>NC_066582.1:117453504-117762254 GCF_024323335.1 Lathyrus oleraceus
TTCCCTCTTTTGGGATAAATAACGCACGGTGGCGACTCTTCTGTCATTTCTTTCTCGCTGGTTGTTTTTTTCACCTCCGTATTTTTCGGGTTGTGACAGATAGCTTGCTTCCTGTGCAAGTTAGGATAGAGACCTCAACATAGGGATCGCATGCATGACAACTTCTAGGCTCGAGTCGTAGTCTCCCTAGTAGTTTGTGTCTCCCTTTGTCTCTGGTTAGGTTAGAAGTTCTTTCCCTGTTTAGGGGAACTATGTCGCCCTGATCCTCATACCAGATGAGGTACGTAGGCAGGAGATGAGCTGATCTCTCCGGGCGCCCTTTTCCTTTTTCAACCCTTTGTGTTGTGTTGGAGTCTGACATAAGTCCAGCGATTGGCAGTCGGTTTCCTGTGTGTGTTTGTTGGTTCGGAGTCTGATGTAAGTCCAGCGATTGGCATTCGGTTTCCAGGTTTGCCTGTTTGTGTGGAGTCTGACGTAAGTCCAGCGATTGGCAGTCGGTTTCCTGTGTGGGTTTTGTTTGGCGTGTGTTAGCCGAGCTACGAGTGCTCTGATTCTTCTCCGGTCAGAGAAGATACGTATGCATAGGATGCGACCTCCTAGCGAGCACGTTTCTCCGGTCCCGAACTACATCGACTCTGATGTCTGTGTCTGATAGACTACGTAGGCCCAGGATGCGATATCCTGCCAAGTTAGTTTCTCTTGTCTTTCTGTGTCTCCTTCCAGCCTTGCGTGGTGTTTGATCAGTTTTTAGCAACCTTTCTTCTATTCTTTTGAACGTGGATCCCGTCGAGTACGACGGATGCGTAGGGGTGCTAATACCTTCCCTTCGCATAACCGACTCCCGATCCCATCAATCTCTGGTCGCGAGACCATGTCTTTTCCAGGTTTACTTCGAGCGTTTCCTTTCCCTCTTTTGGGATAAATAACGCACGGTGGCGGCTCTATTGTTTCTTTTTCCCGCCGGTTTTTCGCGTAATGCGACAATAGGACTTCTAAGGGAAACATAACTTATGTTTGTTGTGCACCTTTATTGTACAAGTGGCTTATTTTGCACTTGCCACAATCTCCTATCTTTAAGGGAAACAAGGATTGTTTAAGGTGGTCTCAAAGACTCATGTCTCTCACCAATGAAGACATCACCTGGTATTCTTCTGTTTACGATAATGTCGAAATTATTGATAGATATGGAGAGTTCTCTAATGTGCCTCTTCTTGGTACACAAGGAGGAATCAAATAAAATACGACTTTGGAAAGACATCAACTTGGGTTCGTTATGAAGGACAAAGCTAATAACACTTTGTGAGAAGGTTTATTTTTCCAATAAGGGAAAGACACTCAAGGATTAAAGGCTGGGATGGTGCATGCTTGGCACAATATTCATAGGAAAGGAAAAAGTGAGCTTGGATTGAAGGATTGTATAGCTTTGGAGCCTTACACTAGTTGGTTGAAGAGGAGAGCAAAAGAATTCAAGATGCCTTATGCTTATGAGAGAACTATGTCTTTAGTAGTGGTCAAATCACCCATTATTCCTATTGAAGGCGTAGAGGAGTTGCAAGGAGCTTTGGATAGGATGAAGCAAGAGAAGGATGCTTGGGAAAACAAGTTTCATGCTTCAAACCTTGAGAAAGTATAATTGCAGAATCAGTTGAAGGAAAAGGATGACTTGATAGAGTTGCTTGAGCAACATGCTATGAAGAGGTCAAGGAGCCAATAGGATTTACTTTCCTCTAGCATTTCCTCATCTACTCATCTTCCTACTTCCGGTGTTTGGAAAAGCATTGTAGACCAACTCGTGATGGAGAAGGATGCCATGAAGAGAAACTATGAAAGAGAGATCAAAAGACTTTGCAAGAAGTATCAGCTTGGATTTGGGTCATCATCAGATATGATTCCATAGACCTTGTTTCTTTCTGCTTATGCTTTAGGATTATTGAGATTGTATTTCAAATTGTAATCCTTTCCATTATTAATAAAATGAGATTTTAAGTATTTTAAATGTGTTATTTCCTTTATGATGTCTGCAATTTGCTTTATATCTTGAAGTTCCTTGAAAACTTTGCATTTGCATATCATGCATCATGTCGCATCTTGGCCTTGCTTTGTGTAAGTTTTCCAGGTGTCTTATTTCTTAATTTTCTTGGTATTTGTTCATACAAGTTGTCTCACCAGTACAACACTCGTGTTAATCAACGAAAGAAGATGGATTGTTTAGAGCAAGAGAATCGTGAACTCTGTGAAGAAGTGACTACTCTTAGGGAAAGCTTTGAAAGGCTCACTGCTATGATGGAAGCTCTGGAGGCTGCTCAGAATCAACCTCCTCATCCTCCTCAAACTACACTTCAAAGGACTGTGATTTCTGAAATCATATCTACGTCCATTCCCATGGCTCCAGTCAGTGCTCCACAACACCATATTCCTTATGGTTTCCCTTGGGTATGCCTCCTCACTTTATGCATGAAGGATATCAACCAGTTGTTGAAGTTCCCAGGGCTCAATCCGTTATGTTTGTACCACCTCCCATGGTCCATGATGCTCCTTATGTGGAAGAACCTATTTTCTATGCTGATCAGAGTGAAACTGTTGGTGTCTATGAAAGGACGAATGAATTTCAAGATCAGTTTCAAGCTATGCAGAAAGAGATTCAAGCTCTGAGAGGAAAATAATTGTTTGGGAAGAATGCTCATGATTTGTGCTTAGTTCCTAATGTGAAGATTCCACATAAGTTCAAAGTTCCAGATTTCGAGAAGTATAAGGGCAACTCTTGTCCTTTGACTCATTTGGTGATGTATGCTCGCAAGATGTCGACTCAAACTGATAACCAACAACTTTTGATTCATTAATTTCAAGATAGTTTTACTGGTGCTGCTTTGAAGTGGTCTATGGGACTTGATAGCACCCATATCCGTACTTTCAACGATCTAGGAGAAGCTTTTGTTCGTCAATACAAATATAATGTTGACATGGCGCCAGACCGAGATCAACTCCATGCTATGTCCCAAAAGGATAAGGAAACTTTCAAAGATTACACATAGAGATGGCGTGAGATTGTCGTGCAAGTCAGTCCTCTGTTAGAAGAGAAAGAGATGACAAAGCTATTTTTGAAGACGTTGAGTCCATTTTACTATGACTGGATGATTGCAAGCGCTCCCAGTGATTTTCCAAGGTGGTCAACATGGGAATGAGACTAGAATAAGGTGTCCCTGAGGGACAATTGAAAGAGAGTGGTTTGTCTGAAAATTTCTAGAAGGTATGGGAATGGTTTTCCCAAGAAGAAGGAACATGATGCTAACACTATTTCGCAAGAGAAGCGTAGGAGATCTCTGAGAAGCAGTCAATGTCATCAGCATGTGGCATCAGTCACCCCGATTATTAATCCTACTTTAGTTGTTCAGGTAACACCAAATTATCAGCCACGTTTTCAACAACGTACCCATCAACATAATCATCAAAAGAACCGTGTCCAGAGACCAGCACAATTTTATCCAATTCCGATGTCCTATGCGGAATTATTTCCTGCTTTTATACAAAAGAATTTGGTACAGACTAGAACTCCGCCAGCCATTCCGTAAGAGCTTCCATGGTGGTATAAATATGATCATCATTGTGCATCCCATCAAGGATCACCCGGTCATGATATTGAAAATTGTTTTGCTTTGAAAGCTGAGGTGAGAAGACTAGTGCAAAGTGGTACTTTATCTTTTGAAGACTCTGGTCCTAATGTGCAAGCTAATTTGTTGCCTAAACATGATGATTGAGGGATGTCCTGGAAAGTCCCATGTTTTTTATGTCAATCTAATTAGAAGATCCTTGGTCGATATGCATGCAACTTTGTGAGAGTTGAGTTATTATGAGCACGATCATGCTTCTTACCACATTTGTTCAAGAAACCCTCGAGGGTGTGCTTTGGTGAAAAGAGATTTGCAAGAGATGTTGGATCAAAATTTTATTCAGATTATAAGATATAGGGATGAAGATGGGCATGAGGTGAATGTCATAGTTCCCCATTTCAATATCCTATAACCAGTTGTGATTGCCTACAATAGTCAAAGGTCTTTCGTTTCTCCTTTAGTTATTTGTTTGGCGGGTCTTACGCCCTATGAATCTGATAAAGTTGTTCTTTATAAATATAATGCCACAATGATTGAAGATGGAAATGAAGTTACATCCCTTCCCTTTATTCCGTTCTGAATATTGCTGATGTGAGCGGTGTGACCCGAAGTGGTCAAGTATTTACTTATGTGGCTCCTAAAAGAATTGAAGATGCTTCGATGGGGAAGCAAACTCTGGTGGAAACTCCTATTGTGCAGTCCAGCCAGCCCAGTAGTGTGAACTAGATGTCTGATCAAGATGAAGTGATGAAGTTGATTAAGAGAAGTGAATTCAATATGGTGGATTAGTTATTGCATACCCCGTCCAAAATATATGTCTTATCTTTGCTGATGAATTCATAAGCTCACAGAGAGGCTTTGCAGAAGGTCTTGGAGAAAGCTTATGTGGATCATGATATAACAATTGGTCAATTTGATGGCTTTGTGGCCAACATTACTGTGTGTGACAGTCTGAGCCTCACTAATTAAGAATTGCATGAGAAAGGGAGGAATCATAATTTGGCTCTGCATATTTCCATGAATTATCAAGAAGATGCTTTGTCCAATGTGCTGGTTGACACTGGCTCTTCTCTGAATATTATGCCAAAGTTTACTCTGTCCAAGCTCTCTTATCAAAGTGATCTGATGAGTTTTAGTGGAATTATTACGAAAGCCTTTGATGGCTCAAAGAAAACTGTGATTGGGGAAGTTGATCTCCCATTCAAGATAGATTCGTGCTCATTTCATATTACATTTCAACTGATGGATATTCATCCCTCCAATAGTTGTCTCCTGGGTCGTTAGTAGATTCACGAAGCTGGGGAAGTAACGTCAACTCTTCATCAGAAGTTGAAATTTGTGAAAAATGGGAAGTTAGTAATTGTGAGTGGCAAGCAGGCCATGTTGGTGAGTCATCTCTCTTCATTTTAGTACATTGATGCTGACGAAGCTGTGGGAACTCCGTTCCAAGCTCTTTTTATTGTTGAAAATGTTGTTAAGAAGAATGGGTCATCCATGACTTCTTTGAAAGACGCCTAACAACTTGTGGAGAATGGTCAATCTGCTAGATGGGGTCAAGTTGTTAAGCTTGCTGAGAACAAGAATAAAGCTGGTTTGGGTTTCTCGCCCAGTTCAACCCGTAGGGATTTGAAGCGTATTCAAGAAGTCTTTCACAGTGCTGGTTTCATCCATTCTGAAGATCAATATACTGCTGCGATCCTGGAAGATGATCAAGAGCTAGAAGTGCCAAACTTTGTGACGCACGGGTTGATGTGCCAGAATTGAACTGTTGGTGACGTTCCCTCTATTGTTCATTTGTCAAAGTAATATGTTTTTGTTATTTTCAAAAATCCTTTCATTATGCCCAAGGTGAAAGCGAATCTATGTGGGCTTTGTTTCAAATTTTATCACCATTAATAAAATGTTATTTTGTTTATGCATATTATGTTTTCTCTTTTTGTTTTTTCTGAAAAAATGGTAACATAAAAATCCAAGATGATAATAGTCACTTTTTATATCTACCTCACAATGTGCATTTATTTGTTCATATTCTAAAATCAAACATAAAATCATTATGCAGATTAATTTTTAAACCCATTGAAAATAATGACTTTATGCCCTCTCCCAAATTTGAATTCCCTGTGTTTGAAATGAAAGAAGAGGATGTTGAAGTGATTCCTAATGAGATTTCTTGTTTACTTGAGCACGAGGAAAATACCATTCAGCCTCATAAAGAGCCATTGGAAGTGATTAATTTGGGTTCTGAAGAGAACAAGAAACAAGTCAAAATTGGGCCACTGCTTTATCCAGATGTTAAGAAGAGGATGGTATAGCTTCTTAGAGAATATATGGATGTGTTTGCTTGGTCTTATTAAGATATGTCAGGTCTTGATAATGATATTGTAGAGCATAAATTATCATCAAAGCCATAATGTTCGCCAGTAAAGCAGAAGTTGAAAAGAACTCATCTTTATATGGCTGTTAAGATTAAAGAGGAGGTTCATAAGCAGATTGATGTTCGTTTCCTTGTTACTTCTGAGTATCCTTAATGGGTGGCCAACATTGTGTCCGTTCCAAAGAAGGATGGCAAAGTTTGTATGCGTGTTTATTATAGAGATTTGAATAAAGTTAGCCCAAAGGATGATTTTCCTCTGCCACACATTGACATGTTAGTAGACAATATAACTAAGTTCAATGTCTTCTCTTTTATGGATGGTTTCTCCGGTTATAATCAGATCAAGATGGCACCTAAGGACGTGGAAAAGACAACATTTATTACACCCTGGGGAACATTCATCTACAAAGTGATGCCTTTCGGTTTAAAGAATGTTGGTGCAACGTACCAGAGAGCCATGACTACTCTTTTCCATGACATGATGCACAAAGAGATAGAGGTATATGTCGGTGATATGATTTCTAAGTCGAAGACTGAAGAAGATCATGTTGAGTATTTATTGAAGTTGTTTCAGCCATTGAGAAAGTTTAAACTCCGCTTGAATCCTAATAAGTGTACTTTTGGTGTCCGTTCAGGAAAACTGTTGGGCTTCATTGTTAGCCAGAAAGGTATTGAAGTAGATCCTGATAAAGTTAGAGCTATTCAAGAAATTCCTACACCAAAGACCTAAAAGCAAGTCAGAGGATTCCTCGGGCGTCTGAGTTACATCTCCAGGTTTATATCTCACATGACTGCCACATATGGGCCAATCTTTAAGCTTCTTCGTAAAGATCAAGTTTGTGTTTGGACAGAAGACTTCCAAAAAGCTTTTAACAACATCAAGGAGTATCTGCTTGAACCTCGTATTTTGTCTCCTCCAGTGGAAGGAAGACATTGATCATGTATTTAACTATGTTAGAATAGTCCATGGGTTATGTACTTGGACAACAAGATGAAACTGGTAGAAATGAGAATGTCATCTACCATCTGAGTAAGAAATTTACAGACTGTGAGCCTCAGTACTCTGCGCTTGAGAAAACTTATTGTGCTTTAGCCTGGGCTACCAAACATCTACGCCAATATATGATTAATCATACCACTTGGTTGATATCTAAAATGGATCTAATCAAGTATATTTTTAAAAAGCTTATTTTGACTGGGAGGATTGCTCGATGGCAGATGTTATTGTCTGAATATGATATTGAGTACCGTACTCAGAAAGCGATTAAATTCTTGCAGATCATTTGGCTCACCAGCCAATTGATGATTATCAATCCATCAGGTTTAATTTCCCTGATGAAGATTTTATGTACTTAAAAGCTAAAGATTATGATGAGCCATTTTCTGAAGAAGGACCAGAGCCTGGATCCCGGTGGGGTTTAGTGTTTTATGGAGTTATTAATGCTTATGGTAATGGAATTAGGGAAATCACCATTACTCCTCAGGGTTGTCATATCCCTTTCACTGCAAGATTGATGTTTGATTGTACGAACAACATGGCAGAGTATGAAGCTTGTATCATGGGTCTTGAAGAAGCCATTGATTTGAAAATTAAGATTCTTGATGTGTATGGAGATTTAGCCATGGTGGTTAATCAGATTAAAGGAGAATGGGAGACTTGTCACCCTGACTTGATTCCTTATAAAGATTACGCAAGGAGGTTGTTGACTTTCTTCAACAAAGTTTAGTTTTATCATATACCTCGTGAAGAGAACCAGATGGAAGATGCTCTGGCTACTTTGTCTTCTATGTATAAAGTAAATCATTGGAATGACGCCCCCAATATCAGAGTTATACGCCTTGATAGGCTTGCTAATATGTTTGCAATAGAAGCAGTCACAGGAGATAAGCCTTGGTATCATGATATCAAGTGTTTTCTCCAAATTCAGGAGTACCCGCTTGGGGAATCCAACAAAGATAAGAAGACTTTGAGGATGTCTCCACCGGGGTTTCGGAGAGAATGAAACTAGACGGACCGAACAAAAGAATTGCCTCCTAAAAGAAGAGAAGGCAATATCAGAAGAGTCGCCACCGAATTTTATTTTTATGTGCCTTCGTCGGAGAGGCGAGGGGAAATAATCGATAAAACCCTCAAAAAGATAAGCGCATGGGAAGCGCTATAAAAAGGATAAGGCATCGGTCTCACAACTGAGATTAGGGTTCGGAAGTCAGTTATGCAAGGGGAATATATTAACATCTCTCACGTCCATGGTATTCCATGAGAACCATTTGGGTTTGTTTTTACGTATGTGGGATTTATCTGTCATTTGTTTTATTTTTTAAAAGAATATGTGAAAGAGGGGGTGTTTTTGTTATTATAGTGCTCGCCGAGGATTGGGGCCCTTGTGCCTATGTATCACTCATTTGAGGATGTGGAATCAGAGCTCCGTAGTTCAGAGTAGAAAATGTTTGTATGTTGACTGATTTTACCTTTAAGAAAAGGGTTTTCGGGATGGATGCCCTAAGGCATAAAAACTAGGTTTGATGGATTGTGTTGATTTTACCTTAAACAAGGGTTTTTAAAAAGAATGTTTGTGATTAGATTGTACTAAAGTCTAGGGGCGGAGGTGAATATTCTAGATAACAAGCCAAGCGTCTTGTGTCTAAAATAATTAGAGTGAGGGTAGGAATGCTTCATTCAAACTCATTCTCCACCACTTAAGGCTTGTGGCGCACAATACTAATCATAGTTATTAAGTGTTTTAAGTTTGACTAAGAAAAAGTTACTTGATATTGAATCAAGGGTTTGTTTATTTGATTAAGAAATTTGGATAATGCAACATGAATGCAGAGTAACCAACAAGGAAATAAAAGGGTCTCATTGTAAGGTAGGCCAAGAGAAAGCCTTGTGTGTGCAAAAGTGTGACCTATGCTAAAAAAGGATAATGGTCTTACAAACATGTCCCCCTAAGGTGGTGCCATGATGCCATTCTTATAACCGGAATGTAAGTTACAGATGAAACACAAGTATTTACAAAGTATCACAAAGAAAGTAATGAAAGGCCTCCAAGCTAAGGTCCTAAATGGGATCCTCTAAGTCCAGGTGATTAAGTGTTTTTATTCCTTTAATTTTATCATGTTTTGGTTGTTTTTGAATGATGATAATAATAAAGCACAATAGTAAACGTGTATGATGAATTTGTACAATGATAATGACGATGAACACTTAAATGTAAATAATATATTAAGTATAGAACAATAATGACAATGATAATAATAACAAAAGGTTAGTATTGATCAAAATTAAAACAAGTCAAAGTTAAGGTTATGGACAAGTTTTGAGGATTATCTATCTCTAGGTCAATAGATTCAAAGTATGGCACATTGAGGGGTAACTTATTATTGATACAAAGTAAGAAAGATGATCAATGGATCAACTTACCCTAGATTTGAAAAAATGAAAGTTGTTCAACCTCAAGTCCATCTATCAATAGATTGACAAGAAGAAGACTATACAGCCCAAAATTGAATGGCTGATTTTAGTTATTAAGTTATATGAACCAGATGAAGTATTGACAAGTTATATGAACCAGATGAAATATTAACAAGTTATATGACTAGTATAAACAAGTCAAAATGATAAATAAACAAAGTATAGAAGGGTTAATGGGTTAGCATAAACAACCAAAGTATACATGTATCAGATAAATTCGTGAACATATGTACAAATAAGCCTCATCTATAAGTCAAATGATCCAATTTAGTTGGTGTAGGGATAACCTATCCATGATTTAAAGTCCCATGATGAATATTTGATCAACCATTAGGAGGTTTGAAACAAAGAAGGTTCAATCAACCCTCACCAAGCCAACATCATGACAAAAGATATATTTCATTGGCTCTTAACTTCAAGGCCTCATAAATTCAAAAATAATTGCTCAACTGAAATAAATAAGGTCACTAGTAAATTCTAGAGGCAAAATAATGGGGGTTGATGTTCAACATTTTTCCAAAATAAAAAAAAAGGGATTAAAAAATAAATTAAAAGAAAAAAATAAAAAGGAAAAATAAAATAAATAACAATGACATAGAATGCAAAATAATGGTCAGGGTGCACTTCTTAGGTTCGAACCCCTGACCTTGGGGTCATAGGGGAACCTAGCCCCTCACCATTTGGGCCAATGGCCCAGTTGTGTTAACCAAATACGCTAAAACGAGTAAATAATAAAAAAACTGTAAAGAAATGAAACATGTGCGCAAAGCAGCCAATCACAGAGTGCCAACACAAATATTCAAATTCAAAAAATTCGGGCAACTTCGTCTTCAACCTTGAATAATCCCAAAATCAAACCTATGGAACAAGCGTTTTCAGTGGGATTTTTCTATGGAATCATCTTCCCCAATCAAAAACCAACTAACCTCCACACTCATGAGCCATTGATTGGCTCTGATGTGGACTTCTTATGCATGAAATAGAAAAGTAAACTTAACCTAATTCAAAAATTAAATGATGGAAATGTAGCAATCGAAGCCAAAAGTTTGGGGCTAATGATCAGTGGAAGATTTCGAGCAAGAAGGTAACATGTTTGACTGAAGAAGATAAGTATTTCTACCTGGTCAGAAGTAACTCAAGGAAGGATTACGACGACTGAGCTTAACTCAGATGAGGCTTGGGGAGGGTGAGTTAGGGATTGGAATAGCTTGAGTGAAGGTTAGTGAAGGTTTCTGGGTGGTTATTTTAAACTTAATCTCTCTGAAACTAAGAAATATGATTTCTATTTTTGGAGCTTTGGATGAAATATGCAGAAGTGATTAAGGGCCTTTTTCAGCGTGCCAAATGAAGGAGACATCTTCCCCTATTTATAGGAAAAGTGTGTGGATAGTTTGGAGGGAAAGAGATAAAGGTTTGCTCAGAAAGTAGGTGAGGGTCGAAGCATGCTTTGGATGATCAATGGGGGACAAGGGTGGCTATGTTCAGACCTTTTTTGCACCTCAGACTACTTTGTCTTGGTCCCTTACATCAATTAGGAACAAACATAAGCAAGGAAATAACCTGATGTGCAAATTGCTTTTAGCCATTTTTGGAAAAGTCAGCATTTGCACATGGGGTTGATTTCTGAGTTTTGGCATGTTTTGGCTTGTAAGTTGACTTCCTATCACACTATATTATCATATGTAACATGTTTGGGGACCATTGGAATCAAATTGAGAGGGTTTGAACACTTGGTGCATCCATTTGCAAATTCTGCCTGAATTGGTCTGGTATGCTGATTAGGATGGTCAACCATGTTTGAACCAAGGCCAAATGAAACAAAAGGGCTTTATATGACCATATTTTCCATAGTAATGACATCTCCAGTGAAAGTATCTTCCTTTAGTTTGGGAGTTTCGATGACTGGCATGATGTTGAGCTAGAGGTTTAAACATTACGGGTTTAGACTCCTCCCTGGAAGAACAAAATTGGTCATAGATGATTCTCCTTGGTTGTACAGAGATTGATTTTTCAAGTCAATCCCTCTCGGATCTTCAGTTCCTTTTCCAATTTGCAAAACTTCATCTAACATGTTAGATCCTTTGTTTAACATTCTTACAGTTTTTATCATGTTGTTAAGTTTGGAAGTCAACAATATAACCTTATTTTGGAGATCAAAGATAGTGAATTAAAATCCTTCTTTTTCAGCCTGCATTTGAGATATAATTTTCTTCAGTTTTTCTCCCAGCTGGCATACTTCTTCACTTCTGATGCAGAGCTCTCTGTAGGAAGCAGACATTTCCTCATAAGATAGTTCTTCATCACATGAATCTTCATCAGATTCATATCTTCCAATTAGAGCAATAACATGTTTATCAGATTCATCCTCAGGTTCACTTTCAAAATTATCCTCATCAGACCAAGAGATAGACAATCCTTTTTTTTTGTTTCTTGAGATAGGTAGGACATTCAACTCTAATGTGTCCAAAACCTTCACACCCATGACACTGAATTCCTTTACCTTGATTGGATCTCTCTTCAGTTCTTGTTCTTGACATTTGGTATTAACTTCTTGTCAATTCACTTAAGAATCTTGTTGAATTGTCTTCCTAGAAGAACTATAACATTAGTCATTCCTTCATCAGTATCCAAGTCACATTGGTTTTGTTCATCTTCAGTGTTGGATACAAATGTTATGCTCACGGTTTTCTTTTCAGTTATGTCACTAATACCCAATTCAAAGTTTTGGAGAGACCCAATAAGTTCATCTGCTCTCATGAAGTTGATGTCTTGAGCTTCCTCAATAGTTGTGACCTTCATGTCAATTTTTTTAGGTAGAGACCTTAGAATTTTTCTCACCAGTTTTACTTCTGACATCTTTTCTCCCAAGGCACTAGATGAATTATATATTTGAAGAATACTCATGTGAAAATCATGAATATTCTCATCATCTTTCATCTTTAGATTCTTAAATCTGGTAGTGAGAAGTTGAAGTCTAGACATCTTCACTTTGGATGTGCCTTCATGAGTAGTTTTGAGGATTTCCCAAGCTTTTTTAGCTATAATACAGGTATTAATCAACCTGAATATATTTTTGTCCACCCCATTGAATAGGGAATTCAAGACTTTGGAGTTTCCAAGAGTAAATTCATCTTCTTCCTTGGACCCGTCCTCTTCAGGTTTCAGTTCAGTAGTAGCCTTCCCATCCTTATCATTCACAACAGGATGTTCCCATCCTCTAATGACAGCTTTCCATGTCCTGTTATCCATGGATTTTAAGATAGCCATCATCCTTTCTTCCAATAGTCATAGTTGGATCCATCTAAGATAGGGGGGTCTGTTTATAAATCCTCATTCTTTATCCATGGAGCCAGAAAGTATCTTCCCTGAATCTCACCCAGAAACATAGCAGGATGCCTGCTCTGATACCAATTGAAATTTTGGAAAGCAGATCCCTAATATTGTACACGATGTCATGACCTCAGGGTCTTCACATTATTATACCACAAATAATAACAGGATAAATATAACAATATAATAGTAAACAACACAATCAGTTGTTAACCCAGTTCGGTGCAACGTCACCTACATCTGGGGGTTACCATGCTAGGTAGGAAATCCATTATCACAAAATTAGTTTGAAGTCCTAAACAACCTCAGGTTTTACAGACTTCTCACCTAATCTCTACTTGTGGACGTTTCTATCTAGGACACACCTAGATATGAGACCCCTCTCACTTCCCTCAACCATATGACAACTAACAACTGAACAACACAATCCACTCTTGCTTAAAAGCTTCTGAAGGATTGTTAGTTATAACTCAATACAACATGCCTAATTCAAGTAGCAAGGTGATACTCGAATGGAGTCACAAAAAGCATACACACGAAACCCTAATGATAACAAAATATTGCACTGCTTCGATACATTCTTAGGTTTATATCTCCTCTATAAATAGTAAGGAAAACGCATGGGTTTTGTCTTGAATTGCAACAGATCCAATATTTCTGCACAATCTTCTAAAGATATGATTTCAATCAATCAGAAGTTTCCTAAAATGTCTTGACATTGTTACTTCGTAAATAAGTCAAGATACAATATTCTTCAGATACAAGGAAAATGCTCAATAATATACGAGAGCTAAATCTTCAGAGAATCTTAATATAAAACGTTTAAAGAGACTAAATCTCACAGATAACATAAGCTTGGTTACATTGAATGTTGAAACAACATGTCAATACATCTTGTTTAACATTTGTCACATATACTTGCTTTTTCAAAATACAACCAATCACAGTATGACATACATAACAATATGTTTCTCCCCTTTTGTCATCAATCAAAAAGACATAGACAAAATAATAGAAGAATTAATGAGAAACAAAAAAAAAATCATTATTATAGCCAAAAAGGCAGAGAAGATACAGACAGAAGCAGAGATGCAAATACAAAGAAAAATAATAGAGAAATGCAACATATATTCAAATAAACATAAAATCACACATTCATGCGAAAACATTTGTTTATAGAAAAACTAAGGATTTTAGGAAGGAAGAAGAGACATAGGAACAATTGGGTAGTCATCCAGGAGATTTAAGGGATCCACCAAAGGATCAATATTATCTTCAAGACATATCTCTATGTAGTATGCTAAAACTTCTGGTGAGAGAATATATAATCACTCCATTATTTCAGAGGTTGTAGAACTAGTTATTGGTCATGTTAAAATAGTTATTAGATATCTTCCTACAAACTAAATGAGGGTAAATTTAAAGAATATGTGTTTCATGCTAGCTACTTGACTTATCAATACCCTTTAAATTTTTTTATTATGGTAAAAAGGATTACCAACCAAATAAATTACATATAAATATTAAATTATTTGTAAGAAGAATGTGCTTACAATCAGATATTGACTTGCATACATAATTCAAGGTTAAGTAAAGAAGGAAAAATATTTGTTATCATCAAGAAGAATATTTCAGAAGAAAAAAAATAGTTGATTGGTTTATAATGTTAGAGTTAGAGATATTGAAGTTTCTAAGAAATAGTCCAGTAAAATTTTCAGTTTTAAAATATAAAAGTTTAATTGAAGAAGGTGACCAAAGTCATATTGAAGGATCAAGCTTGGGAAAAGAATGGTTTTATCATCCTCGTATGTAAGTTGTCGAAGATTTATGTATCAATCTTAATATGTGTTTCATGTTAGCTACTTGACTTATCAATACCCTTTAATTTGTTTTATTATGGTAAAAAGGCTTACCAACCAAATAAATTACATAGAAATATTAAATTTTTTGTAAGAAGAATGTGCTTACAATCAGATATTGACTTGCATATAATTCAAGGTTAAGAAAGGAAGGCAAAACATTTGTTATCATCAAGAAGAATATTTCAGGAAAAAAATAGTTGATTGGTTTATAATGTTAGAGTTAGAGATATTGAAGTTTCTAAGAGATAGTCAAGCAAAATTTTCAGTTTTAAAATATAAAAGTTTAATTGAAGAAGGTGACCAAAGTCATATTGAAGGATCAAGCTTGGAAAAAGAATGGTTTTATCATCCTCGTATGTAAGTTGTCGAAGATTTATGTAACAGTCTTACTATGGTGGAATGACAATTTTCTCAAAGTGGGTTTCTCTAATATTTTTATTATATTTAGATGCAATCGCAACTATCTGAAGATACAGAGAATTCTTGGATTTTAAAATTTAAATCCATGTGATTGTCCATAAATTATTTATAGAATTTCCAAAATGAAACTTGATCAGTTGTTAGCATATTTAGCATAAAATTGTGTTTTTGGAAAAGTGTTTGCATGCAAGTTTTCAATAATCATATAAAAAATTAAAATACACGGATATTCAATAAGTCTCATGTTATTTATCATTTTATACCATACATTCAATGATGAATTTTAATTTTAATTTTTAGATATATAAAATATTGAATTATAAAAGAGTGGTTTGTCATATGAACATATTCTTATATTTATAGATCCATATAAAAAATACCGTGGTCCAAAAGATATAGACATTATCAATTTTGTGAAGATACGTGACCATGTCTAAACATGACAACATAACCCATACCCGCGGGTACCCACCCGAACCCGCCCGAAGTTGACGGGGAAAATCCGATTTGACTGAGTTTGGGTTCGAATTTGGGTTTTCCCCGATTATAAAATATGGGGGCAGATCGGGTAATGGGAACACTAGTACCCACCTCGAACTCGTCCCCAAACTCACCCCGTTTATTTCATTATGTACATTTTTATTTATTTTTGATAATTTATAATATTAAATATGTGGTCAATATTTGAATATTTTAATTTGAATGTATTATTTAAAATATTTGAAATATATGTATGGAATTTTTTTAGATTGTTTTATTTTATTATTTGTAATGTAATTTTATTTTGAAAAAAAATATTTCTATTAAAAAAATTGATTTCACTAAATGAATGGTGGTGGGGCGGGGATACCCGAATCCAACCCGAACCCGTTTGGGACGGGTTTGGATTTTGATTCTCCGTCCCCGTTTGGGTTTGGGACGGGGAACGGGGATTATTTGAGGATTCAGGTTTGGGTTTGGGGGAGGTAAAAATTGTCCCCGACCCGCTCCGTTGTCATGCCTACATGTCAAAGAATCCAAATTATATACATTACTTAAAAGTCATATTGTTTGTGCACCTAGTGGTTTAGCAAATCAAAGCTCCCCGTGCAAAAAAGATGATAGATTTTTCAAGTATTATCCCAATTTTTTTAAAATACAACTGTTGTTGATCAATATGGTTTACTCATTATATAAAAGAAGAAATAATGGTCACACAATAGAGAAAAATGAAAGAAAACGTCACAATAGTCATGTAGTTCTTTATAATTCAGTTGTTATTGTTTTAATAAAGTTAAACACAATATTTGGAGAAAGTAACATTGATGAAATCAGATAATATCTTGATGGTAGGTATATATCACCCAATAAATCATGTTAGAGGTTTTTTTATACTCAATTTATGGAAGGAAACCACTTATTTAAAGACTTTTTCCTCATGGAGTGTAAAAAGTTTGTTTAGTACAAGGATTATAAGCAAATTGGTAATCTTTTACTAATGTAAAGTGTGAATGAATCAATTTTTACCGCTTACTTTTAGGCAAACAAATTTTAAGAAGAAGAAAAATTGTTAAGTCATGGATAATTTGTTAAAATTTGTGTATGTGCAACAAAGCTGTTGTTTGAAGCCATGGAAAATAGGATACACCATTGCTCGAATAATATGGGTACCACCAAACACATGATTTATATTATTTAAGGATGATATTGACCATAAAAAAGATCCTACAATTTATGATGATATAAAAAAAATTGATGGCTTCGTGCATAATTTTTTTTTAGAGAAACATGTTTTATAATGGGTTTTCTTCAATACAATTGAGAATTTATTAAGGAAATAAAAGAATCATATGATTGAGGTTCAAGAATATTTTTGATAAAATCATTTGTAACCATACTCTTATCACCATCGATGATTTCAGTTTCATTTCAGTTTCATTTAAGTGTAACTTAGCCTACATTTGAATTTCATTTTAGCTTAGGACTTGTGTATAAAAGCAAAACTGAAACACAATTTTATTAACCAATTCAGTTAGAAACCTCTCTCCTCTCTCTCTCTCTCTCCTCTCTCTCTCTCTCCTCTCTCTCTCCTCTCTCTCTCTCTCTTCTCTCTCTCTCTCTCTCTCTCTCTCTCTCTTCTCTCTCTCTCTCTCTCTCTCTCTCTCTCTCTCTCTCTCTCTCCTCTCTATATATATATATATATATATATTATATATAATAATATATATATATATTATATTATATATTATATATATATATATATAATTATATATATATATATATATTTTATATATATATATATATATATATATATATATTATTATATATATATATATCATATTCATCTTCTTCCTCTTGTGCACCAACAATTGGTATCTAGAGCTCCGGTTCGGATCCACAAGAAACACCAAGGGAAACACGAGTGAACGTGAGACGTGTATGATTGATTTCGTTTCTTAAATTCGCATTGAATTTACGATCAAAATCGTAACAGAATCACATTTCTTGATTCTGAGGGAATAGGAAACACGAGTGTTTGGTGAGATCTAAGTGATTTCTTGCACAAGATCGAAGATGAGTAGTGGAAATGATAGCTTGAACACGAAGCTTCCAGTCTTTGATGGAAATAATTGGAATTGATGGATGATTTAAATGCGTGTGTTGTTTGGTTCTCAAGATGTTCTTGATCTCGTCAATGACGGTTATGTAGTGGTTGCAGCAGATGGAACTGAAGCACAAAGGAACACGCATAGAGAGTTGAGGAAGAATGATCAAAAAGCTTTGTTCTACATGCATCAGTGTGTGTATGTGAATGTGTTTGAAAAGATCATTGATTCAACGAAGGCGAAGGTTGTGTGGGACATACTGGTACATTGCTATGAAGGTGATGCATCATTGAAGAAGGTGAGGCCTCAGTCTCTACATAAGCAATAAAAAAATCTCAACATGAAGAACAATGAGAAGGTACCAGATTACATCTATAAAGTGATTCTAATCACAAATGAGATGAAATCTTGTGGAGAGACTCTTTCTGAAAAAGTAATCATTGAGAAGGTATTGAGATCACTTACTCCTCAATTTGATTACATTGTTATAGCAATTGAACATTTTAATAATCTGGGCACCATGAGAATTGAAGAGTTGCATAGCAGTCTAGAGGCACAAGAGTTGCGTCTGACTAAGAGAACCTCTATAAGAGAGGTATAACAGGCTCTGAAGGCGCCTTATCGTAAGAAGAATAAGAAAAGGTATTGGTCAAAGGCCAAGAAGAGACATGATGGATATCAAAAGTTATAAACCTCCAACTCTGATGAGAAGAAACATTAGAAGGGAAATGAGAAGTTTGACAAGAAGAAGGTTCAATGTTACTGTTGTAAGAATTTTGGTCACTTTGATGTTGATTGTTGGTCAAATAAGGAAACGAAATTAGAAGAAGCAAACATATCTAGAGGAGAGTCTGATGATGAACCTGTGATATTGATGGCTTTTAAGTCTGATGATGGATATTTGGTAGAATAGTGGTTGTAAGACCCCAATTTTGACCGTAAGATCCCTCATGCAATCACACCATATGCATTAGCATTGGGATCATACCTTGGCATCCTTCTTACCCCTCTTTCATTGGGTTTGTTTTGGGAGAGATCACCAAGCACCATATGATTGTATCATACTTGTATATTATCATTTTTACTAACCAAAATACCAAAAATATGTCTTTGCATTTGCCTAACTCTTTTGTAGGGAAGGCATGATCACCATTGATCTATCAAGTTCACATCTAGGGTTTTAGACCCTCATTGCCAAGAGCTCAACCAAGGAATGATCCATAATTGTTATAGGCATTATATATGAGTCCCCATGATCTATACATGTTATTTTGATCAAGCATTCTTCAAGAGTTTGGAGTTAGTTTGCCTTGGAAACCCTAGTTCATCTGGGTATCTTGAGTAACTTCTTCAACAAGCTTCTTCACCAATTGATAAAATTTCTCAAGGGATACTTAGAAATTCATCATCTTATGCATATAATATCTACCATGAGCCTAAAAAGCCAAGAGAATTACTAGTTAGCAAGTTGGTTGATGGTGGTTGACCAGATGAATTCATCTGATCAAAACTGGGTCCCCTAGACCCTATCTCCTACAATTTTCATCATATGAAAATTATTCCAAGAGAAACGTTACTCTAAATGACACTCCAAACAACTTTTATGTTGGTATCTAGAGCTAATTTTGCTTGGAAAGTCAGTTTCTATGTTGAAACATTATAGGTCATTTTGTCTAAACCCTAATTTGAAAGTCAACTTCCCAAGGTCATAACTTGCTCAATTTTTATGATATGAAATATTTCTAAGTTGAAAAATCAAATTCAAGATGTATACTTCAACTTTGATGTTTGGGTTTGAGCTAAATCAACTTTTGTGAGCATGTGATATGAGGATACATTATAGGTCATTTTGGATCAATACCATTGAACAAGTGATTTTCCTCAACTTCAAAAATGCATAACTCACTCATCCTAAATCCAAATAATGTCAAATTGGTGACCATTTTAAATTTTTTTTAAATATCTACAACTTTTATGAATACACTTTTCTCATTTGGACCTCACATAAGAAGTTAAGCAAGGTGGAATAATTGAATATGTGGCTTGACACTTAGAAAATATTTTGATATGTTGAAATTTCCAAACTTCCACCTCAAACTTCACCATGATACAAGTTCCAATTGGAAAAGTGTTCAACATAAGAGTTGTTCCTCTTGATTAAGCTTTTCAAAGAGTCTTAATTCATTCATTTTGGACAAAGTTTGATAGGTTTGCGCATGGCTTAAACAAGCATGTATCAGTTGGCAAGATCAATGCTTCCAATGTTCAAACAACTTTGCCTTGCCATCCAAGCTTCATGCAGGCCTCATTTCAGTTGATTATGGACCTAAATGGATTGCCTCATAGGCATGCACACGCCCATGCAAGCATGTGCATGGCATTACCAAATTTGGAGAATTTTTCAAGTGTGCAAATAACACTTCTCATGGCTATAAATAGAGGTCCCCTGCATCAATTCAAAGGACCTTGCGCGCCAGTTTTTCCCCCAATCTTCCAAACCCTCTCAATTCAAAGGAAAACCTGAGAAATTTCAACTGAAATTTGAGTTTGAATCTCACTGTTTCGAGATTCAAAAACTCCAGGATCCAAAGCTTTGCATTACTATTAAGCAACTTCCACAAGCTCCATAAGCAAGATCAAGCACGAATTGAAGCAAGAGGGATCCATTTCTGCACAACATTGAAGGTAATTTTCCATATTTTTCTTCTTTTCGATTCTCTCTTAATATTCATCAATTCTCTTGGATCCTTGGTTGTCTGAAGTCTTACCAATGTAGGCAAGAAGATTGAGTTGCTTTGAGGTCAAATTGAAGCAACTCAGTTGACACACCTCAAAATTCAACTCCACGTATCTCTCTATATATTTGGAGTTAGTTAAAATTGAGGTGATATTCGTGATCTACGCCATTTTATGTTTAAGACCATGTCCTCTTTCTTCATTTATGATGTGGTGATGATTGAACCAGTCCGGCCAGGGTCATCGGAGAAGATGACCGGCCTTTGGCTTCGGCGATGCGTTGGAAGTGTTCAGAGCCATTAGATGAGTTTGAAATGTTTTAATCATGAGCGTACATTGTGATTACCAGGCGTGTGGACATTTGACTCAAGCAAACCATGGAACGCACGCTCTGCACCACTTAATCTGCCACCTCAATTAATGAGGCAGATCAAGTGGTCCACGTTTTTTTGATTATCTGATTTTTATTTTTATTCCTTTCATTTTCATTAATTCATATTAATTTTAATATTGATCCAAAAAATATGAGAGTTTCACCAAAAAAAATTAAATAAAATCCTCTTTCATTTTCTGAATTAAAATTATTTTTTGGATCATTATTAATATTTTTCATGATTTAATTGATTTTGTGAATATTTTTAATTATTTTAAAATACTTTTAAGTTTCCAAAAATTCTGAAAAATTTTCTCCAAGGTCCTTTGACCTTGTTTGACCTATGATAAATCTCATGGCCATTTCTTTAGTGTTTTGATGAGGTTTTAGGAAATTGACCAACCATATTTAATTTAATGCATTATTTTTAATCTTTTTAATTGTTTAAATGCCAAATTAATTGTGTAGAGCCATTTTAATTGACTTCATAAGTTTGACTTGTGTTGTTGGCTCTTGGTCAAGGTTGATTTGACTTTGTTAGGTTAAGATCATTGGATTTAGGGGATTGATGAATGTACATTTCATCTCCCAAAATGAATGAATGATCTTAACTTGGTAAAAGTCCTCATTTGTCCAATTTTAGTTTGATCCATTTTCCCTCCCTCTTCATCTCATTTCCTTTATTTATGCATTCATGTCATAAACCTATGATATCTCTATATCCTAAGGCTAGTTGATTGCAAAATCAACATAAGTATGGATGAGATTAGGTCCCCCATTTTGCATATTCTTTTTGTGTATGGTATGTTTCATGAGCATAGTTCATTATACTATGTCTCTAACATGCATTAATACCAAAATTCTATTGACCGGCCTCAAATAGTTGTGACTTCTACATAAGTCCAATTACGATTGCTTCACATAGCGCTAAATTTTGACACAAACGCATAGCATTCTAGTTAGTGAGATTGTAAGTCTCCCCTCTTTCATGGTATTATGTGGAAACTTGGCTTTTTTTCCTTCATTTGGAAGATGTCTTGGTTCAAGGATCCATGCTTGTGATAAATGGGTTGAGTGTTCTCCAAAGAATGACTTAAACAAAAAAAAAAGCAAAGCAAAAGCAATACTAACTTCTAACGCACTAACAACTAACATTTAATTTCAAGTCCTTTATTTTAATGCACTTTATTTTTGAACTTTATTCATTTGCCATTATTCATACCATTCTAATTGTTTATGTTAATGTCATTTTCATTTTGTCCACTTGGACCATATTGTGTGATATATTTTGTTTTGTGTATATTGTGTTTGTTTGTGTGGTCTTTGACCATTAATGCACATAATAAGAACAAAAAACCCTAAAAAAGTATCTTGTGTGGACTGTTGGTTTGATCTAAGACAATTGGACTTAGAATTTAGGCAACATTCCCTATGCAAAGGACTTGGCCAATGCCTACTTTCATGTAACCAAATGCTTGTAATTTGAACTTCATCTGATACATCATTAAAGATCCATTTGAGTTCATCTGCAACATGATCATTGTGAAGTTGTTATTTTGAACCTGTGATTTGTGCCATCTTGGAAGTCATTTGATACATGAGAGACTTTGAAGAAGATCATGGTGTTGTTAAGCTTGGATGTGGCTATCTTTATTTGATGCATTGCTCTTCAAGTTGATATTTTGTGCATTGTTTGTTGCTTAATTCTAAAAGTCCAAGGGAATTTGGGTTTCTATATGACATTCTTGTCTATTGGATTGCAGCCCATTGATCAGATCTTTTCAACTCTCAACTTTTAAATTTATGCTTAGGATTAGTCTCTTCATCTCCTTCCCACTTCTTTAATTTCAAAATCTCTCCCTCCTTTTAAAATCTTCTTTGCTTGTGTTTGTTGATTTCTAAATTTTGACCATTTTTGCAAACTAAAAACTTTGGCCTTATGCCATTGCATTTTCAAACTCATTTTCTTAATCAAAGTTGTAAATGAACTTAACTATACTTGACTTAAAATTTCAAAATCCGAAAAGAACTAACTCATTCAAACCATTTTTTAGGCCTTTGTGCCTTTCCAACTTAAATTTTTGTTAAAAGCAATGTACTCACTTTGAAATTGATATCACGAACTACGAGGTTTTGATCCCTCATTTTTCTGTTGGTACGTAGGCACAAGTCTGAAGGTCTTGTCAAACACAAAAATATAATTAATGAATTCTTTTCTCATCCCTTCACTCTGTTTTATTTGCAAACATCATTTGTACAAAAAACACATATACACACAAAAAAGGTCTCCCTAGGAGTACCTAGGACACTTTGGGTGCTAACACCTTCCCTCTGTGTAACCAACCCCCTTACCTGTAATCTCTGGCATTTTATTAGTTTTGATTTGAAAACTTCTTATCTTTTTTGGGTTTTGTTCGTACTTTTCCCTTTTCCCTTGGAAACAATAAAAGCGCGGTGGCGACTCTTGTTTATTTGATATCTAGCTTGTCCATAGCTTGATGATCATGAATTTACCGCTACAGAAATTAAGTGGCGACTCTGCTGGGGAGTAGTCTCTAGTGGGTTTAGCCTACTTTTTTGTGTGTATATAACTGTATATATGATGTATGCATATTTGTTTGTATGATATAATCAGTTTGTTGTGCTTGGTGATCTCTGAGTGGTGAGATAAGTTCTAACCCGAACTTGAGTGCAATTAAGATAGGAGGATGGTATAGTCATGTTCGACTTGTGTGGAGTAGTCCTTAACAAGTTAGCTTGAGACCCATCTGCTCAGTGGAGACCCTTTTGGATTTGGAAATGTCACACAAGTATTTGTGGTTAGGCATTACTATCTCTAATTTGGGGTCCGAGAAGCTAAGGACCGTAGAACATTTAACCCCTCTTGGCCTATTTAGGACGTAGTACGAAGACTGTTCGAGTGTAGACTTGATAACAGTTGTTACGCGATACTACACTCAGACGAGTTTCTCTTGAGAATATTATGGATTGATGAGTCAATCATCCTAACCTGTAATATCCGATAGATGGAATTAAGACTCTAGGAACTTTTTAGAACATGATCTACAGGTTTTATCCTTAGTTCACTCCTTTGGGATGGTTCTTACCCAGACTGCATGCTCGTGACTTACAATAAACCCTTGATGCTTGGTTGATCCAATCAAGTCTTGTCAATATCAATGGAACTTGGATGTTGATAAGGTGTAAACCATAATCCATCAAAATGGATGATTGATCTTAACAATGACTCGATTCATCCCCTGACCTTTGTTTGTTTGCCTTGTGTGATCCCGTATTTGTGATTGTTGCATTCATGCATTCATGCGCATCATAATATTCATGACACGAAAATTTCAAGGAACTGAGGTGTTATTTGCAAATATTTTCAGATCATGGATTGTGGATGAAGGAACACTAAGAAGTATAGTTTCAGAAGTCCCGACTTAAAAGAGTTAAGGAAGCTAACAACTTTTGTATTAGATCCCTTGGACTTCAAACAACGTCATGGGAAGCTTTTGTCTATCTTGTCTACTGATATGGTTGAAGGACTTCTAAATATGTTGGAGGAGTATGCCCATCTCTTGGGAATACCTGTTTCTAGCAAAGTGTCATTTAGTGGATTGGAAGAGATTCCCATATCTCATCTTATTGCTGAAGCCCTTCACTTGAAGAAGTCTGAGATAGAGGCTCATTGGGTGAAGAAAGGAGGATTGTTTGGATTGACTTATGAATTCCTCATCAAGGAAGCTACTCCATTTGCTCAAGCCGGTAGTGTGGATGCTTTTGAAGCTATCTTTATGTTACTTGTCTATGGATTAGCTTTGTTTCCTAACATTGACGGTTTTGTTGATGTTAACGCCATTAGAATTTTCTTGATTGGGAATCATGTGCCTACTCTGTTAGGTGATATGTACTTCTCTTTGCATCTAAGGAATTCTAAAGGTGGTGGGACGATTGTCTGTTGCATTCCTCTTCTGTACAAGTGGTTTATTTCGCACTTGCCTCAGACACCTGCTTTTGTGGAGAACAAACAATGTCTACGGTGGTCTCAGAGACTTATGTCTCTCACTAATGATGATATAGTTTGGTATGATCCTTCTTTACGCAGTTTAGAGATTATTGATTGTTGTGGTGAATTCTCTAATATGCCTCTCATTGGTACACAAGGAGGAATTAACTACAACCCTGCTTTGGCTCGTCGTCAACTTGGGTTCCCCTTAAGAGACAAACCTAATAACACTTTGTTAGAAGGCATTTTCTATCAAGAGGGTAAAGATCCCCAACATTTGAAGTTGAAGATTGTGCATTCTTGGCATAATGTGCATAGGAAAGGAAGATTCAAGCTTGGCCCGTGCAATTGTATAGCTTTGGAAGCTTACACTCTTTGGGTGAAGAAGAGAGCTTTGGAGTTGAAGATGCCTTATCCTTGTGAGAGACTTATGTCTATGGTTGTGGTTGAGCCATTAACTCTCCCTAACCAGGATGTAGAGGAGTTGGAAGACGCGCTCGCCAAAATGAAACAAGAGAAGGATATGTGGGAAGAGTGTTTCCATGCTTTGAGCAGAAAGCATGAGGAGTTGCAACTTGAGTCGAAAGACAAAGATGCACTTATTAAGCTACTTGAAGACTGAGTGACGAAGAGACAGAGAGAGCCAGAGGTTCCATCTTCCTCTAGTATGCCTCGGCCTTCCGTTGCTTGGAAGAGGATTGTTGATCAGCTTGTCCTCGAGAAGACTCAGATGGAGGCTTCTTTTGAGACCGAGATCCGACACATTCGAAGGAAGTACGCGCCTACAACTTGATCTTATGACGTTGTTGTTAGGGATCCTTAGGATGACTAGTCTCCTTTTCTCTTGTATTTTTTTCATATGGTTTCTGAAATTGTACTCTGTGTAATCCTTCCAATTATATAAATAAAAGAGATTTGTATGGTCATATCAAATTAATGCGATTGTTGTTATAATATATATAATATAATAATATATATATATAATATATATATATATATATATATATATATATATTAATATATATAATATATATTATATATATTATATAGATAGATAGATAGATAGATAGATAGATAGATAGATAGATAGATAGATAGATAGATAGATAGATAGATAGATAGATAGATAGATATTTGCAAATAATATAGTAAGTTCCTTGAAAATAAAAACAATCAAACATTGCATTTCATGCATCATTTACATAAGTAGGTTTCTCTTTCGCCAGATGTCTCATTGGTGTTTCTTCTGTGCTTCAGCCAAGCTGACTCATCGGTACAATACTAGCCCCAATCACTCCAGAATCATGGAACATCTTGAACAAGAGAATAAAGATTTGAAATAGGAGATCGCTCGCCTGACTTCCATGATGGAGTCAGTATTAGCTGCACAGAGCCAGTCTTCTCCAACGCCTACAACTCCTCCTCCTCAGAGGACTGTCATTTCAGAGGTGGCTACCTCTACTGTTTCCGCAACTGCTGCTCACTTCGCGCCCAACATGCCTGCTGGATTCCCATGGGGAATGCCGCCAAACTTTGTGCCCGAAGGCTTTGCGCCTACATTTGCTTCTATGTCGGCATCTAGCCCAGTCATGCCTGTACCACCACCTGTCGTGCATACCCTGCCTCGTGTAGAAGACACCATCTATCATTCTGAGCCGTCTGAGGGCCCGGATGTGTATGAGAAGATGGATGAGATGAAGGATCAATTTCTTGAGTTGCGCAAGGAGTTGAAAACTTTGAGGGGTAAGGACCTGTTTGGGAAGAGTGTTGTGGAACTGTGCTTGGTCCCGAATGTGAAGATTCTAGTGACATTCAAAGTGCCTAACTTTGAAAAATACAGAGGAAATACATGTCCACTCAGCGACTGATACACTAAAATTTACGTATTTTTCGACTCCGATTTCACATGCATTCTAGTTGTTTTATTGTCATTTTGTTGTGTTATTACTGTGTTTTCCTTTATTTTCAGGTTTTTACTTTAATCGGAGCCCCGATCGAGAAAAGGAGTGAAAAAGGGCTAAAAACCCTAAAATTCAGCATTTTGTGCTTATGGCCTACCCAGTGGCGTGCGCCACAGGCCAAGCCATGACGTGTTAAATTCAACTTCCATCAACTCCCACGTTTTCCCACTACTTCCACTAAGGCGCCCCATATTGTGCTTGTGGCGGACGCCATGGCCTTGTGGCGGGCGCCACAAGAGGAAAAACGGTTCCCTCCTATTTTCAAGTTGAAGGGCATCCAAGTCATTTCCATCTTTTTACTTGCTTATAAATAGAAACGCGAATTCACTTTTACAATCATTCAAACTTAGAGCAGAGGCAAACTCAGAAGCAACTTTGTTTCACTTAGGCATATATTCAGTATTTTATAGTGGTAATCGCTTCGCATTGGAGTGTTACCACAATTGTGTCATCAAGTCTGTGATAGAGTCTGTAATCGAGTTTGGAGCACTTTGGAAGGAAGTTAATCCTGTCGCCATTTTCTTTTCCGCATTGCAATTTACTCAGCCCTCCGATTGGAGCAGGTTTTTATTTCTTATCTTTACTTTATTTATTCCCTGCACTCGCTTTTACTTTATTTATTTCCTGCACTCGCTTTTACTTTATTTATTTCCCGCACTCGCCTTTACTTTATTTATTTCCCGCACTCGCTTTTACTTTATTTATTTCCCGCACTCGCTTTTACTTTATTTATTTCCCGCACTCGCTTTACTTTATTTATTTCCTCGCACTCGCTTTAAATTATTTACTTTCCGCACTCGCACTACTTTTATTTATTTTAATGCACTTTTACTTTACCATGTCTAGCTAAATTTATAAGGTTAGAATGTAAGGATCATAATTGAACCGATAATCCGTACAATTGTTCGTAGAAACAATTAAGGGTTATTTTAACTTTCAAATTAAGTTTTCCCGCACTTCAATTTCGTTGGGTAAGATCGAAAGCCGTTCAACATCTATTTAAACTTAATTGTTTTTAACTATTTCAAAAACAGCTAAAGCGCTTTGTCTAGTTCATTAGGAGTTTTTAACATTAAGAAGAAAAGAGATTTTAAAACTATTTTTCGGACGCGTTTATAAGTTTAGAGTCTGGTTCGTAAGAACCTCTTTTGGTTAAGAAATCCAGGTTATAATACTTTTCAACTTAGTCAAGATACTATATTTCTTAAAAATAGGTTTACTACTCTAACGCAATGCGCGCCTTTTTATAAGTGACAATAAGAGGGTTTGATTAGGGAGTACAACTCGGTTCTGAATACGCGAAGGCGACAGTTCTTGTTAAATTAGTTCTTTTCAAAGTAGGAAACATTGCCCATAAGTAGTTCTATTAGCAAGTACTTGGATTATCAATTGATTACGTGAATTACATTCGACCTTGTCTTTATTAATTAAATCTATTTAAATACTTTACTTTTCATTGCACACTACGAAAAACACCTATTTTGACTGCCTTTGATAAACACCATAACAACAGATAACGATAGCTTGACACTTGGTCTCTGTGGATTCGACAATCTTTTATATTACTCTGACGCGTTCGTATACTTGCGAAAAGCACGCATCAAGTTTTTGGCGCCGTTGCCGGGGACCAATTTCGTCAAATTTCATTTTCCTGTTGTTATATCGTTTAGACTTAGGTTATTTCCCGCCGGTCAATGCGAAGAACTCGCAGCACCGGAAGTTTAAGCTTAGCAAACCCTCTGGCGGAACCTGAACGTTATGCTCGCGCACGTTTATTCTTTCATAGAATTAAGAGAGCTATGGCCGAAGATCAAAACCAAATACCTCTTAAGGACTTCGCTCAACCATCTAATGAAGAACCTAGTTCTAGTATAGTAAACCCAACTATCCCAGCCAATAATTTTGAACTTAAACCATCTCTGTTACAACTAGTGCAACAGAGACAATTTGTGGGTCTCGCTACCGAGAACCCTAACCAACATTTAAAAATATTTCTTCAATTAGCAGATACTTTTAAAACCAATGGAGCTTCTTCTGAGGCAATACGTTTAAGATTATTTCCTTTTTCCCTCAGAGATAAAGCCCTATCATGGTTAGATTCCCTTCCACCCAATTCCATTACGACTTGGGATAACCTTAGAAGAGTTTTTCTTGCTAGATATTTTCCCCCGAGTAAGACCGCCGTTCTTCGAAACCATATAACTAGATTTACCCAAAACCAAGGAGAATCGTTGTTCGAAGCTTGGGAGAGATATAAAGAGTTGTTACGAGCATGCCCACATCATGGCTTAGAAAATTGGTTAATCATTCAAACCTTCTATAATGGACTTCACTATAACACAAAGATGACCATCGACGCTGCCGCAGGCGGTGCTCTGATGAACAAACCTTATCCTGAAGCTAGTGCCCTCATCGAAGATATGGCTCAAAACCATCAATCATGGGGAGTCGAACGAGCGACAGTGGAAAAGAAGAAAGCCCAAGGAGGAGTGCATGAACTAAGCTCTATAGACATGATGCAAGCTAAAATGGACGCATTAGCCCTTAAGGTCGAGCATATGTACACGAACCCGAATATTGTAGCCGCAGTTTCGTCGGATTGTGAGATATATGGAACCCAAGGACACCAATCTGCAGAATGCAGTCTATTAAACGAAACCCACTCCGAGCAAGTGAACTACACCCAAGGGAACCCATACTCGAATACCTATAACCCTGGATGGAGGAATCACCCTAACTTCTCCTATAAAAACAATAACCCTGTCCAAAATAATGCACCTCCGAGACCTAGTTATCAAGCCCCTAGATCGAATCAACCTATGCAACATGTACCACCAAAGCCGAGCCTTGAGAAAATTATGGAAAATTTTATCACCGCTCAAACCCAACAAAACAAGGAGTTCATGAACCAAAACATTCATGTTAACGAATTGATTACTCAGTTAGGAACCAAGGTTGACCAAATAGTTACTCATACCAAGATGCTTGAAACCCAGATCTCTCAGGTAGCTTTAAACCAAGCCCCTCAGACTACACCTGGAGGACAATACCCTGGACAACCTCAACAAAATCCGAGAGGACAAGCCAATGCCATTACCCTACGAAGTGGGAACGCTTATGATGAACCACCAAACCCAAGATTGAGTGAACCCGAAACTTCTAAGGAATGTACCAAACCCCCGAACAAAGTAAAGGAACCAGAGGAATCTGAAAACCGGGAAGGTCGAGAGAAAGGAGAAGAACCTAAAGATAAAATTTACGTACCACCCCCGCCATATAAACCACCTATACCATATCCGCAAAGACTCAAACAAACCCAGACCAATAAACAGTACCAAAAATTTATTAAAGTTATAGAAAAACTTCATGTAGAAATCCCTTTCACAGAAGCCATCACCCAAATACCTTCTTATGCTAAGTTTCTCAAAGACATCCTTACCAACAAACGTAGACTTGACGATCCGAAGCCTTTGGAATGTAATGCTATTTCCGAGGAAAAATTAGCAAAGAAAGATAAAGATCCTGGAAATTTCTCCATTCCTTGCCTTTTGGGTAATCATGTCATCAAAAAAGCTTTTCTAGACTTAGGAGCTAGTGTGAGTTTAATGCCTCTAGTAGTTTGTGAGAGGTTAAACTTAGGAGAGTTACAACCCACTAAGATGTCACTTCAGTTAGCCGATAGATCTGTTAAACATCCGATAGGCATTTTAGAAGATGTTCCTGTTAGGATAGGTTAACTATTTATCCCTACTGATTCTGTTGTCATGGACATCAAAGAGGACAATGATATACCAATCCTTCTAGGTAGACCATTCTTATCGACTGCAGGAGCCATAATAGATGTCAAGAAAGGAAAGTTGACATTTGAGGTAGGTGACGAGAAAATAGAATTTATACTTTCGAAATTTCTTATGGCACCTGTGATGGGAGACTCGTGTTATGCCTTAGATATCATTGATGAATGTGTTAGAGAATTAGAACAAAAAGAAATTATAAAAACAATTAAGTTACCATCAACCCCCATAAAGGAAGATGATGACTTTAAAGAACCTTACATCGATGATAACCTTTACGAATGTTTATCCCTTACCCCAGATCCTATGCCATGCTCTAAGAAACCAACCTTAGAACTTAAGGAACTGCCTAAGAACCTGAGATATGAGTTCCTCGATGAAAAGATGAACCGTCCAGGTATAGTTAGTGCTACCTTGAGCCATGAGGAAACGAACCAACTTTTAGACGTTTTACGAAGATATCCCTCAGCCTTAGGATATAATATCTCTGACCTTAAAGGTATAAGCCTATCTGTATGCATGCATCGGATTTCGCTAGAAGAAGATTCAAAACCCTCTAGAGAGCATCAGAGAAGAATAAACCTTATAATGAGTGATGTTGTTAAGAAGGAAGTTCTTAAGTTACTTGAGGCAGGTATAATCTACCAGATCTCGGATAGTAAGTGGGTGAGCCCTGTGCATGTAGTACCTAAAAAGGGAGGCATCACAGTCGTGCAAAACGATAAAGGCGAACATGTAGCAAAACGTTTAGAAGGAGGATGGCGGATGTATATAGATTATAGAAAATTAAATAAAGCAACTAGGAAGGACCATTTCCCTTTACCATTTATAGACCAGATGTTGGAGCGTCTAGCCAGACACTCCTACTTCTGTTATCTAGATGGATACTCTGGATTCTTCCTGTCGCATCACGCGAAAAACCGGCGGGAAAAGAAAGAAACAACAGAGCCGCCACCGTGCGTTATTTATCCCAAAAGAGGGAAAGGAAACGCTCAGAGTAAACCTAGGAAAGAACATGGTCTCGCGACCAAAGAGAATGGGTTCGGGAGTTGGTTATGCGAAGGGAAGGTATTAGCACCCCTACGCATCTGTCGTACTCGACGGGATCCACGCACAAAAGGAAGGAAAAATGGTTGCTAAAACACTGCTCAAACTCACACACACTGGCTGAAAAGAGACAAAAGAAACTGACTGAAACTGACTCGGCAGGATATCGTATCCTGGGCCTACTTAGTCTATCAGGCATAGACATCAGAGTCGAAGTAGTTCGGACTGGGGAAACGACACATGCTCGCTAGGATATCGCATCCTATGCATACGTATCTTCTCGGACGAGAGAAGAATCAGAGCATTCGTAGCTCGGCTGACACGCACACAAACAAACAGACAAAGGCAAACGTGGAGCCCGAATGCCAATCACTGGACTTACATCAGCATCCGAACCAAACAAACCCACACTGGAACCCGAATGCCACTCGATGGTCTTACATCAGCTTCCAAGCACACAACAACATAACAAGTTAATAGGGAGTCGGGGACTCGAGCCTATAACTGTCAAGCACACACTCAAACAAACAGACAACGAATTGCTAAGGAGTCAGGCACTCGAGCCTAGCAACTGTCAAACGACACACGCAAAAAGAAAAAGGGCGCCCGGAGAGATCAGCTCAATCTCCTGCCTACATACTTCATCTGGTGTGAAGATCAGGGCGATGTAGTTCCCCTACGCAGGGACAAAGGATCTAGCCTAACCAGATAACAGAGGGAGACACAACTCTAGGGAGACTACGACTCGAGCCTAGACGTTGTCATGCAAAGTCGACCCTAAGTTAAGGTTTCTAGCTAAATGGCACAAGGGCCAACCTATCCTAGACACGGCTTGCACAGGAAGCAAGGGTCTCGATTGCAACTAGGGCAAGAGAAAGGGGAGATCTCAATCGCAACGAGGGCGAGAGAAGAGAATTAGTGTTAGTTGTTAGTCAAACTCGACAAGACATCGCATCTCGTGCCTACGTATCTCATCTGGACATGAGAATCAGAGTTGCCGTAGTTCGGCTAAACAGTTACTGTTGGTTTGTGTTTTTTAAGTGGACAACGTCACTGCACAATCTACCTGAAGCTCGACCTTGGGAGACTTACTCATCTGTAGTAGAAGGAGTTAACGTATCCTTAAGAGGGGATGGTGTTTGTTTGTGTTTTAAAGAAACAAGCAAGAAAGGAAGTCCTATACGAAGGAACCGTGCTACCTTAATTGACATGCAAACGAGACTACGCGGAGTCTAACAACCTAGGGGATATGATCACACCACACAAGCACACACAAACACATTCAGCATAAAGTAAACACACCAACAAGGGGGCTCAAACATGGGTTAGGTTTTAGTCGAGGGGTCACATCAACCTCAACAAACAAACCTCTGGAATGGGGTGAGTATTGCTCTTAACCTTGCCATTGAGGGGCTAAGGTGAAGCAGATGAAAGGAGATGAGGGGTGTGCCTCATTGCTTCTATCCCTGGCCTGGGAGAGCATTTGACAAGAATGTGTGGGTTCAGAAAGTGGGAACCCTTCTACACATTAGATACTGACTCAACTGTGCAATTGCACAAGATCTTGGGTTTTTATCTGAAATGCATCAACACAGTGGTGTGAGCAAAACAGAAGACACACTGAATAGCAGGGGATAGGTTGCTTATCCCTTGGTTCTGCCAATTGCCTCTTCACTTAGGAGGTCTTTGACTCTGTACAAGGACAAATTAAACATACACAAGCATTGCCTCTTAAGGAGGACTTCAGACAGTTTGCCCGGCCAAATAACAGGTCGGGTCTCCAGACTACATGAAGAGAGAGTAATTATACCTCAAAAGCAATTGCTAAATAGCAAAGCAAGCAAATAAAGCAACTAAAGGGTACCTGAGAAAAATCAAACAAATCAGTTCACAGTTCCACAATTAAATCAGAAAGAAAAGGAACAAACAGTTAACAGTAAACAGAGGTGCCAAAGCACAAGGCCAAACTCATATGAGTTACACCTACAAAACAAAGGTTAGCACATAATATGACCAAAACTCAAACAAATTGGCATGGTTTCTTTGAAGCACTATGCTCAACCTGAAACAGATGAACTCAACATAAGTCCAAAGGACCACTAGGACAAGCCTAGGGTCAAAAACAAATAAGAAATCCAAAACAGCAAACAAATTCAATCAAAGTCAAGTTCAAGCATTTAAGAGGCAAACACAATTGGATTCAAACTCATATCATGCATCATTGTCATTTCATAGACCAAAGAAGTCAAAACATGGCAAAAGGAGCACACAAAAGGTCAACAGCAAGACCAAGCTCAAAAGCAAACATAATCAATTCCAAAAATTATGAAATAAATCATACTCAATCACAATCCATAACATAGCATGCATATAAAATTTCAGCTCAATTGGATCATGGGAAGATGGTCAATTAAAATCAGGAAGTCAACACAATTTCAAATGTGCACAAAGAAGTCAAACATACATGAGTCAACTTCAAAAAGTCATAACAAAATGGAAACAGATGCGAAATGGATGGGATTAACACCAATGCAAAGCTCAAGATGTCTAGTATGCACATGTGAAATTTCAAGATCATACAATAAGGCATGAGGATTTCACAAAGGATTTGGCAAGAAGTGTCACATAAAGTCAACATTTGACTAGGCGGGGAAGAAAATTCACAAACAAATAGGAAATGGCATCATTAAATCCAAGAAAATTCATACACAAACTAGGCATATGAGAGAACATTCATGCAAAATTTCAAATTATTTGGAAGCCAGGAAGCATGTGAACAAAAATCATGAATTTGCATATCATTGGTGTGACACGAATTGTCACACCCTTCTTCAGAAAATCATATCTCACACACCACAAATGATAAATGCACAAACTTGACATGGAAACAAAGGTGAATGAGTGTAAATTAACCACAAAAAAATTCAGGGGCAATGGATACATCATCATCATTTCACAAAAGGAATGGCAAAAGGTGTCAACTAGGCATACATGTTAAGAAACCTAATAGCATTTAAAATCCAGCCAATCAAAAATTCAGCAAAAATCATGATTAAATAATAGACATTCATGTGAAAAGGATGGAAAAATTTCATGATTTTTGGGGTTAAATTGAGTGAGAAATGAATTTTACAAGTTGAGTGATCATTGGAACCAAACATGAACAACTAACATGGATAACAAGTCAAAGGTTTGACCAGCGTGGCAATATGGTAAATAAAACCCTCACTTATCTAAACACTGCGTTTCAGCCAAAGCCACGAAATGTTCTTATTGGTCAGTTCCTCAATGGAACAGTGAATTCGCAGGGCAAAACAACAAGCAACCAATCGTGATTCAAGTTCAAAACCCTTAGGGTTTAAGAAACAGCATAGCAGCATCATCTCCATCCAATCATTATGAATAAATTTCAAGCATAGTTTCACAAACATCATGGCAATAATACTCATGCAGACATCAGCTAGCAACAAACCAACCTAATTTTCATGCGAATTCTGGGCAGGTTCAAAGGTTTAAACTACAGGGTGTTCATCATCTTCATCAAAATCATCAAGAACAAGCATGCCCAGAAAATGAAACTACACACACCAATACGACCAACAAGCATCACTCATGCATATTCTAACAATCATCATCACCAATTTGAGCTCACAAAAGAGAAATCCATAAAAACAAGTTTGAACATAGAACTTCAAAGTCAGATTTCTCTTCATTCAGCTAAGCATTTTCAATGGTTCAAGGTGCATTGTAACCAGCATCAAAAAATCTATCCTAGACATAGCATGATTTGATAAATGGAGTAATTCGAAATCTTACCAATACTGAAGCAAAATGATGATGCAGTTGCTATTTGACTACTTTAGCTCGAAACAGATGTTCTCTTGGCCTTGAAATGATGGATGATGAAGCTATTTCAACTCAGAAATGCACGAGCTAGCTTGAGACATAATCTGCCATGAGAGAGCTTGCAAAAGAACAGTGAGTTTCCTCTGCTTACAGTTGAGGAACAAGGTCCAAAATGGCTCCCAAAGGTTGTCCAAGTGATGAAGGAAGCAAAGGTGCTCGTGGTTCTCTTGAAGTTTTTGACAGAATTTTGCAAAGATGAAAAATGCAAGAACGAGGGAAGAGAGAATTCTGGTGAGTTTGTGGCTGTTACTAGGGTTGAGAATGACTGAAAATCTCCTTTATATTTGCTGTTTAACATTGCTTAATCAAGTGCTAACCAAGCTTTGCTCATTTTAACCAATTTGCTAATTTTGCACTTTTGGCCAAAAGGGTGGTGTGTGGTAGCAAGCTGCACGAATTCTGGGCTTTGGCAAGTCTCAAATGACCATTAAAACAATTTCCAAATGGCCAATTATGCTGAAAATGGATAAATCAAAAAGTCAACCATTGGTCAAACTTGAATTTTAATGAAACAAGTCAAAAAATGCCATTTTGATTGGCAAGGTTTTGGTGAATGATGAATGAATTTTTGGAAAGAGGGGATTAAATGGAGTTTGTAGGAAAAAACCCCATCAAATTTGGCCAAAGGAATCATGAGATATGGCCATTTGAAGTTCATGAAAATGTGAAAATGAAATGATCATATCTTGCAAACCATTCATGGGATTTAGGTGTTCTTGGACTTTTTGAAAATGGGAGAACAAGATCTTCAACTTTCATGTTGGTCAAAAATTCATTTGAAGCTTGTATCATGATGCAAGTTGAGGATCAAGAAGTTTCCATTTTTGGCAGTTAAAATTACAGGTCCAGTTTCTATTTTTGGAAATTTTCTGATTGGCTTCAAATTCTTCAATGATATTGATTGCCATGACACATGAGGCCTATTAGGACATGAATAAGCTCTCTCAAACCATTTCCATCCATCAAAACCATAGAATCAACCACAGTTGACCAACTTTGACTTTTCTAGGGTTTTGCTTGACTGAAGCATCTTCTGATGAATTTCAAACCCTAATTCTTTGAGATCTTGATTCCAAATGATGTCCCAAGTCATATGAACTCTTGATTATTGATCATGGTGCCCAAGTTCTGCAAGAATGGCCACCATCCACTGCAATGAATGACTTTGACTGATTTTGACCTAATTGACTGATTGTGCATGAACTGATGACCTCTGAACATCCAACCCTTGACTTAAACACTTCAAAAGGACTCCCAAGTCATGTGAACTTGTTGAACAAACCCTAGGGCCTTGGCTCCTTGAGAAACAACCTTGCTTGCTTGGTTGACTGATCTCCTGATCAGTTTGACCTAATTCTTGGCTTGCTTGCTCTTGAGGCAACTGGGGACAATGCAATGCTATGCAATGGACCATGATATGCTATGACCTAATATGAGAATGTATGTACAATGATAGGTGCAAATTTGAGGTGCTACAGCTGCCCCTATTCAATCAGCTGGGAACCCGAACGGATGATAGCAGCGGCTGTCAGACTTTCAGGGTAAACAGGGATTGAATACAAAAGAACCGTAGAAATTTGCATCGACTAGATATGATACAAAGGAACCACGTCATTTACTGATGACAACTGCATGACAGCTTCAGAAAAGCAAAACCATTTACCAATGGTTGGACAACCGGGAACTTGATATTTACCGATATCAACTTCAGCAAGACCATTTACCGATGGCGGCTGGGGAAAACAAACTTCTGAAAAACAAAACCATTTACCGATGGTTAAAACATGAACCTTGATATTTACCGATATCAATTTCAGCACGACCATTTACCGATGGCTGCTGGGAAAACAAACTTCTGAAAATAGAAACCATTTACCGATGGTTAAATCTTGACATTTACCGATGTCAACTTCAGCAAGACCATTTACCGATGGTTGCTGGGAAACAAACTTGATGTAGCGGGGAAGCAGGACCATTTACCGATGGTGGCTTCAAAGAAACTTGACATTTACCGATGTCAACTTAGCAAGACCATTTACCGATGGCTGCTGCAACTGGGAACTCGATATTTACCGATATCGAAGAAAACCGGGCCATTTACCGATGGCATCTCCGCTTGGGGAGGAACAAAAATCTTTGTTGTGATACCAGACAAGACGTTTACCGACGACTTCTGGGGATTTTGATTTTATTAGCAAGAGAAACAAAGAATGACCAGACATTTACCGATGACTGGGATGGTACTCGATGTTTACCGACATCGAAAGATGATGTTTACCGACATCACAAAGAATGACCAGACATTTACCGATGACTGGGATGAGAAATTTATTGGGGAAAGACAAACAAATATTTGCAACTGGAAACCAGATAGGACATTTACAGATGACTCTACTGGGGATTTCTAGCCGGGGAGTTATCAGACATTTACCGATGACTGAGGGAAAGACTCAATGTTTACCGACATCGAAAGATGATGTTTACCGACATCAAAAAAAATGACCAGACATTTACCGATGACTGGGTGAGACTTGATGTTTACCGACACCGAAACAATGGTGTTTACCGACACCAAAAATGACCAGACATTTACCGATGACTGGGGTGGGACTCGATGTTTACCGACACCGAAACAATGGCGTTTACCGACACCAAAAAAACGAAAAACACGCACGGATACCGATATGACACTTACCGGTATCACAAGAACGACATCTTAGATATGTTAAGGCAAAGCTGATCACTTGCTGGGGGTCTCACTGGGGAGAAACAAACTTTCTGTCGCCATCGGGTGAGGAAATAAACCTCTGTCACCATCGGGTGAGGAAATAAAACCTCTGTCACCATCGGGTGAGGAAATAAACCTCTGTGGGGATAATCAATTCTGAATGCTGTCGAAGCAACTGTAGCAGACTTGCTGGGCTGATGTTGAACAGACTGATCCGCCTCTGCCGGGGATACGGTCTGATGGAGTTTCGAACACATGAATGCATATGTTTGAATTTTTCTATGGTGCAATGCTCCATATGGGATGGAAATGCTACACAGTTTTGAGGATGCAATGATTACTATATGCAATGCAATATGATGAGAACTCTGCGGGGGAAAATGCACAGGACGACCGTGCTGAGGAATCTTCAATACAAATCCGCTGGGGGAACAATACAACCGCTGGGGAACCCATAATACGACTCCGCTAGAGGAAGACAAGGCAACTCGCTGGGGAGTAATAATGCCACTCTGCTAGGGGAAAGCGAAGGTAAACTGCTGGGGATAGCCCAATCAATCCACAAAAATTCCGCTTGGGAAAAAAAACCAGGCAACTCTCTGGGGATAAGGCCCACGATATTCACAAGTAGAAACAAACTCAGCTGGGGATGCGGATATCGATCTGCCACGATAACTCGTCCAACCCACTGGTGGGATAAACTCTGCTGGAGAGACCAATGCTTCGCTGGGGAAGGCTTAAACAAACCATAATTAGGAGAATGATTCCGTCTGGGGAAAGCACTGCTGGGGAATGCTCACAGGTGACGACCTTACTGGGGAAAGTATTCACAGGTGACGACCTGCAAATCGGAACGACAGATGCCCCAGGGAGTACATGGACAAGATACGCTCAAGTGTCCTCCACATTCAAAATGATTTTCAAATGTTTCAATCTTTCTGCACGTCATTGTTTAGCCTTCATGTTTTTATATGCAATGTTTATCAAAAATTCGGACGTTTTTGCAAACAAAACAGTAAAAGTAAAAGCAAGAGAGCAATTTATCTGAATAACGACTTTTCATTGATTGCAAGTGTGCCTGAAAAGGCAAATACATTGGGAAGCAATTCCTAGAAAGAGGTAATTGCGCACAAAAGGAAAATAAACTATCCTAATGGCAATGTGAACACGGCATCCACTGTTTCCCAATTCTGTTATAACTCATAGATCATCAGTTTCCTCCCAATTCCTTGCTTTCCGAGAAGACTGACTGGACCGATCACATCTGTCGAGATGGCAGCTGACGAAGCATGATGAAGTACAGATAACTCAGACTGTAGTCTTCGCTTTAATCCCTCTTTTGGCTGGATCGCCCTTTCGGGTTTTCAATCCACCGGGATACCCATTTTTGCCTAAGCCGCCCTTGCGGGTTTTCGACTTACCGGGTGTACAGTTTTTTTCATTTTTATCCCTAACTTTTGCCCGAACCTTTTCTTTCTGTTTTTTGGTTCGCCGGGATGCCCATTTTTGCCTGGACTCTTTTATTCTTTTTGTCCAGCGGGTCAATTTATGCGAAGTATTTTTTGACTACATCTGAGTTGACAGGGGAAGGAAAGTCTTCACCATCCATAGTTGTAAGCATCAAGGCTCCACCGGAGAAGACCTTCTTCACAACATATGGGCCTTCATAGTTAGGAGTCCACTTGCCCCTATTATCTGTACCGGGAGGAAGGATTCTCTTCAAAACCAGATCGCCAGTTTGAAATGTCCGAGGACGCACTTTCTGATCAAAGGCTCGCTTCATCCTTCTCTGATACAACTGCCCATGGCAAACAGCTGCTAACCGTCTTTCTTCGATAAAGCTTAACTCGTTAAACCTTGTACGAATCCACTCAGCTTCGTCCAGCTTGACATCCAATAATACCCTCAGAGAAGGGATCTCCACTTCAACTGGTAGGACTGCTTCCATACCATACACAAGGGAGTAGGGGGTTGCCCCGGTCGACGTACGCACTGAGGTACGATACCCATGCAATGCGAAAGGCAACATCTCGTGCCAATCTTTGTACGTTACGACCATCTTCTGCACAATCTTCTTGATATTCTTATTAGCTGCCTCTACAGCACCATTCATCTTCGGTCTGTAAGGAGAAGAATTGTGATGTTCGATCTTGAAATCTCTGCACAAGTCTTTCATCATCTTGTTATTGAGATTCGAACCATTGTCAGTGATGATTCTCTCAGGGACTCCATAACGACAGATGATTTCTTTCTTGATGAACCGGGCAACCACTTGTTTGGTGACGTTGGCATAGGAAACTGCTTCCACCCACTTGGTGAAGTAGTCAATCGCAACCAGGATGAAGCGATGTCCATTAGAAGCAGTAGGCTCTATCTTCCCAATCATATCAATGCCCCACATGGCAAACGGCCAAGGCGAGTTCATGACATTCAACGGGCTTGGTGGTACGTGCACCTTGTCAGCATAGATTTGACACTTATGGCACTTCCGAGCATATTTGAAGCAATCGGATTCCATAGTCATCCAATAATATCCGGCTCTCAGCAATTTCTTCGACATTGCATGCCCACCAGCGTGGGTACCAAACGAACCCTCGTGCACTTCTTGCATCAACATGTCTGCTTCGTGTCTATCCACGCATCTGAGCAAGACCATGTCAAAGTTCCTCTTGTACAACACGTCATCCTGATTCAGATAAAAGCTTCCAGCTAGCCTTCTCAGGGTCTTCTTATCATTCTTTGACGCACCCTCAGGATACTCTTGAGTCTTGAGGAAATTCTTGATGTCATAATACCACGGTTTATCATCAATCGCAACAACTAACTCGGCTGCAAACACATACGCAGGCCTCTCGAGTCGATTCACAGCAATATGTGGCACATGATTCCACCAATGAACCTTTATCATGGAAGATAAAGTAGCCAATGCATCAGCCATCTGATTCTCATCCCGGGGGACATGACACAGCTTCACCTTCTTGAAGAACGTCAGTAATCTTCTGGTGTAATCTCTATACGGAATCAGATGCGGCTGGTTTGTATTCCAATCTCCATTGACCTGATTGATCACTAGAGCAGAATCTCCAAATATGTCGAGAGTTTTGATCCTCAGATCAATGGCTTCTTCTATCCCCATGATACAAGCCTCATACTCAGCTTCATTGTTGGTGACGTCGAAAGTCAATCTGGCAGAAAAAGGTATATGAGCACCTTTGGGATTGATCAACACTGCCCCAACACCATTACCGTTCATATTCACAGCCCCATCAAACATCAGTGTCCACTTGTCATCAGGATCCGGTCCTTCCTCGACAAGCGGCTCTTCACAGTCTTTCATTTTCAAATACATGATGTCTTCATCGGGGAATTCAAACATCATAGGCTGATAGTCATCAATTGGTTGTTCGGCGAGATAGTCGGACAGAATACTACCTTTGATGGCCTTCTGTGACGTGTACTGAATGTCGTATTCTGTTAAGATCATCTGCCAACGGGCAACACGTCCGGTGAGAGCCGGCTTCTCAAAGATGTATTTCACAGGATCCATCTTAGAAATCAACAGAGTAGTATGGTTCAACATATACTGCCTTAGTCGGCGAGCAGCCCAGGCCAAAGCACAGCAAGTTTTCTCGAGCAGTGAATATCTTGTTTCACAGTCGGTAAACTTTTTGCTTAGGTAGTATATGGCATGCTCTTTTCGACCAGACTCGTCATGCTGCCCCAATACACACCCCATCGAAGTCTCAGTGACTGAAAGGTACATTATCAATGGTCTCCCTGGAACTGGAGGAATCAGGATTGGAGGTTTCTGTAAATACTCCTTGATTTTGTCAAATGCCTTCTGACAGTCATCATTCCATTTAATCGCCTGATTCTTTCTGAGTAGTTTGAAAATTGGTTCACATGTGGCAGTTAGATGAGATATGAACCTTGCAATGTAGTTCAACCTCCCTAAAAACCCACGGACTTGCTTTTCCGTCTTCGGTTCAGGCATCTCTTGAATAGCTTTGACTTTTGCTGGATCTACCTCAATCCCTTTTTCACTGACAATGAAGCCTAAGAGCTTCCCGGATCTCACCCCAAACGTACACTTGTTCGGATTTAGCCTCAGCTTGAATTTGACCAGTCTGTCAAACAACTTCTGCAAGTTAACCAGGTGCTCCTCTTCTGTCTGCGACTTCGCAATCATATCATCCACGTACACTTCGATTTCATTGTGCATCATGTCATGAAAGAGAGTCGTCATTGCCCTCTGATAGGTAGCACCGGCATTCTTCAGCCCAAATGGCATCACTTTGTAGCAGAATGTGCCCCAAGGTGTAATGAATGTCGTCTTTTCCATGTCCTCCGGCGCCATCTTGATCTGGTTATAGCCTGAGAAACCGTCCATGAAAGAGAATACCGAGGATTGAGCCGTATTATCAACCAATACATCGATGTGAGGTAATGGGAAATCATCTTTCGGACTCGCCCTGTTCAAATCTCGGTAATCGACACACATCCTGACTTTGCCGTCCTTCTTCGGCACGGGAACAATGTTGGCAACCCACGGCGGGTATCTGGTAACAGCCAAGAATCCTGCATCCCACTGCTTCTGAACCTCTTCCTTGATCTTGACAGTCATATCAGGACTAGTTCTGCGAAGCTTCTGCTTGACCGACGGACACTCTTCTCGGAGAGGTAACCGATGCACCACAATGTCTGTATCCAGACCCGGCATATCTTGGTATGACCAGGCGAATATTTCCACATATTCTTTCAGCATCTCAATCAGCCTCCTCTTGACAGAGTCTTCTAAAGCAGCCCCAATCTTGATCTCTCTTCTGGCGTCCTCAGTACCTAGATTGACAATTTCCAACTCCTCCTGATGAGGTTGGATGACCCTTTCCTCTTGCTTCAGTAGTCTGACCAATTCAGCAGGGAGTTCACAGTCTTCCTCACTCTCCTCTTCAGTTTGGTAGATGGGATTGTCGAAATCATACTGAGCCATAACAGAGTCGTTCACAGTGGATGCCAAAATATCACTTCTGCATGTTTAATGTTTTGTTTTTAGAAAAAGATTTCAATAAAGTCACAAAAAACAAAAACATTGCCATTTTATTGTTTTGAAAAAGTGAGAAAACACAAAATAGAAAGACAAAGATCTCAAAATTTGATTGCAAATCGTCCTTTATTTATAAACATTGTAAACATGATGTGGCCCTACAATGAACCACTACGCCTTGGGCGGAACGTAGGGTTTTCATGCAAAATGAAAAAACAAAGGAAAATTACTCTGTCAGTAGAGTAACTTGGACCACTTCTTCAGCCGTCCAATTGTTGATAGACTCGCCTGGTGCACACGGGCGGACCCAGACATCCAAATCACAGTCACTGTCTTCACCATCAGTAGCAAAGACATCTCCATGGTTCATCAGCCCAGCGCTGGTAAAGGTACTCGGACCTGCTTGTACGCTCTGCTCTGCTTGGAGAGGCTCATACCCGATTCCGAACTTGTCTTCTTTCACAGGCAAGTCAACCATCTTGCCCCAGCCTTCAGCTTTACCGGAGTCAACCACTTCTTTGGCTTGTCTATAGGATACAATCGAAGCACCTGGCTTTCTCTGCTCAGCACAAGCTACCCCCTCTAAAGTCACAGTCTCAAATGCCTGGCACAGGGTTTCGTGGATCTCGCCATCTACCTCAACATACTTGAATGAGGAGAGATGACTCACCAGAATTTCTTCTTCGCCACAGACGGTCACAATCTGACCGTTCCAGACATACTTGAGCTTTTGGTGGAGAGTCGACGAGACTGCCCCAGCTGCGTGTATCCACGGACGCCCCAACAAACAGCTATAAGCAGGCTGAATGTCCATCACATAGAACACGATGTCGAAAACTTCCGGACCTATCTTTACCGGCAAGGTGACTTCACCAAACACAGACCGTTTGGATCCATCAAAAGCACGCACAATAAGGTCACTGGGAGTGAGCACAACTCCCTCGACATCAATCTTCTTTAGAATCTGCTTGGGTAGGACATTCAGGGACGACCCGGTGTCTACCAGCACGTGAGATAAAACAGCACCTTTACACTCCATAGTGATGTGCAAGGCTTTGTTATGATTACGTCCCTCAGGCGTTAGGTCTAGGTCAGTGAAACCTACACCGTGCCTGGTACTCACGTTGGCTAGTACACCCTCCAACTGGTTGACGGATATCTCTTGCGGGACGTACGCCATGTTCAGCATTTTCAACAATGCGTCCCGGTGTGCCTCAGAGCACATCAGCAAAGAGAGTATCGAAATCTTGGACGGAGTTTGGTTGAGCTGATCCACAATTTTGTAGTCACTCTTCTTAATGATCTTCATAAACTCCTCCACATCCCTTTCAAAAGAACCCTCAGCCTTCTTCTGAGCCGGTTCCTCGTCAACCACAGCTTGTTTGCCCTTAGCCCTTGCGGATGCCTCAGCATTAGCATCTCTCAAAGGCTGAGGAGCAAACAGTCGTCCACTCCTAGTGAAACCTCCTGGTCCTCCAACGTTGTCCACCACTGGACTTGCAACCATAGGGGTCCTCACTGGAGCATTGATTGTAACTGGCGCTTGAACTGATGGCCTAGTCTGATTACCAGTCCTTCTATCATTGTGATAGGCGTTGTCGTACCTCCAGGGAACAGCCCTACTATTTTCAACTCGCCTTCTGCCAGGCGCAACAATAGTAGTTGGTGCACGGATGGTTACCGGAGCTGGAATGGTAACCGGAGTATTGTTTGTGGTAGGTGCACTGACAGCCCCTCGCCCTCGTCCTTCAGACGGCTTGAAATAAATGGTGACAGTAGACACTGCCCCATTACCTTTAACGGCCCGGCTGAACTGGAGACAGCCTTCATCAATCAGTTTCTGGATACCAGCCTTCAGCTGGTCACAACCATTGTCAACTTCTGAACATCCCACACAATCTTTGTTACAGCCCGGGTCAACACCCCCCTTCAGCAAACGGCCCTTTACTATCATCAGAGAAGTCTGAACATCTTCCACATTGTCAATCAAATCTTCAACCTCTCCTTCTTCAACATTGTTAACCCTATGCCCACCATGCTGAGGCATAGGATTGTTCACCACGTTTGGCACTGGAGCGAAATTGATTGCCTTAACATCAATCAAGTCTTGAACTTTATGTTGCAGAGATCGGCATCTTTCTGTATGGTGGCCTGGTGCCCCAGAATGAAAGTCACATCGGACGTTTGCATCATATCCAGGAGGTAAAATCGTTGGAGGAGCCACTGTACGCAGCTCAACAAACCCTAACCGGAGTAGTTCGGGTAACAATTCGGCGTACGTCATTGGCAGCGGATCAAATCTTCTATCAGCCTGCAGCCTCTGCCTTTGCTGATAAGGACGTTGCTGTTGTTGTTGCTGTTGTTGCGGTTGTTGTTGAACTCTTTGTTGTTGTTGTGGACGAGGTTGAGGTGCAGGAATAGTCACTGCAGCAACCGGACGATACTGTTCTCTGTTTGCATTGGCTCTGTACACACCCCCTCTGTGTTGTACAGCATTGGTCTCTCCTTCTCTACGGCGAGGTGCCCCAGAGAAGGGTTTCTTCGAGGACGACGAAGAACCTGTGTCATGAATCCTCCCAGCTTTGATTAAACTTTCTGTTCTCTCGCCACAGATGACGACGTCAGAAAAACTTCCGAATGGGCAGCTTCCCATCCGGTCCATGTATACACCTTGCAGAGTGCTGATAAACATGTCTGTCAACTCCCTTTCCAGCATAGGGGGTTGAACTCTCGCAGCTAGTTCACGCCACCTCTGGGCGTACTCCTTAAAGCTTTCATTATTCTTCTGACATAGACTCTGCAGCTGAGTCCTGGTAGGAGCCATGTCCATGTTTTGCTTATACTGTCTGAGGAACGCCTCGCCCAGATCTCTCCAGCATCGAATTGAATCCCGCTTCAATTCCATATACCAATCCAAAGACGCCCCAGATAGGCTGTCTTGGAAGAAATACATCCACATCTTCTCATCATCAGTGTATGCGGATATCTTTCTGTAGTATGCCTGCACGTGGGTGCGAGGGCAGGAGGTACCGTTGTATTTATCAAATGACGGCGCCTTGAATTTGTGCGGGATTCTCAGTCCTTCAACTAATCCCATATTTGTAACATCAAAACCGAGAGAGTTTTGACATTCTATTGCCCTGATCTTCTCAGCAAGGGCCTCGACTTTGCGATCTCTCGCATCGTTTCTGCCCAAAATGTCTTCGTCTTCACTGAGCATAGTGAACAAATCCTCTTGTCTGTCAACAATCGGAATTCTGTTACGAGCTGGAACATGAATGACTCTGGCACTAGCAGCATCTGGAGCAATCGGTTGACCTTCAACTCGGATACCCCTCAACTCTTCACCTACAGCATAGTTGTTGACGGGAATAGCAGCAGCAGGAATGTCAGGAACTGGATTTCCTTCTGGTAGAGCCTGGTTGGGCGGTGGAATTGCAGCTTCTTGTCTCTGAACCAGTGCTCGGAGCTCTTCTTGGCCTTGTGCAACCCCTTGCATCATGTGCATGAACTGGGCCATGTTAGCCCTCATCTCTGCCAACTCAGCTTGTACTTGATCCATGTTGCGTTGATGGTTGAGCCTCGTTGAGTAGCGGTGCGGTCTTTGATCAGCTATCCTGCCTGGACACAGGAATCAAAGTGAGAAGACGGCACAAGAACACCTGTTATGCAAATGATATGAGTATGATGTTTTAATGATATGCATGATGCACATGATATGCTCATTTCTCAGGCGTTCAAAGAGCCTGACCCATCCTGAAAAGATGGCAACCTGCAGCAACAAGAGAACAACAGGATACAAGGAAAATGAAACAGCGGGGAAATGCTGACAATCCTCATCTATACATAAGGGTACAAAAGGTCAGTACAACCGAGTCAACAGAAAATTCGGATAAACAGAGTACAAAGAAAAGAATCCCATCCAACAAGCCTGGAGGTGATTCTCAACAAAAAAGATCCAAAGACGGAGTACAAACAAATGAATCCCATCCAACAATCCTGGAGGTGATTCTCAACAAAATGCAATCAAAGATAATCTAAGACAGGCGGTCTTCTGGAATGAGAGTCTTCAGGTAATGGCACTGGTCTATCAATAGTGAGCATTCTGAACATTCTGGTAATGGAGTGATCTTCTCCTTCAACTGTCTTCTGAGCTCCAAGACTTCTCCTCCAAGATAATCCTCTGATTTCTGTCTCAACTCCATCTCCTTCTTCAACTGAGTGTCTTTGTCCTTGAGTTGCTTCTCCAGGTCTCTGATCTTCTTCTGATAGTTGACTTCTGCTCTCTGTAGCCTCAGACATTCCCTATGCTCTGCGTCCAACATAGACTCTACCTCATCATATGATCTCTTCTTGCTCCTTGCTCTGCTAGTATCCTCTCCTTGCACTTCCCTGAGTTGATGGGCCAAGTGCAGCTTATCAGCCTTAGCTTTGTACAACTCCATATAGGTGTCTTGCTCCTTCTCCCTCAACCGACGACTCTCCATCAGAGCTTGCTTATAGTGCTCGGCAGGCACACTATCAGCGAGGATCAAGGGTGGTTGCTCCTGCAACGGCTTCATCCTATCGTAGGGTAGCAACAAAGTTTCCACTCTCTTCTTTACCCAATCAGTGTAATCAGGCATGGCTATGGCAAACTTCTTCCCTAAGACGGATCCATCTCTGGCACCAATGGACTTCCAAGCTCTTCCAATTTGCTCCAACCTACCAGGGTCATCCTTCTTCTCAAAGTACACACTCTCAGCTATCTCAGCTTCAAGTGGTCTTCTACTCATAACAAACCCTAACTGGCGAAGAGAAAGAACTGGATTATAATTTATACAACCCTTGGTCCCCACGAGTGGCATATTCCGGAATTCACCACAGCTCATAATAACATTCTTCACACTCATCCGGTAAGATTGCCATCTGATGTCATAAGAGGTGAGCGACATGACCCTCTGAGTCCACTTGAGAGTGCTCTGAGTGTCCACAAAGGGTCCACTAACAGGCAGGAGTGACATGAACCATCTAAACAGGAGAGGTAGACAACACCCGATGGCTCCACCCTTACCATGCCTACTGTGGATGGCATAGTAAGTATCAGCTAACAAGGTAGGGACTGGATTCCCTCTGATGAAAATGCTGATGGCAGCATGGTCAACAAAATTTGGCATACTGGGAAATAGGATGATTCCATATATCAAGGCGGCAAGCTGCGCGTGAAAAGCTTCCCAATTTCCCTTCTCTGCTTCATCTCTGGCTACTCTCAACAGAAACTTCAATGGCAGACCCACTACTTTCCCACAGGGCTTCCAAATCTCACCAACTTCCTTAACACTCATCCGGAAAGCTCTGGCAATCAATCTGAAGTCAACCTCCTTCGGGACGTCCAAAAAGGGAATCTGATGCTGAACTGGGACATTCATCAGGATAGAGTACTCCTCGAGGGTAGGTGCTAGCTGATAATCTTGAAATGTGAAGCATCTGAGCTCTGGATCATAAAACTGAAGAAGTGTCTGCAGAGGCACCAGATCAACTACTGTCTTCAATACTGTCAAGATATCTCCATACTGCCCAACAAAACTCTTCAGACGATCATCTGTCACAAAGCTACCCAACTCAATCAGTGAAGTCAACGGCTCACGATGAAAAACGTAGATACAAGTCTTCCGCTTCGGCTCTGGGACTGTTGCCATCTCTATCGGCGAATCAAACTCTGGAATGTACCTGAGAAATGATATGCATGCAGAGATTAGTTTTTTTTCTTCTTTTTTTCTTTTTTTTTTTTTTTTTTTTTTTTTTTTGCGTATCTTTTGAAAATAAATATGCTATGATGCACATGATGCAGACACAACTGGCGGGCGGTGCATCTCTGATCACAAAGTCGAAGCTTCGGTCTAAACTCAGAACCCAAATCCAACTTAAAAGATCCAAGGTCAACTGAACACACTGTCTGAACAAAGTCACCAACAGAACCGAGTCACCAACAGTACCTGTAATGATTAACCCTTCCCCACTCACGGGTGTAGTCTAGGTCAACTTCTCTACATCCCCAGCAGAGTCGCCAGCTGTCGCATCACGCGAAAAACCGGCGGGAAAAGAAAGAAACAACAGAGCCGCCACCGTGCGTTATTTATCCCAAAAGAGGGAAAGGAAACGCTCAGAGTAAACCTAGGAAAGAACATGGTCTCGCGACCAAAGAGAATGGGTTCGGGAGTCGGTTATGCGAAGGGAAGGTATTAGCACCCCTACGCATCTGTCGTACTCGACGGGATCCACGCACAAAAGGAAGGAAAAATGGTTGCTAAAACACTGCTCAAACTCACACACACTGGCTGAAAAGAGACAAAAGAAACTGACTGAAACTGACTCGGCAGGATATCGTATCCTGGGCCTACTTAGTCTATCAGGCATAGACATCAGAGTCGAAGTAGTTCGGACTGGGGAAACGACACATGCTCGCTAGGATATCGCATCCTATGCATACGTATCTTCTCGGACGAGAGAAGAATCAGAGCATTCGTAGCTCGGCTGACACGCACACAAACAAACAGACAAAGGCAAACGTGGAGCCCGAATGCCAATCACTGGACTTACATCAGCATCCGAACCAAACAAACCCACACTGGAACCCGAATGCCACTCGATGGTCTTACATCAGCTTCCAAGCACACAACAACATAACAAGTTAATAGGGAGTCGGGGACTCGAGCCTATAACTGTCAAGCACACACTCAAACAAACAGACAACGAATTGCTAAGGAGTCAGGCACTCGAGCCTAGCAACTGTCAAACGACACACACAAAAAGAAAAAGGGCGCCCGGAGAGATCAGCTCAATCTCCTGCCTACATACTTCATCTGGTGTGAAGATCAGGGCGATGTAGTTCCCCTACGCAGGGACAAAGGATCTAGCCTAACCATATAACAAAGGGAGACACAACTCTAGGGAGACTACGACTCGAGCCTAGACGTTGTCATGCAAAGTCGACCCTAAGTTAAGGTTTCTAGCTAAATGGCACAAGGGCCAACCTATCCTAGACACGGCTTGCACAGGAAGCAAGGGTCTCGATTGCAACTAGGGCAAGAGAAAGGGGAGATCTCAATCGCAACGAGGGCGAGAGAAGAGAATTAGTGTTAGTTGTTAGTCAAACTCGACAAGACATCGCATCTCGTGCCTACGTATCTCATCTGGACATGAGAATCAGAGTTGCCGTAGTTCGGCTAAACAGTTACTGTTGGTTTGTGTTTTTTAAGTGGACAACGTCACTGCACAATCTACCTGAAGCTCGACCTTGGGAGACTTACTCATCTGTAGTAGAAGGAGTTAACGTATCCTTAAGAGGGGATGGTGTTTGTTTGTGTTTTAAAGAAACAAGCAAGAAAGGAAGTCCTATACGAAGGAACCGTGCTACCTTAATTGACATGCAAACGAGACTACGCGGAGTCTAACAACCTAGGGGATATGATCACACCACACAAGCACACACAAACACATTCAGCATAAAGTAAACACACCAACAAGGGGGCTCAAACATGGGTTAGATTTTAGTCGAGGGGTCACATCAACCTCAACAAACAAACCTCTGGAATGGGGTGAGTATTGCTCTTAACCTTGCCATTGAGGGGCTAAGGTGAAGCAGATGAAAGGAGATGAGGGGTGTGCCTCATTGCTTCTATCCCTGGCCTGGGAGAGCATTTGACAAGAATGTGTGGGTTCAGAAAGTGGGAACCCTTCTACACATTAGATACTGACTCAACTGTGCAATTGCACAAGATCTTGGGTTTTTATCTGAAATGCATCAACACAGTGGTGTGAGCAAAACAGAAGACACACTGAATAGCAGGGGATAGGTTGCTTATCCCTTGGTTCTGCCAATTGCCTCTTCACTTAGGAGGTCTTTGACTCTGTACAAGGACAAATTAAACATACACAAGCATTGCCTCTTAAGGAGGACTTCAGACAGTTTGCCCGGCCAAATAACAGGCCGGGTCTCCAGACTACATGAAGAGAGAGTAATTATACCTCAAAAGCAATTGCTAAATAGCAAAGCAAGCAAATAAAGCAACTAAAGGGTACCTGAGAAAAATCAAACAAATCAGTTCACAGTTCCACAATTAAATCAGAAAGAAAGGGAACAAACAGTTAACAGTAAACAGAGGTGCCAAAGCACAAGGCCAAACTCATATGAGTTACACCTACAAAACAAAGGTTAGCACATAATATGACCAAAACTCAAACAAATTGGCATGGTTTCTTTGAAGCACTATGCTCAACCTGAAACAGATGAACTCAACATAAGTCCAAAGGACCACTAGGACAAGCCTAGGGTCAAAAACAAATAAGAAATCCAAAACAGCAAACCAAATTCAATCAAAGTCAAGTTCAAGCATTTAAGAGGCAAACACAATTGGATTCAAACTCATATCATGCATCATTGTCATTTCATAGACCAAAGAAGTCAAAACATGGCAAAAGGAGCACACAAAAGGTCAACAGCAAGACCAAGCTCAAAAGCAAACATAATCAATTCCAAAAATTATGAAATAAATCATACTCAATCACAATCCATAACATAGCATGCATATAAAATTTCAGCTCAATTGGATCATGGGAAGATGGTCAATTAAAATCAGGAAGTCAACACAATTTCAAATGTGCACAAAGAAGTCAAACATACATGAGTCAACTTCAAAAAGTCATAACAAAATGGAAACAGATGAGAAATGGATGGGATTAACACCAATGCAAAGCTCAAGATGTCTAGTATGCACATGTGAAATTTCAAGATCATACAATAAGGCATGAGGATTTCACAAAGGATTTGGCAAGAAGTGTCACATAAAGTCAACATTTGACTAGGCAGGGAAGAAAATTCACAAACAAATAGGAAATGGCATCATTAAATCCAAGAAAATTCATGCACAAACTAGGCATATGAGAGAACATTCATGCAAAATTTCAAATTATTTGGAAGCCAGGAAGCATGTGAACAAAAATCATGAATTTGCATATCATTGGTGTGACACGAATTGTCACACCCTTCTTCAGAAAATCATATCTCACACACCACAAATGATAAATGCACAAACTTGACATGGAAACAAAGGTGAATGAGTGTAAATTAACCACACAAAAATTCAGGGGCAATGGATACATCATCATCATTTCACAAAAGGAATGGCAAAAGGTGTCAACTAGGCATACATGTTAAGAAACCTAATAGCATTTAAAATCCAGCCAATCAAAAATTCAGCAAAAATCATGATTAAATAATAGACATTCATGTGAAAAGGATGGAAAAAATTTCATGATTTTTGGGGTTAAATTGAGTGAGAAATGAATTTTACAAGTTGAGTGATCATTGGAACCAAACATGAACAACTAACATGGATAACAAGTCAAAGGTTTGACCAGCGTGGCAATTTGGTAAATAAAACCCTCACTTATCTAAACACTGCGTTTCAGCCAAAGCCACGAAATGTTCTTATTGGTCAGTTCCTCAATGGAACAGTGAATTCGCAGGGCAAAACAACAAGCAACCAATCGTGATTCAAGTTCAAAACCCTTAGGGTTTAAGAAACAGCATAGCAGCATCATCTCCATCCAATCATTATGAATAAATTTCAAGCATAGTTTCACAAACATCATGGCAATAATACTCATGCAGACATCAGCTAGCAACAAACCAACCTAATTTTCATGCGAATTCTGGGCAGGTTCAAAGGTTTAAACTACAGGGTGTTCATCATCTTCATCAAAATCATCAAGAACAAGCATGCCCAGAAAATGAAACTACACACACCAATACGACCAGCAAGCATCACTCATGCATATTCTAACAATCATCATCACCAATTTGAGCTCACAAAAGAGAAATCCATAAAAACAAGTTTGAACATAGAACTTCAAAGTCAGATTTCTCTTCATTCAGCTAAGCATTTTCAATGGTTCAAGGTGCATTGTAACCAGCATCAAAAAATCTATCCTAGACATAGCATGATTTGATAAATGGAGTAATTCGAAATCTTACCAATACTGAAGCAAAATGATGATGCAGTTGCTATTTGACTACTTTAGCTCGAAACAGATGTTCTCTTGGCCTTGAAATGATGGATGATGAAGCTATTTCAACTCAGGAATGCACGAGCTAGCTTGAGACATAATCTTCCATGAGAGAGCTTGCAAAAGAACAGTGAGTTTCCTCTGCTTACAGTTGAGGAACAAGGTCCAAAATGGCTCCCAAAGGTTGTCCAAGTGATGAAGGAAGCAAAGGTGCTCGTGGTTCTCTTGAAGTTTTTGACAGAATTTTGCAAAGATGAAAAATGCAAGAACGAGGGAAAAGAGAATTCTGGTGAGTTTGTGGCTGTTACTAGGGTTGAGAATGACTGAAAATCTCCTTTATATTTGCTGTTTAACATTGCTTAATCAAGTGCTAACCAAGCTTTGCTCATTTTAACCAATTTGCTAATTTTGCACTTTTGGCCAAAAGGGTGGTGTGTGGTAGCAAGCTGCACGAATTCTGGGCTTTGGCAAGTCTCAAATGACCATTAAAACAATTTCCAAATGGCCAATTATGCTGAAAATGGATAAATCAAAAAGTCAACCATTGGTCAAACTTGAATTTTAATGAAACAAGTCAAAAAATGCCATTTTGATTGGCAAGGTTTTGGTGAATGATGAATGAATTTTTGGAAAGAGGGGATTAAATGGAGTTTGTAGGAAAAAACCCCATCAAATTTGGCCAAAGGAATCATGAGATATGGCCATTTGAAGTTCATGAAAATGTGAAAATGAAATGATCATATCTTGCAAACCATTCATGGGATTTAGGTGTTCTCTGACTTTTTGAAAATGGGAGAACAAGATCTTCAACTTTCATGTTGGGCAAAAATTCATTTGAAGCTTGTATCATGATGCAAGTTGAGGATCAAGAAGTTTCCATTTTTGGCAGTTAAAATTACAGGTCCAGTTTCTATTTTTGGAAATTTTCTGATTGGCTTCAAATTCTTCAATGATATTGATTGCCATGACACATGAGGCCTATTAGGACATGAATAAGCTCTCTCAAACCATTTCCATCCATCAAAACCATAGAATCAACCACAGTTGACCAACTTTGACTTTTCTAGGGTTTTGCTTGACTGAAGCATCTTCTGATGAATTTCAAACCCTAATTCTTTGAGATCTTGATTCCAAATGATGTCCCAAGTCATATGAACTCTTGATTATTGATCATGGTGCCCAAGTTCTGCAAGAATGGCCACCATCCACTGCAATGAATGACTTTGACTGATTTTGACCTAATTGACTGATTGTGCATGAACTGATGACCTCTGAACATCCAACCCTTGACTTAAACACTTCAAAAGGACTCCCAAGTCATGTGAACTTGTTGAACAAACCCTAGGGCCTTGGCTCCTTGAGAAACAACCTTGCTTGCTTGGTTGACTGATCTCCTGATCAGTTTGACCTAATTCTTGGCTTGCTTGCTCTTGAGGCAACTGGGGACAATGCAATGCTATGCAATGGACCATGATATGCTATGACCTAATATGAGAATGTATGTACAATGATAGGTGCAAATTTGAGGTGCTACACTTCCAAATACCTATTCACCCCGAAGATCAAGAAAAAACTACCTTTACATGCCCTTATGGAACTTTTGCCTACAGACGAATGCCTTTCGGCCTTTGTAACGCCCCAGCTACTTTCCAACGTTGCATGATGTCAATCTTCGCAGATTACCTAGATGGTATCATGGAAGTGTTTATGGACGATTTCTCGGTTGGCGGATTCAATTTCCACAATTGTCTTGCTAACCTTGAGAAAATCCCGGAGAGATGCGTGGAGGTGAACCTCGTGCTAAATTGGGAAAAATGTCATTTCATGGTAACCGAAGGAATAGTTTTAGGACATATAGTTTCCAAAAAAGGTATAGAGGTAGATAAAGTTAAAATAGAAGTTATAGAAAATCTAAAACCACCAAAAACAATCAGAGAAATCCGAAGCTTTCTTGGACACGCTGGATTCTATCGGTGTTTTATTAAGGACTTCTCCAAAATAACAAAACCGTTAACTGGACTTTTAATGAAAGATGCTGAATTCATTTTTGATGAAAAATGTAATGACGCATTTAATCTTTTAAAGCAAGCATTAATCTCTGCACCCATTATGAAACCGCCCGATTGGTCGGAACCTTTTGAGATAATGTGCGATGCCAGTGATTATGCAGTTGGAGCCGTTTTAGGACAGAGAAAAGATAAAAAAATTACATGCCATTTATTATGCCAGTAGAACCCTAGATGCTGCCCAACTTAACTACGCAACAACCGAAAAAGAATTACTCGCTGTAGTTTTCGCTATAGACAAATTTAGATCTTATCTAGTAGGAGCAAAAATTATTATTTACACCGATCATGCTGCCATTCGTTACCTATTAAGTAAAAAAGATGCCAAGCCCAGGTTACTCCGATGGATTCTATTACTACAAGAGTTTGATTTAGATATAAGAGATAAAAAAGGCACTGAGAATGTAGTAGCCGATCACCTTTCTAGGCTAGAACATCTAAAACTTGAACTAGTACCCATAAATGATGATTTTGCCTATGATAGACTGATCACTAGAGCAGAAACCATTGAAGACAATAATCTAGATCTTTATGAGCACCCCCAAAATTCCTTAGCAATAAGTAACGTACCTTGGTATGCAGATTTCTTTAATTACCTAGCTGCTGATATAGGACCCCCTGATCTTGACTACCACCGCAAGAAGAAATTCTTCCACGATGTGAGAAACTTCTATTGGGATGAACCACTCCTTTTCAAAAGGGGTAAAGATGGCATTTTTCGCCGTTGCGTTCCAGAAGAAGAGGTAAATAGTATTATCGAGCATTGTCATTCTGCACCTTATGGTGGGCATGCGAGCACCTCTAAGACATACGCCAAGATTCTTCAAGCTGGCCTATTCTGGCCTACCATGTGGCGTGATGTCTATGCTTTCATTGTCAAGTGTGATAGATGCCAACACACTGGAAACATTTCAAGACGTGATGAAATGCCTCTAAGAAACATTCAGGAAGTAGAACTCTTTGACGTGTGGGGTATAGATTTCATGGGACCCTTTCCACCATCCTTAGGAAACAGGTATATTTTAGTAGCTGTAGACTATGTGTCTAAGTGGATTGAAGCTATAGTTGCACCCATAAACGACACTAGGGTAGTAATCAAACTATTTAAAAACTATATATTCCCTAGATTCGGAACACCACATTTAGTCATAAGCGATGGAGGATCATACTTTATATCGAGAATATTTGACAAACTTTTAAGAAAATATGGAGTTAGGCATAGAGTAGTAACACCGTACCACCCACAAACTAGTGGCCAAGTAGAAGTATCTAATAGGGAGATAAAACAAATCCTAGAGAAAATTGTTTCTATTTCTAGGAGAGACTGGTCTCAGAAGCTTCAAGAAGCATTATGGGCCTATAGAACCGCTTTCAAAACCCCTATAGGAACTACTCCTTATCAACTAGTTTATGGAAAATCCTGTCACTTACCTTTCGAGTTAGAGCATAAAGCCTATTGGGCCATTAAAACTTTGAATTTAGACTACCTAGCTACTGGAGAAAAGCGTACCCTAGACATTCATAAATTAGAAGAGCTTAGGCAATCGGCCTACGAAAATGCAAAAATATATAAAGAGAGGACAAAAGCCTATCATGACAAAAGAATAGTAAAGAAAAACTTCGATGTAGGCGATTCTGTTCTCCTTTTCAACACTAGGTTACGACTCTTCCCTGGAAAGCTACGTTCAAGATGGACTGGTCCTTTCGAAGTATCCAAGATTCTGAGATCAGGAGCCGTAGAAATCAAGAACTAAACGTGTATTCCATTCATTGTAAATGGACAAAGACTGAAGCTCTACGAAGGAGGAGACATTCCAGCATACTACTCAAGCCACACCCTGATTGATCCACCAATTCCTACTACTACTACAGGTGTATAAATTCTAATCATCAAGCTAATGACGTTAAACAAGCGCTGCGTGGGAGGCAACCCATGGTTTTTCTTTTCATTTTACTTTTTTTCGCATTTATTTACATTTATTTTTATTTTATTTTATCTTATTTTGCATATAGACTAAAAATTTGAATGGTTTGCATTTTCAGGATCACTTTCTTAACTTTTACAGGATGCAGGGTTTTGATGACATGCATGTTGCCTATAGAGATAATGCTCAGAGGGAGCGCTACATTGCTTTGTATCAGCGCCCTATGGCACCCACACGTTATCCTGACCAGCACTGTATGGAGGCACTGGGTATCGAGCCGAGTATCAGATTCCTGAGCCACCAACTTCACTGGGACGAATTTGTTGATGACTTGAATAACACATACAGGAACCTGACTTTGAAGTTCCTGAGTTCATTCGACTATGACCCATATTCTGGACCAGATGGGTATGCTGCTTTCAGACTTTTTGGAGTTGAATACTCCTTCAGCCAGAAAGAGTTCGGCGACTTATTGGGCTTCCAGACCACTCCTGATGCTATCTCGGAGACACCTATGGGATATTTTCTGGGTAAGGAGGTGGAGAAGTTTTGGAGTGATATATCAGGTGGCGGAAGCCAGGATCCATCTACGCAGTTATCCTATGTCATACATAACCCAGCCTTCAGATATTTTCAGATGATATTAGCACATTCCTTCTTGGGAAGACAAGATGCAGAGACACTACTGAGTGAAGAGGAGATCTTCCTATTATTTTACGCATCCCAGTCTCGCCCAGTAGCATGTGGGAACTTTTTATTGAATAATCTCAGCGGTATCTCTAGATCCACCGAAGGAGTCATCTATGTTGGTGGAATCATCACACAGATTGCTGTCGCTTTAGGTCTGTCTCGCAAGCTGTCACATCTTCGGATCTACTGTGGACACACTACCATGGACATCGATTTCTGTTTGACCAAAGGATTGATGAGGAGAGCCTTTTTCCACCCATGTCAGTTCCGATTGCTAGTCGACAGTGAGGCTATCCATTATTTCACACTGCCAGACCCTATGATGACCAGTGTGCATGATCCAACGAATTGGAGTTATGCTCTAGAGGGCCAGGGAGAGACCGTCGAGGCACCGAGATCACCACCCGCTGCTGAATACACGCCTACACCACCATCTCCTAGAATCACTGTTTTCTCTAATAATCATTCATTGCAGACACCCGACATACGCACCCAGATTGTTGAGTGCCGTAGAGAGATTGCAGAGCTTAGACAGGAAGTGGCGGACCTAACTTTACAGATAGGAGTGTCTGATCTCACCCATGCTACTGAAGCCGATTGTCTATATCATGAGATCGCAGAGCTCAGGCAGGAGATAGTCGTGCTCCGTGGATCCACTCAGGCAGACGACACCCCTAATACCTGATCTCACCATTTCATTTTATTTCTCTTTTATATATTTATCGTATTTGCATTATCTATTTTATATTATCGCATTTAGAATATTATATAAACCACTACTATACATTAGTATTTCTATTTTTATCTATATATGTTTTATATTTATTTTATTTACATTTTAATTTTTCAGTTATTTATTTATTTATATTTAATTTCTGTTTTTGTTTTTGTTTCAGTTTCACTTTTTATTTTTCGTTTTTACTTTTATAAAAATTGTGCAAGACGAAGAAACTAGGAGAATCACAAGACAAATGTTATCCAGACCCCTCAAAGCCAAGAGACAAGAGAAGCCCAAACCAAAGGACCAAAATCTGGCCCAGCCAGATTTTGCCTTGTGGCGCCCGCCATAGGACCTGTGGCGCCCGCCATAGGACCTGTGGCGTCCGCCACAGCGTCTGTAAATGGTCGGTGCAGACCACTTTTCTTCACCATTTTTGCAACTTACAACCTCCAAAACCCATTTTTTCACCTTGGAAAAAAGCCCTTGAACCCACAAAAAGCTCATACTTTCCTAACCATCATACCACACAAATCATTAATCCACTTTCCATTTTCGATTTCATCCGCCGGATTTTGTAAAAATCCAACCTTTTCACCAACCACTTCATCTTCTTCATCCACTTTTCAAGAGCACCAATGGAGTTCAACGGATTCATTCTTCGAGGAGGGAAACCGGGAGAGAGACAAAGAAAAATCATTGAACGGTTGCAAAATCGGGAAATCCTCTCGACAAGGTATGTTGACGAAAACTGTCTCTACACTTTAGGTATCTACCATAGCATTTTCCATTTATTAGACAACTTAGGTTTTCATAATTTCTTTATCAACAAAGAACCCACCTATGAGCGGTTGACAATCGAATTTTTAAGTTCCTTAATTTATGTTGTCAACCCTAACACTGCTAGCACAGTTGGTACTGTCAAATTTAGAATGTTTGCTGTTGAATACCAATTCAGTACCGACGAACTAGCCAGATTGTTAGGGATCCCTCATGGGGAATGTGCTATTTGTGAGGCCCCTTTGGATTCCGAATGGTCTGTTGAGGTATTTTCCTTCTGGGAGCGTTTATCAAACACTTCCATAAACTCTTTTGAAGGAGTTCTTGCCTCAACTATCCATAACCCGGCCATCAGAGTTTTTAGATATCCGTTGGCATGCACTATTTTTGGCAGGGAGAATCCAAATAAGGTTAATGCTAGAGAGCTTCTATATTTGCAAGGAAGCCTCACAAATAGGAGAATTAATTCGGTTTCGTTCATGCTCGCCCATATGATTTTAACTCTGAATAAGGCGGGACCGATTTCTTTTGGTGGATTGATTACGTCTATTACTCGGGCACTTAACCTGAACAATGAGATGGCTACCCTAGACTCCTTAACTCCTCACACAATTAACTTAAAATTTCTGAGAGACATGAAATTGTGTCGTTCAAGGAGAGAAGGAGGTTATATACTTATGGTTCATGGTGTAGCCATCCCATCTATTATTCTACCTTGCACTAGACGTACTGATATACGTGATGAGAGGAATTGGACCTACGATTTAGATGCTTCACCTGTTTTAGGTCCTCTTCCTCCTAACATTCCTGATGAGGCGGGACCACACACTGATGATGAATATGATCAGAGAGAGAGATCTCCCGTACCACATGTATCCCCCCATCATCCTTCACCACCACACACCGCACCATCTTCTTCTTCTGCAGGTACCACTCCTGGCTTCTATATTACAGAGGAGATGTGGCGTGACCACATGGCTAGAGAGCAAAGGCGGGACGACCTACTCTCTAACCTCAAGCAACAAATGACGGACAATATGAACTTCATGCAAGAATCGCAGCGGAGGACAGACAGGTCCTATGACACTGTTCTACAGTCTCTGCAAGTGATCACAGACTCACAGGCCCGTCAACAACATTACCACCAGCAATACATTGCTCTCGTAGAAAACACTCAGGGTACCATTTTAGGTCACCTTCGAGACGTGAGGACCGCTCAGGATGCCCTGCAGGCGAGGATGGATCAAAGAGACCGTCGTCGTACCCGATCCCGTCGTCCACCTCAGAATGGCGAGGGCACTAGTGGTCAACAATAGGTTGCCAGGTAACTCCTCCTTATCTTATTTCGAAACATTGAGGACAATGTTCGATTTAAGTGTGGGAGGAGACTCTATCGTCTTTTCTTTATTGTTTTTCTCGTTTATCGTTTATCGCTTTTTCTTTACTGTTTTTAGATAGTTTATTTATTGTTATTTCCTTTTAGTTGTCTATTTTGCTTTTTAGTATAATGCATGAGTCTGACGAGTCACCAAATATAGTAGATCCTTAGTACAATCCTACCTCCCCATACCTTTAGCCCCACCAAAAAATTTTGCAAAAGAAAATAGTGTTATTTCGAAAGTTTTCAGGTTTTAATGACATGTTTTGAGTAAGGATGCGGTGACTTGGGAGAACTTTGAGAAACATCAGTATCTATTTTAGCACCATAAACTTCGTAAATATAGGAATCATTCTCGAAACCCCATATACCATGGCCTTAATCATCATTTCCGTATAAGTCCTTAGTAGTTTATCTCAGCAGTCAGCTCCGGCCTACGCATCCTCTACGTAGGGGACCGATGCAAATAAGTGAATGATCCAGAAAAAACAAAAAAATAAAATAAAGCAAAAAGGCAACTCCGGTATAGGTGACCCTCACAAAGTCGTTTAAACCAAAGGATTGTAAAAAAATTGCTACAAAAAGATAAAGAAAAAGAAAAGCAGTACCCACTGCTAGTTGGTTCAGAGGTATCTGGTGTAACACCCCGATAAAATATGATAATTATTTAATTTAAGTTAATAGTATATTATGATGATAATATGAATGAGAGGGTATTATTTTTCAAAATAAAAGATAAACCATTCATATATATTATTATTAGTATATTTATTAATTTAATTAAATAATTGGAATATTATTGGATTATTATTATTGGAATAATAAAGTTGGAATCAGTAAAGAGTCCCATTTGGTAAAAAGGGTTTTTCACGTGAAAAGAGAGAAGCGACTCAAAAGTGGAAAAAGGGCAAAAAGGAAGAGCAAGAGAAGAAGGGTTGAAGAAGGGAAAAGCTTGAAGTTAAAGGATTTGCCGGATTAACTCAGGTAAGGGGGGTTTATCGTCGTTTAATGGGTATTATGGGTTAACATGTAATGGGTAGTAATAAACCATTGAATCGACTCTAATTAGGATGATGAATGTTGCAAATTGTGAATTTGTGGATGAATGAGATAGATATGGGTCTATAATTGAAGAAAATTCGTAGGAATTAGATGTAATAAGGTTAGAAATTGTGAAATTGAATGGATATGATCTGTGTTAGATAATATGAACGAATGCTGTGTAAAAAATTGGACTGTGGGAGGTTGGATCTGAGAAATCTCGTAGCAGAGAAAACCCATAGCAGATCTAGAATTTGGTTTCTGGTCATACGCGTATGACACTAGGCCGTACGCGTATGAGATGGCCTGGTACGCGTATGGAGTGAGGCTATACGCGTATGAATGAAGAAGATGATGTTCTAACGTAGTTTGTCTCTGTTGGTACGCGTATGGGAGAAGGGGTACGCGTATCATACGCGTATGAGACAGGCTATACGCGTATGGGCAGAAGTTTGAATTTTGTCCGAGCTGTTGTTGTGCAGTTTTGGTTGTTTCAGCTGAGTGATGTAATTTAACTGATGTATGATATATTAGGGATCATTTCCCGTTGTTTTGAGCAGTATAGGTATTAGTAGAGTGTGCTAATACTGTGAATTATTATTTGGCATGACATGATATGATTCTGTGATAAACATGCTGATGATGTATGATGGTATGCATAATGTTGTGAATATATCTATTATGTATGCAATTGTGGATGGACTGTTTATGGCTTAGAGTGTGAGCATATGTCCATTGTGGATTGTTGTTGATGTTTGCATGCTAGGTGATTTAGCGTGCATAGCATGGCCTTTATGGTGGTAGCTAATTCCCATGGTGAGGAATTAGTGAGTGAGTCACTAGGTCTCAAATGAGTGGGACTAGTGAGCTTGGTAGCCGTATCTGGGTTTGATCGGTGAGGTTGAACTATGTGTTCACGAATAGTCGGTACCGCATGCATGGAGTCTCATTACATAATGTATGTATGGAGTATAATATGAATGGATGTAGTCCAATATTATACGTGTGTTTTGTGTTTGTGTTGAGTATGAGTATGAGTTGATGTTGTCGTTGCTGAATGTGTAATATGATTTGGGTGATGAATGTGTTAATTTACTTAACATTACATGATATTTTATAATGCTTATTATATCGATTGAGGAACTCACCCTTACAGCTATTTTTCAGGTAACGAGCAGTGATTGAGTAGAAGCTAGTGCTTGGAGTCTAGTGTAGTTCCTTAGTGGGTCATGCTCTGGTCTATGTAACATCGGGACGGGATGTTTTACTTTGTCTTCATTTTGGTTGACTGAACAACTTTACATGTAATGTGTTACATGGTTTGCATGTTGTGAGATTTCTACCCGCTGCGAATTATGCAATGTTTTATTTTGATTAATAAATGAGCATGACAAGTTATTTTGGTGAATGGTGTGAAGTGTAAAGTGTGACACCCTGAAATTGCATATCTACTCTGATTTATATTTTGTTGTTTTAATTAATTATTGGGGTATTTTAGAAGGGTGTTACATTAGTGGTATCAGAGCATAGTCGGTCGAGTCGAGTCGTAATTATTCTGTTTCCCTGTATGTGATAGGTGTTGTGTAACCCTATCAGTACTTATTGTTTTAGCTTGTTGGATTAACTCAGAATAGAGATGGCTGGAAGAGGTAGAGACGATGCTGCGATTGCTGAGGCTCTGGGTATGCTAGCTGGAGTACTTGGAGGGAATCCGAATGTTGTGGGAATGGGAGCTGCTCGTCAACTGAGTGAGTTCCAGAGGAACAATCCTCCAATGTTCAAGGGAGCATACGATCCAGATGGTGCTCAGAAGTGGTTGAAGGAGATCGAGAGGATCTTCCGAGTGACTAAGTGTGCCGATAACCAGAAGGTCAGGTTCGGTACGCATATGCTGTAAGAGGAAGCAGATGATTGGTGGGTTGCTGCCCGCACTGAGTTGGAAGCTGCTGGGAGTGCTGAGATCACTTGGGCGGTGTTCAGAGAGAGATTCCTGAGGAAGTACTTTCCAGAGGATGTCAGAGGAAAGAAAGAGATAGAGTTCTTAGAATTGAAGCAGGGCAACCGGTATGTTACTGAGTATGCTGCTAAGTTCACAGAGCTGTCGAAGTATTACACTCCCTATGATGAGGCTACTGGGGAATTTTCAAAATGTGTGAAGTTTGAGAACGGGTTACGTCCCGAGATCAAGCAGGCTATTGGGTATCAGCGGATCAGAGTGTTTTCTGACTTGGTTGACTGTTGCAGGATTTTTGAACAGGATACCAAGGCCAGAGCGGAGAGCTATCAGCAGAGGGTTGATAGGAAAGGCAAGAATCAGAATGATCGTGGGAAACCGTATGCAGCTGGCAAAGGTTTCCAAAGACAGAGTGGGATGAAGAGACCTAGTGGGGGAGACTCCAGTGCCCCTGCTAAGTGTTACAGATGTGGTCAGGCTGGACATCGTATCCATGAGTGTACCAGTACTGAGAAGAAGTGTTTCAAGTGTGGTAAAGGTGGTCACTTGGCTGTAGAGTGCCGGTTGAAGACTATGACTTGTTTCAACTGTGGAGAGGTGGGTCATATCAGTCCACAGTGTCCTAAGCCGAAGAAAGAGAACCAGTCGGGAGGCAAGGTCTTTGCTTTATCGGGTTCTGAGACTTCTGCAGATGATCGTTTGATCCGAGGTACGTGTTATATTAATGGCTTTCCTCTTGTAGCTATTATTGACACAGGTGCGACTCATTCCTTTATATCTTTGGATTGTGCTATGAAACTTAAATTAGAGATATCTGAGATGCATGGGAGTATGGTGATTGATACTCCTGCGAAGGGTTCAGTGACTACTACTTCAGTTTGTTTAAATTGCCCTTTGAGTATTTTTGGTAGAGACTTTGGGATGGACCTCGTGTGTCTTCCACTAGTGCAGATTGATGTTATCCTGGGTATGAACTGGTTGGTGTTTAACCGAGTTTATATCAACTGTTTTGATAAGACTGTGATCTTTCCTGAGATTGAGGAAGGAAAGAGTTTGTTTCTATCAGCAAGGCAGGTGAATGAGGCAGTAGCAGATGGGGCAGAGTTGTTTATGCTGTTAGCGACTTTGGAGGCTAAAGATAAACTGGTGATTTGCGATCTAGCCGTGGTGTGTGATTTTCATGATGTGTTTCCTGAAGAAGTGAATGAATTACCGCCAGAGCGTGAAGTTGAGTTCTCGATTGATTTGGTACCTGGTACTAGGCCGATATCGATGGCTCCGTACCGTATGTCTGCTGTTGAGTTAACTGAATTGAAGAGTCAGCTGGAAGATCTGTTGGATAAGAAATTTATTCGTCCGAGTGTGTCACCGTGGGGCGCACCAGTGTTATTGGTTAAGAAGAAAGAAGGTACTATGAGGTTGTGTGTGGACTACAGGAAACTGAATAAAGTGACGATCAAGAATCGGTATCCTTTGCCGAGAATTGATGATTTGATGGATCAGTTGGTTGGTGCGAGTGTGTTCAGCAAAATAGATTTGAGATCGGGGTATCATCAGATACGTGTGAAAACTGAGGATATTCAGAAAACTGCTTTCAGAACAAGGTATGGACATTATGAGTATTCTGTAATGCCTTTTGGTGTGACTAATGCGCCTGGGGTATTTATGGAGTATATGAATAGGATTTTCCATCCGTACCTAGACAAGTTTGTTGTGGTGTTTATTGACGATATTTTGGTGTATTCGAAATCTGAAGAAGAGCATGCTGAACATTTGAGAATGGTTTTGGGAGTTCTACGAGAAAAGAAGTTATTTGCTAAACTGTCCAAGTGTGAATTTTGGTTAGAAGAGGTTAGTTTTCTTGGTCATGTGGTTTCAAGAGGTGGTGTTGCTGTTGATCCTTCTAAGATAGAAGCGGTATCTAAGTGGGAAGCTCCGAAGTCAGTTTCTGAGATAAGGAGTTTTCTTGGACTTGCAGGTTATTATAGGAAATTCATTGAGGGATTTTCTAAGTTGGCGTTACCGTTGACGATGTTGACTAGAAAGGGGCAAGCGTTTGTTTGGGACTCAAAATGTGAAGAAGGTTTCCAAGAGTTAAAGAGAAGGTTAACTACTGCTCCTATTCTGATATTACCAAGTCCGTCGGAACCATTTGAGGTTTACTGTGATGCTTCTTTGTTGGGTTTGGGTGGTGTTTTGATGCAGAATAAGCAGGTTGTAGCTTATGCTTCGAGACAACTGAAGGTTCATGAGAGGAACTATCCGACACACGATTTAGAGTTGGCAGCTGTGGTATTTGTTCTGAAGTTATGGAGGCATTACTTGTACGGGTCAAGATTTGAGGTTTTCAGTGACCATAAAAGTTTAAAGTATTTGTTTGATCAGAGAGAGCTGAATATGAGACAGAGGAGATGGTTAGAGTTTCTGAAGGATTATGACTTTGGGTTGAATTACCATCCGGGTAAAGCAAACGTAGTGGCTGATGCATTGAGTCGGAAATCATTGCATATGTCTATGTTAATGGTTAAGGAATTGGATTTAATTGAGCAGTTTAGAGACCTGAGTTTGGTGTGTGAGAGTACTCACAATAGTGTTAAATTGGGAATGTTGAAGTTAACGAGTGGTATTCTGGATGAGATTAGAGAGGGTCAGAAATCCGATGTGCTTTTGGTTGATAAGTTTACTCTAGTGAATCAAGGTCAAGGTGGTGAATTCAGAGTTGATGAGAATGGTGTTTTGAAATTTGGTAATCGGGTGTGTATTCCGGATGTTACCGAACTTAAGAAGAGTATTCTTGAGGAAGGACATCGTAGTGGCCTGAGTATTCATCCTGGGGCTACGAAGATGTATCATGATTTGAAAAAGTTATTTTGGTGGCCGGGAATGAAAAGAGAAATTGCGAGTTTTGTTTATTCTTGTTTGACTTGTCAGAAGTCAAAGATTGAGCATCAGAAGCCGTCTGGGCTAATGCAACCGTTGGCTATTCCAGAGTGGAAGTGGGATAGTATCAGTATGGATTTTGTTTCTGGTTTACCGAGGACAACTAAGAATTTTGAAGCTATTTGGGTGATTGTTGACAGATTGACAAAATCGGCTCATTTCATTCCGATCAGAATGGATTATCCGTTAGAGAGATTAGCTGAGTTGTATATTGAGAAAATTGTAAGTTTGTATGGTATTCCGTCGAGTATTGTTTCGGACAGAGATCCTAGATTTACATCGAAGTTCTGGGAAGGTTTGCAGAGGGCTTTGGGAACTAAGCTGAGATTGAGTTCTGCATATCATCCGCAGACTGATGGTCAGACTGAGAGGACGATTCAGTCACTGGAGGATCTTTTGAGGGCTTGTGTTTTGGAAAAAAGAGGTGCTTGGGATTGTTATTTACCTTTGATTGAGTTTACCTACAACAATAGTTTTCATTCGAGCATTGGTATGGCACCGTTTGAAGCTTTGTATGGTAGGAGATGTCGAACACCTTTATGTTGGTATGAGTCCGGTGAGAGTGTTGTGGTTGGACCGGAGATTGTTCAACAAACTACGGAAAAGATTAAGATGATTCAGGAGAAGATGAGGATTGCTCAGAGTCGTCAGAAGAGTTATCACGACAAGAGGAGGAAGTCACTTGAGTTTCAAGAGGGAGATCATGTGTTTCTTCGTGTTACTCCGATAACTGGGGTTGGTCGAGCTTTGAAGTCGAAGAAGTTGACACCTCGATTTATTGGTCCTTATCAGATTTTGGAGAGGATAGGGGAGGTAGCCTATCGTATCGCTTTACCGCCGTCACTTGCGAATTTGCATGAGGTTTTTCATGTGTCTCAGTTGAGGAGGTACATTCCTGATCCGTCGCATGTGGTCCAAGTAGATGATGTACAGGTGAGAGATAACCTGACTGTTGAAACATCACCTATGAGGATCGAGGATCGAGAGTTGAAGCAGTTGCGGGGTAAAGAGATTGCTTTGGTAAAGGTAGCTTGGGGAGGACCAGCAGGTGGCAATGTGACTTGGGAACTTGAGAGTCAGATGAAGGAGTCTTATCCGGAGTTATTCGCTTGAGGTATGTTTTCGAGGACGAAAACTCTTTTAGTGGGGGAGAGTTGTAACACCCCGATAAAATATGATAATTATTTAATTTAAGTTAATAGTATATTATGATGATAATATGAATGAGAGGGTATTATTTTTCAAAATAAAAGATAAACCATTCATATATATTATTATTAGTATATTTATTAATTTAATTAAATAATTGGAATATTATTGGATTATTATTATTGGAATAATAAAGTTGGAATCAGTAAAGAGTCCCATTTGGTAAAAAGGGTTTTTCACGTGAAAAGAGAGAAGCGACTCAAAAGTGGAAAAAGGGCAAAAAGGAAGAGCAAGAGAAGAAGGGTTGAAGAAGGGAAAAGCTTGAAGTTAAAGGATTTGCCGGATTAACTCAGGTAAGGGGGTTTATCGTCGTTTAATGGGTATTATGGGTTAACATGTAATGGGTAGTAATAAACCATTGAATCGACTCTAATTAGGATGATGAATGTTGCAAATTGTGAATTTGTGGATGAATGAGATAGATATGGGTCTATAATTGAAGAAAATTCGTGGGAATTAGATGTAATAAGGTTAGAAATTGTGAAATTGAATGGATATGATCTGTGTTAGATAATATGAACGAATGTTGTGTAAAAAATTGGACTGTGGGAGGTTGGATCTGAGAAATCTCGTAGCAGAGAAAACCCATAGCAGATCTAGAATTTGGTTTCTGGTCATACGCGTATGACACTAGGCCGTACGCGTATGAGATGGCCTGGTACGCGTATGGAGTGAGGCCATACGCGTATGAATGAAGAAGATGATGTTCTAACGTAGTTTGTCTCTGTTGGTACGCGTATGGGAGAAGGGGTACGCGTATCATACGCGTATGAGACAGGCTATACGCGTATGGGCAGAAGTTTGAATTTTGTCCGAGCTGTTGTTGTGCAGTTTTGGTTGTTTCAGCTGAGTGATGTAATTTAACTGATGTATGATATATTAGGGATCATTTCCCGTTGTTTTGAGCAGTATAGGTATTAGTAGAGTGTGCTAATACTGTGAATTATTATTTGGCATGACATGATATGATTCTGTGATAAACATGCTGATGATGTATGATGGTATGCATAATGTTGTGAATATATCTATTATGTATGCAATTGTGGATGGACTGTTTATGGCTTAGAGTGTGAGCATATGTCCATTGTGGATTGTTGTTGATGTTTGCATGCTAGGTGATTTAGCGTGCATAGCATGGCCTTTATGGTGGTAGCTAATTCCCATGGTGAGGAATTAGTGAGTGAGTCACTAGGTCTCAAATGAGTGGGACTAGTGAGCTTGGTAGCCGTATCTGGGTTTGATCGGTGAGGTTGAACTATGTGTTCACGAATAGTCGGTACCGCATGCATGGAGTCTCATTACATAATGTATGTATGGAGTATAATATGAATGGATGTAGTCCAATATTATACGTGTGTTTTGTGTTTGTGTTGAGTATGAGTACGAGTTGATGTTGCCGTTGCTGAATGTGTAATATGATTTGGGTGATGAATGTGTTAATTTACTTAACATTACATGATATTTTATAATGCTTATTATATCGATTGAGGAACTCACCCTTACAGCTATTTTTCAGGTAACGAGCAGTGATTGAGTAGAAGCTAGTGTTTGGAGTCTAGTGTAGTTCCTTAGTGGGTCATGCTCTGGTCTATGTAACATCGGGACGGGATGTTTTACTTTGTCTTCATTTTGGTTGACTGAACAACTTTACATGTAATGTGTTACATGGTTTGCATGTTGTGAGATTTCTACCCGCTGCGAATTATGCAATGTTTTATTTTGATTAATAAATGAGCATGACAAGTTATTTTGGTGAATGGTGTGAAGTGTAAAGTGTGACACCCTGAAATTGCATATCTACTCTGATTTATATTTTGTTGTTTTAATTAATTATTGGGGTATTTTAGAAGGGTGTTACATCTGGCACTGAACTCGGTAGGGCGGATTACGATCCGATTCCCCACAACTACAGTTGGGTCCAATAAAAGGATTTACACATGTTTATGTGCCAGAAACCCCAAGCTCTGATCATAATCACTAACAGGCCACTCTACTATGAAGCATGTACGGATAACGGGCTTAATGTGATTGCGCTTGAATGAAAAGGACACAAAAAGAGATGAAGAGGCAAGCCTAGGTATTGTGGGATAATATGGGTTGGTTAATATAGGAATGAAGTTTATGTCCGTATTTGCGGATTAGTGTCATCATGATACCCTTAGTTCACTCAGTTAGTACCTATCACTGCATCCCGACTTGAACTTAGAATTTCTACCTGAAGCACTCGTTTACACCAATTTTTCTTTCATGAGCTTTATAATGTTTTGCTTGAGGACAAGTAAAGGTTTAAGTGTGGGAGAGTTTGATAACACTAAAATTTACGTATTTTTCGACTCCGATTTCACATGCATTCTAGTTGTTTTATTGTCATTTTGTTGTGTTATTACTGTGTTTTCCTTTGTTTTCAGGTTTTTACTTTAATCAGAGTCCCGATCGAGAAAATGAGTGAAAAAGGGCTAAAAACCCTAAAATTCAGCATTTTGTGCTTATGGCCTACCCAGTGGCGGGCGCCACAGGCCAAGCCATGACGTGTCAAATTCAACTTCCATCAACTCCCACGTTTTCCCACTACTTCCACTAAGGCGCCCCATATTGTGCTTGTGGCAGGCGCCGTGGCCTTGTGGCGGGCGCCACAAGAGGAAAAACGGTTCCCTCCTATTTTCAAGTTGAACGGCATCCAAGTCATTTCCATCTTTTTACTTGCTTATAAATAGAAACGCGAATTCACTTTTACAATCATCCAAACTTAGAGCAGAGGCAAACTCAGAAGCAACTTTGTTTCACTTAGGCATATATTCAGTATTTTATAGTGGTAATCGCTTCGCATTGGAGTGTTACCACAATTGTGTCATCAAGTCTGTGATAGAGTCTGTAATCGAGTTTGGAGCACTTTGGAAGGAAGTTAATCCTGCCGCCATTTTCTTTTCCGCGTTGCAATTTACTCAGCCCTCCGATTGGAGCAGGTTTTTATTTCTTGTCTTTACTTTATTTATTCCCTGCACTCGCTTTTACTTTATTTATTTCCTGCACTCGCTTTTACTTTATTTATTTCCTGCACTCGCCTTTACTTTATTTATTTCCCACACTCGCTTTTACTTTATTTATTTCCCGCACTCGCTTATACTTTATTTATTTCCCGCACTCGCTTTACTTTATTTATTTCCTCGCACTCGCTTTAAATTATTTACTTTCCGCACTCGCACTACTTTTATTTATTTTAATGCACTTTTACTTTACCATGTCTAGCTAAATTTATAAGGTTAGAATGTAAGGATCATAATTGAACCGATAATCCGTACAATTGTTCGTAGAAACACTTAAGGGCTATTTTAACTTTCAAATTAAGTTTTCCCGCACTTCAATTCCGTTGGGTAAGATCGAAAGTCGTCCAACGTCTATTTAAACTTAATTGTTTTTAACTATTTCAAAAACAGCGAAAGCGCTTTGTCTAGTTCATTAGGAGTTTTTAACATTAAGAAGAAAAGAGATTTTAAAACTATTTTCGGACGCGTTTATAAGTTTAGAGTCTGGTTCGTAAGAACCTCTTTTGGTTAAGAAATCCAGGTTATAATACTTTTCAACTTAGTCAAGATACTATATTTCTTAAAAATAGGTTTACTACTCTAACGCAATGCGCGCCTTTTTATAAGTGACAATAAGAGGGTTTGATTAGGGAGTACAACTCGGTTCTGAATATGCGAAAGCGACAGTTCCTGTTAAATTAGTTCTTTTCAAAGTAGGAAACATTGCCCATAAGTAGTTCTATTAGCAAGTAGTTGGATTATCAATTGATTACGTGAATTACATTCGACCCTGTCTTTATTAATTAAATCTATTTAAATACTTTACTTTTCATTGCACACTACGAAAAACACCTATTTTGACTGCCTTTGATAAACACCATAACAATAGATAACGATAGCTTGACACTTGGTCTCTGTGGATTCGACAATCTTTTATATTACTCTGACGTGTTCGTATACTTGCGAAAAGCACGCATCAGCGACTTGGTGATGTACGCCAGAAAGATGTCTACTCAAACCGATACTGATCAACTGTTGATCTGTTATTTTCAAGACAGTCTGACCGGTGTCGCTCTGAGGTGGTACATGGGGTTGGATAGTGCGAGCATCCACACGTTCAATGATTTGGGTGAAGCATTTGTGAAGCAGTATAAATATAATGTTGATATGGCTCCCGATAGACATCAGTTGAGATCATTGTCTCAGAAGGACAAAGAGACATTCAAGGAGTATGCATAGAGGTGGAGAGAACTTGCTGCTCAAATTACCCCTCCTTTGGAAGAGAATGAGATGACCAAGATTTTTCTCAAGACCCTGAGCTCATTTTACTATGAGTGAATGATTACCAGTGCCCCCAGTGATTTTACCGAGATGGTAAACATGGGGATGAGGCTCGAAGAAGGTGTCCAAGAAGGACGGTTGTCTAGAGAGGAGGTGTCATCCAGCAAGAGGTATGGAAACAGTTTTAGCAAGAAGAAGGATAGTGAAGCTAATGCAGTGACCAGTGGGAGGCAAATAAGGCCTCAGATTAAAAGAAGTCAACCACCCCGTCAACATCATCATCAAGTATCTTTAGTTATTCCCGTATTTTCAACAAATCAATCAGCACCAATTCAACAACAACAACGTCAACAACAACAAGCACAACAACGAACAAACACCTACAACAACAACAATACCAACAATCATCAGCAACAAAATTTTGAGAGGAAGAAGGTCTCTTTTGACCCGATTCCAATGACATATGCAGAATTATATCCCTCTTTGGTTCACAAGAACCTGCTACAACCAAGAAATCCTCCGCAAATCCCCGAACCACTTCCATGGTGGTACAAACCGGAACTCCACTGTGCTTTTCATCAAGAAGCTCCCGGACATGATATAGAGAATTGTTACCCTCTCAAATTTGAAGTTCAAAAGCTGGTAAAGAATGGAATGGTGTCCTGCGCACCGAATGTTAAAGCTAATCCTTTGCCCGCTCATGGTAATTCATTTGTTAATATGGTGGACGGTTGTCCAGGCGAGTTCAAAGTATTCGATGTATGCTTCATTAGGAGGTCCTTGGTGACGATGCACAAGGATATTTTCTTGGTTAGCGATTGTGAACACGATCATGATGGTTGTGAATTCTGCAGCGTCAACCCTAGGGGTTGTATGGTTGTAACGATGGACATCCAATGGTTGATGGATGAAGGATTAATCCAGATTGTTCAATCCTGTCACGTGGATAATGATGTGAATGTTATTGTTCTCATTTTCAAGAATCCTGAAAGGATAGTGATCCAATATGATAGCAGCAGCAGTAACAGTGTCAGCAAGAGACCGGTATCGCCGTTGGTTATACGGTTGGCGGGTCCAGTCCCATATGCATCTGATAAAGCTGTTCCTTATCAGTATAATGCAACTATGTTGAAAGATGGTCAAGAGGTTCCTTTACCTATGACCATTTTTGTCGTAAGCATTGCTGATGTTACTAAGGTGGCCCATAGTGGTCGTGTCTTTGGGCATGTATTCCCAAAGAACGTGGAAGATATATTTGTTAGTAAGAAAGTTGATGTGCATGTGGTAGATTCTGTTAGTGCTCCAAGGTGTCATTCTGGTGAATCCATCGGCTTGAATCCTAACGATGATGATGAGGTGCTCAGATTGATCAAGAAGAGTGAATTCAATATGGTGGAGCAGCTGCTCCAAACCCCTTCAAAGATTTCAGTATTGTCTCTATTGATGAATTCCGAAGCGCACAGAAAAGCACTGCAAAGAGTTCTAGAGCAGACTTTTGTGGAACTTGATGTTACAATGGATCAGTTTGATCATATTGTGGCTAACATAACTTCCTGTAATAATCTCAGTTTCTGTCAAATGTGCTAGTGGACACCGGATCTTCGTTGAACATGCTTCCAAAGTCAACATTGTCAAAGTTGTCATGTCAAGGAGCGCCTATGAGATATAGCGGCGTAATCGTCAAAGCTTTTGACGGTTCACGCAAGACAGTGATTGGTGAAGTGGACCTCCCGATGAAGATAGGTCCGAGTGACTTCCAGATTACTTTTCAAGTAATGGATATCCACCTGGCCTATAGTTGTTTGTTGGGAAGGCCATGGATCCATGAGGCAGGAGCTGTTACCTCCACGTTGCATCAGAAGCTCAAATTTGTCAAGAATGGGAAGCTAGTCATCGTTGGTGGGGAGAAGGCTTTGCTAGTCAGCCACCTGTCATCTTTCTCTTATGTTGAAGCTGGGGATGAGGTTAGAACCCAATTCCAAGCCTTATCTATTACTGTTGGAAAGAGAGTTAGGGTACCCATGTCCTCATTTAAAGATGCAAGGAAGATTGTGGAAGAAGGAAGTGTTGATCAGTGGGGGCAGATGGTAGAAGTCTCCGACAACAAGAGTAGAGCCGGTTTGGGTTTCCAACAAGGTTCATCTGTGATTAGATCTGAAGATATGCAACTCAGCTTCTGTAGCGGAGGGTTCATTCGTGATAATGAACAACACTTAGCTGTTGTGCTAGAGGATGACGGAGAGGAAGATTGCACCAATTTTGTGATGCATGGAAAAGCTTGCAACAATTGGATTGCTGTTGATATTCCTGTTATTGTGCATCGATCTAAGTAATTACTTTTATTTGTTTTTGAAAATCCTTCTCCTATGCCTAAGGGAGAAGCGAACATTGTTTGGGCATTTTCAATTTGATCATTAATAAAATATAATCCTATTCATCCACATCTATGATGTTTTATTTTTACTTTTTGCTTTATTCTAAAAATGATAATCCCAAAAAACATGAATAAATAATATAATTGTCCATCTGCATGATATTTAGTCACAAATTCACTTCTCTAAAATCAAAATATCAAATCATTATGCAGGTTGGCTTCTAACCCCATTGAATACAATGATCCTTCTCCTTCTCCTTCTCCAAATTTTGAATCCCCTGTGTTTGAGGCTGAGGAGGAAAGTGGTGAATTTTCTCGTCTTCTTGAGCATGAAGGAAAATCCATTCAGTCATTCAAAGAGCAGATTGAGCTAGTCAACTTGGGTTCCGAAAATGATGTGAAGGAAGTCAAGATTGGGTCTCGACTGTATCCAGATATTAAGAAGAGGTTGATTGATCTTCTCCAAGAATATTCAGATGTGTTTGCTTGATCCTATTGATCGGTCACCATTTCCATTGAATTCCCACCTTTAATCCGACATATTTTCATCACTTTGGTAAGATTTGTGTTTGTTTATAGTTATTTCATAGTCATTTATCATGTTTTGTTAGTTTGTTATCGCATTTCATTTTATTACATGTTTATGTCGAAAAGGTCTCTTTTATGCTTCGATTTGGTAGTGTTATTGTTACAGGTCGTTGCACAGGTTTAAAATAACTAATAGTGGAGTTGTGGATGCTCAGAAAGGCAAAAATATGAAGATACAGCAGGTCAACACGGGCCCCCGTGTGCAACAACACGGCCCGTGTTGTTTGTCAGGAAAATAAAGCTTGGAGAGGAAAAACAGAGAGTTAACACGGGCACCCGTGTGAATCCACACGGCCCGTGTTGATGCCTCTGTAGCTTGCTCTGAAAATAATCATGTTGGAGAGCACACACGGGCACCCGTGTGAATCCACACGGCCCGTGTTGATGGGCGCGGCTAAGAAACTTCAATTTTTGTCATGTGGATCTATTATGCTCACTAAGGGTAGTTTGGACTTTTTACTTGAGGAAAATCCATCTGAAACTATTAGAAGACTTGGGAGAGAAAGGAGAAGACACTTTTTGGCGTACGAAAGAAAACATTGCACTGAAGAGATAGCTACTACGGAGGATTCGAAGACGGCGAGATTCAAGGGCATCAACCATTGAAGATCAAAATCTCCTAATTCTTTGTAATGTTTAATTTTCACATTATGATTTCTTTGAATACTATGAGAGGCTAAACCCCCTATGTTAGGGGGGTGGTCCTGATTTGATCGTATGTTGTGAATTTGAACAAATGATTTCCTTATTACCATGTTACATATTTCAATTCAATTGTGTGATGTTATTATGCTTTTGTATCGGACACATATAATTTGATCTACGACTATCAATAACAGGATTGTGATTGTTAGGGTTTTCACACAATTGGGTTTATAATTGCTTCATCTAGGACTAGTAACTTTTGTAAATCACCGCAAACCTCGATATTGTTTATGATTAAAACCAAGGATTTATTGAATGGACATTTGATAAAAACTGGTAGTTTAATACTTTCTTCTTTAAGGACTTAAGAAAGAACATTCTAAGGTTAGGTAATTGATTGTTTCATGTGTATTAAGGAAATCTTGACTGAATTCATAACTGGTTAAATCAACCACTCACCCTAGCATGTTTTATCTTAATCAATTATATTTTACTGTCTTTTGTGTTTATTGCTAAAATTCCAAAAAAAAACCAAACCATTATCTTTTTGTTCTGATAGAATCAAAGTAAAATAAGCATTTCCTACGCAATCCCTGAGATCGATACTTGGAAATAAAACTCCTTATTACTACATCGTTAAAAATAGTACACTTGCTATTTTTCCGATCAAGTTTTTGGCGCCGTTGTCGGGGATTGCCAAAATACCTATTTTAATTTTTATTCTATCGAAATTTTATTGCTCGTCAACCAAAATTTTATCTGTGACAATCTTGTTATTCAATTCTAATCTTTGTCTAACTTGTTTATGAGAGGTAAGGCCTCAGCGGATTTTTCTTTTGATGCAGATTCAGAAAGAACTCTTCGCGCTAGACGGAGACAAGCTAAGAGAGAAAAACTGGAATTAGCAGAGAAAGCAAAGGAGGAAGTTGTTTCAGTGCACTCGGAGAATTCAGATTCAGACGCGGAAACAGTTCCTGAAATCATGGCTGCAAACCCACCACCACCACCACCACCAGAGAGACTTCTCGGTGACTATGGTGGAACCAACACTCCGGATGGTCGTATGACAATTGTCAACCAACCGGTTAATGTGGAACAATTTCATCTGCATCCCAGCATGATTAATCAACTCGAAAGGCGGTCCTTTTCTGGAAGAGTGAATGAAGATGCCAACAAGCATCTGCAAAGGTTTTTAACTATGAGCACAATGCTGAAAATGCCTGGACATAACAAAGAAGCAATAAGACTTCGTATGTTCCCATTCACTTTAGCAGATGAAGCCGAAGAGTGGTTTTATTCCTTACCTGCTGGTAGTATCACTACATGGGAGCAGATGGAAACAACATTCTTGCAGGAATACTTTCCCGCATCTGTGTCACTGCGAAAAAGATATGAGATCCTAAACTTCAAGCAGAAGGAGGGTGAGTCACTAGGAGATGCCTATAAGAGATTCAAGAGAATCCTAGTGGCTTGTCCTACTCACAACATGGATGAAACTGAGCAGATGCAAATGTTTGTTAATGGTCTTCGAATTCAAACGAGACAAATCCTTGATTCAGCAGCTGGTGGCTAAGCTAACTTTGCAACAGCCACCGGCATGAAGAAGATAATTGAAGTTATTGCCTCGAATGAGCATTTGGAGTTATATGATAGGGTATCAAGCAAATCTGCAGTTATTGACTTGAAGCTCAAAACAAACAAATAGGTGAAAATTGAAGAAGCAGTTGTTGCGGAGGTAGAGAAAAGGTTGAAAGCACTAAACATAGGTGCTCAGAAAGTGGCTCAAGTGCAACAGGCACCAAACGATGTGTGTGGCATTTGTAATGGACCATACAATACTGTTCATTGCTTTGCCACACCGCAGCAGATAGAAGATATCAAGTTTTTAAAGCAAAACAATCCCTACTCCAACACATACAATCCGGGGTGGAAGAATCATCCCAACTTTGCATGGAAGGATCAGAAGGGGAATGTACAACAGCAGGCACAGGGTCAATATCAAAACCAATATCAGCAACAGCAACAACAAGTCCCTAAGAAGGCAGATTGGGAGATTGCAATTGAAAAGATGGCAGCTCACAACATCCAGTTCCAAGAGGAGACTCGAAATAATCAGAAGAACACTACAGCATCCATAAAAAATCTTGAAATTCAGATGGGTCAAATTGCTCAACAGTTAGCTTCCAATTCCCAGGTACCTGGCACGCTTCCCAGTGGGACAGTTATTAATCTACGTGATCAAAGTCACATTAAAGCAGTGGTCACAAGAAAAGGAAGAGCTAATGAACAACAAGTTGACGAACAGGTCGAAGAAGATGGGTTGTTGGAAGTTGACTTGGAGATTAGAGAAGAGCCAAAACAAACTGAAGAAGTGGTGGGGAAGCCGGCAAGCCAGCAAGAGAAACAAAAACCAAAGATCATTCTTCCTTTCCCTACGAGAATAAAGAAGAAAGATCTCCATGAAAAAAAATTGAGAAATTCTTAGAACTATTCAAGAAGCTCGAGATCAACATACCTTTTGCTGAAGCTCTGGAACAGATGCCGATCTATGCCAAATTCATGAAAGACATCATATCGAAGAAAAGGTCGATCGAAGGTGAGCCGGTTATGCTAACTGAAACTTGTAGTGCTATTTTGCAGGGTCTAAAAATTCCGGGGAAGAAAAAAGATAGAGGTGCAGTCACTATTCCTTGTACCATTGGAGACAGATCATTCAAAAAGGCACCGATCGATTTGGGAGCAAGTGTTAGTCTAATGCCCCTTTCGATTTACAAAAAACTGGAGTTAGGAGAAGTGCAAGACACTCGCATGACACTGCAGTTTGTCGATCATTCTATGAAGAGACCCTATGGTATAGCAACAGATGTTCTGGTGAAGATTGATAAATTTGTTTTCCCAGTGGATTTTGTGATACTCGAGATGCCAGAAGATGAGGAAATTCCTCTTATTTTGGGAAGACCTTTTCTTGAAACTGGAAGATGCATGATAGATATTGAGGAAGGAACCATGACCCTCAAAGTCTATGATGAAAAGCTCAAAATTGATGTGAGGGATACTATAAAATTCAAGGATGACGAAGGTGTGAGTAAAAGTATTGAAGTTCTGGATACAGTGTTTGCTCAATCTATGCATATTACAACACCAAAGCTTCCCTTAGAAAGAGTTTTGAGCTTATCTATCATTGAGGATACTGAAGGAATTGATGAGAAAGAATCTGAAATGGTGTCTATGTTAAAGGCACAACCTCCTTGGGTTCATTCTCGACCACAACGGCGGGAAGAGCTTCGACCTAAAATATCTCCGGAAGAAAAGCAAGATATAAAAAAGGGGATGGAGTTGAAACAATTACCAGAACATCTCAAATATATCTTTCTTGACAATGAAGAGAAATGTCCAGCAATCATCAATTCAAGTTTGAGAGAGATCCAAGAAGAAGAGCTAATCAAAGTACTCAAGAAATACAAGAGTGCTATTGGGTGGGCGATGGACGATTTGAAAGGAATCAGTCCAACACTGTGTATGCACAAGATTTTAATGGAGGATGATCAGAAACCGGTCGTTCAACCTCAAAGGAGACTGGACCCAGCTATGAAAGAAGTCGTTCGCAAGGAGGTTGTTAAACTTTTAGATGCGGGGTTGATTTACCCAATATCTGACCGTTCGTGGGTGAGCCCAGTTCATGTGGTACCGAAGAAGGGAGGGACAACTGTGATAAAAAATGAGAAAAATGAGTAGATCCCCACCCGTACTGTAACAGGTTGGAGAGTTTGCATTGACTACAGAAGACTGAACACTGCAACCAGGAAGGACCATTTTCCCTTACCTTTTATTGATCAGATGTTGGAAAGATTGGCAGGTCATGATTTCTAATGTTTTCTGGATGGGTACTCAGGGTACAACCAAATTGCGGTGGCACCTGAGGATCAAGAGAAAACGGCGTTCACATGTCCGTATGGAATCTTTGCTTATAGAAGAATGTCGTTTGGTTTATGTAACGCACCAGCAACATTTCAGAGGTGCATGACATCCATATTTTCCGATATGCTTGAGAAGCATATGGAGGTATTTATGGATGATTTTTCGGTTTTCGGATCTTCTTTCGAAAATTGTTTGTATAATCTGTCACTTGTGCTGGAAAGATTTCAACAAACCAATCTGATCCTGAATTGGGAGGAGTGTCATTTCATGGTGAGAGAAGGGATAGTGCTAGGCCATAAAATCTCCCATAAAGGAATTGAAGTTGACAAGGCAAAAGTGGAGGTGATAGCCAATCTCCCTCATCCGGTGAATGAGAAAGGTATATGGAGTTTCTTGGGACATGCGGGATTTTACCGTAGGTTCATCAAAGATTTCTCCAAGATCACAAAATCGTTGACTAGTCTGCTTGTGAAGGATACTCCGTTTCTGTTTGACAAAAAGTGCAACGAGGCCTTCGATACTCTGAAGAATAAATTGGTGTCTTCTCCTATAGTGATCTCGCCTGACTGGTCTCTACCCTTTGAGATAATGTGCGATGCGAGTGATATAGCAGTAGGGGCAGTCTTGGGGCAACGAAGAGACAAACTCCTCCACGTCATCTACTATGCCAGCCATGTGTTGAATCCAGCTCAGATGAATTATACAACCACAGAGAAGGAGCTACTGGCTGTGGTTTATGCCTTTGACAAATTCCGGCAATACTTGTTGGGAACAAAGGTAATTGTTTATACTGACCATGCTGCTTTGAAATATCTATTTTCTAAACAGGACTCGAAGCCAAGGCTGCTCAGGTGGATTTTGCTGTTGCAAGAATTCGATCTAGAAATTCGAGACAAAAAGGGGTGTGAAAACACCGTTGCTGACCACCTATCTCGAATGTCCCCGATTGAGGAGACTGAAGAAGGACATCCCATAAAGGACGAGTTTATAGATGAATGAATCCTCGCGGTGGTGGGTGTTCCATGGTTTGCTGATTACGCAAACTATCTGGTGGGTGGCATAATTCCTGAAGACTTTGATTATAACAAAAAGAAAAAGTTTCTTCATGATTGCAGGTTTTATTTGTGGGACGAACCATTCTTGTATAAGAAAGGGGTAGACGGACTGATTCGTCGATGTGTCCCGGAAGAAGAACAAAATGAAGTCTTAAAAGCGTGTCATGACTCAGATTATGGGGGACATTTTAGTGGAGATAGGACAACCGCAAAAGTCCTCCAATCAGGGTTGTACTGGCCTACTTTGTTTAAGGATGCCCAAGTCATTATGAAGGAATGTGACAGATGCCAAAGGACAGGGAATATTTCTAGGAGGAATCAGATGCCCCAAAAGGGCATGCTTGAAGTGGAATTATTTGATGTTTTGGGGATAGACTTTATGGGGCCATTCCCACCCTCATTTGGGAAGAATTATATTCTGGTGGTTGTGGACTATGTCTCAAAATGGGTGGAAGTTGTTGCCCTCCCTACTAATTATGCGAGAGTAGTGGTAAACTTCCTCAAGCAAAACATCTTCTCAAGGTTTGGTGTGCCAAGGGCACTTATCAGCGATGAAGGGACACATTTCTTGAATAAGCTCATGGAGAACTTATTGAAGAAGTATAATGTGAAGCACAAGATTGCCACTCCGTATCATCCTCAAACGAGTGGGCAAGTTGAAGTGTCCAATAGACAAATTAAACAGATTTTGGAAAAGACAGTGAGTGCTTCAAGAAACGATTGGGCGATCAAATTAGATGACGCACTATGGGCGTACCGAACCGCCTTCAAGACCCCAATCGGCATGTCTCCGTATCAACTGATTTATGGTAAGGCTTGTCATCTTCCTCTGGAATTAGAGCACAAAGCCTTTTGGGCTTCCAAGTTCTTAAATTGTGATCTTGCAAAAGCCGGTGAATCCCGAATTCTTCAACTTCACGAGTTAGAAGAATTTCGTAATCAGGCCTATGAGAATGCAAAGATGTACAAGGAGCAAACACGGAAGTGGCATGATCAGAGAATCATCAAGAAAGATTTCTGGGAAGGACAACTGGTATTGTTGTTTAATTCGAGGCTCAAGTTGTTTCCTGGCAAATTGAAATCAAGATGGTCCGGTCCATTTGTCGTGCACAAGGTATCTCCCCACGGAGCGATAGAGATCAAGAACCAAAACAATGGGGATATATTCAAGGTGAATGGCCAGAGTTTGAAGCCCTATTACATAGGCCAAGAGTCTGGATTGATTGACCATGTGCACCTCACCTAATGAGGTGGACGACCGTCGAGCCATGCGACGTTAAACGAAGCGCTTCATGGGAGGCAACCCACGCGTTTGATTTCTAACTTATTTTGTTTGCCTTTTCCTTTGTGTGTGTGAAACATTGTCGTAGGTGAGGAGAAGAACTTGGAGCGTAAAGTCAAAAAAAAAACACCTCTGAACGGAAGGATACCATACCTATGTAGCAAAACAAATTTCAAAAATTGAGGAAAACAGGTCATTTACACGGCCACCCGTGTGTAGGAACACGGCCCGTGTTGATTGCAATAACCAGAGCAGTGGGCGTGTGCAAGAGGAAGAAAACAAGTCATTTACACGGCCACCCGTGTTGTTACACACGACCCGTGTAGTTGGCCCTGAACCAAATGCAGAAAAGAATTAAAATAGTGCATTTACACGGGCGCCCGTGTGTAGGAACACGGCCCGTGTTGTTTTATACGGGTTTGATATTGAAATTTTTTGAATTTTGTTGCTTTTAATGGTGGGACCCACTTAGCTTTTATCTCATCTCCACCACTTATTCTCCATTATTCTAATTGTGCAAGCTTCTCACTCCTTCTTCCTCCATTGTTAACCTAGCCTCCACCACCTAGAGCTCCACTTATCACCTAGTTCTACTCCTTAAAACCCCATCTCCCCTTCATGAAAACCGTTCCACTCTCCGTCCTCTACGCAGTGACGGTGGCCGTTTTCACTAATCTGTTATTTGGGTTTTGAGAAATTTTTGCAGGTACCCATTATGCCCCCAAAGCGAGTAAGCAAGGGAAAGGATGTGGCCACATCTTCCCGGCCAAAGCAACATGCGAGACGCACTCCGAATCCACATGGCATTTTGTTTGAACAACCGGATCACCAAGATAGGTATGTGATTCTTGCTCAACGTAAGCTCATTCCGATACGTTATATGTGTGATGCTACACTTGATGAGTTAGGCTTAAAGGAAGAGGTGCATCGCATGTTTCACAACATCGGTATGTTAGAATTTATGCAATTCGAAGCACCGACTTTTGCACGTATCACACTTGAATTCTTAAGTACGGTTGAGTTTAAGATGAGACGCAGGTGGACCAGCTCCGAAATGGAATTTTATGGTCAGATGACTTTCCGATTGTTCGATGAGGACCACGAATTATCTGTTGAGGAACTTGGAGGTATTCTGAGACTCCCAGTATCTGGACCTGGAGCACCTCCAGACACTTTTTCAGCAATTGATTTCTGGAGGGCTATTACAGGTAAAAGTGGTTACAACCCGAGTTAGGGCAAAGCTTCTAGGATTCATAACCCTTGTTTTCGGTATGCACAAAAAGGGTTAGCTTACACCTTGTTTGGACGGGGTGATAGCACCGGAGTAGCCGCAAAGAGAGAGCTATTTTTCCTTCACTGCATGGCCAACAATGAGTGAGTCAATACAGCGGCTTTTGCGGCCAATCATTTGAAGCAAGTTGGCCACACGGGTACAGGTGATATTTTTGTGGGTGGCATGATCACTCAGATTGCGGACCACTTTGGGTATGGTCAACTCTTGTTGGAAGAAGCAACAGTGATGGTAAGACAAAGATCGACATGAACACCCTCGTCAATCAGCAAATGATTGCAATCATGCCGACTTATTACTCTCTTGTGATTCATAATGTGGAAGTGCTTGCATTACCAGCACCTGGTTCCATTAGCATTGCAAATGTTGCTAACTGGTTATATACAGGTTCAACCCCATCTGTAGGGGACGATGCTCAATATGACCAGGATTTTTCAGGTGATAAAATGGAAGAAGATGAGAGGCCAGCAGCGCAATGTATGCCACCCCACAGGATTCAAACCTACATGGTGAAGGATCCTCTTTTATGCCTCAGGACCAGTGGGGTTGGATCCAAACTGAGATGGGAACCCTCCGCACCGAGCAAACCAGACAATGTGCGGAATTGGCCAGACAGGGTGTGGAATTGTTCCGACAAGGGACAGTCATGGATGACATGCAAGCCATGATGCAACGTCTGATGTTGCATTTCCCGCACGATCCTACGCCTCCTCCACAACACTAATCGCTGTAAGTCCCCTTTGTATTTGGATTTAAACATTGAGGTCAATATTTAGTTCAAGTGTGGGGGGGGGGGGGGGGTTTCCTTTCATGTTTTAATTCGTTTTCAATTTGTTTATGTTCTTGGGCTTTTGTTTTTGTTGTCGTCGTATTGTTTTTGTTTGTTTTTGTTGTTTACTTGTGTGTACAGAGTGATGAGAAATGGTTGGACGAATCTGGGATCAATGGTAGTGGATGAAAGACACCCCTCATACTTATTCTGATAAGGCACCCCGGAAGTTGATGCAACCATGAGAAAGTAAAGTCGGACACAATTTGGTGACACTGGACCAAGAGAGTGGTATGGTAGAACCGAATCAGAAAAGAAACCACATAACACGAGGAGGCTTCAGAGCTTGTAAGGCTAACCAACATGGTGAGAATACAAAAGCCAAACACTAAACATCAGCATGAGGGTTCAGCCAGGTATGACTCTACCACTCTGATTTTGCGTATGTTCTTTTGACACTTCACAGTATGACAACACACACTGAGGCAAGTTGTTTTTTTAGCCAGGGCCTTTCTAGCCATCCCTATCTGTATGTTTTCCCTTCGTTAACCCCGTTGAGCCTTAGCCATTTTGTTCATAATAAACCCCTTGTTAACCACGAATCATTCATTTCTTCCATCACTCGTCATGATTGTTGTGAGTTACAAGATATGCATAAAGCTAAGTTTGGGGTGGTAATCGTGAAAGATAAGGCAAGTGCATAATAAGAGATCCCTAAGTAATACAAAAAGAAGAGATTTGTGTATGTCCAAAAAGAAAAAGAAAAAAAAACAAAAGAGAAAAATGCACTTGCCAAGACTTAAGACTCTAACACCTATAAAATGCTCACAAAGAGTTGAGTGGAAAAGAGTCAAAAAGTGAATTTAACCCCCAGAGTATAAGTGATGCACGGAAAAAAAAAGAGAAAGAAAAATCACACAACATGAATGTCGAGTTCAAAACCATTTGTTATCCATTTCTGTGTTTATCCCACCGTACCCAAGCCCCGTTACAACCTAAAAGACCTCGTAAAGTGTGTGGAATCTGCTGTTGTCGTGAAATTAGAATGTATTCAAATTTAAGAGTTCGGTATTGCATATTGTGCTGTGAGTGTAAACACCCTAACCATGAGAGATGTTGTGAGTGTTTGAAAAGCTTGCAGGTAACGAGGCTTCTGATGTGGAAGTGTGGTAAACTGTCTGAGTCAGAGATACCGGAAACTTGATTGGAAAGGAGGAACACAAATTGTGAAGGACAAGGTTGCATTGTGGAAAATGAATTCGGGGGTGACCTTTGTTTGAACTCAATACATCACTTGAGGACAAGCAATGAGACAAGTTTGGGGTTGTGATCGGTCACCATTCCCATTGAATTCCCACCTTTAATCCGATATATTTTCATCACTTTGGTAAGATTTGTGTTTGTTTATAGTTATTTTATAGTCATTTATCATGTTTTGTTAGTTTGTTATCACATTTCATTTTATTACATGTTTATGTTGAAAAGGTCTCTTTTATGCTTCGATTTGGTAGTGTTATTGTTATTGGTCGTTGCACAGGTTTAAAAGAACTAATAGTGGAGTTGTGGATGCTCAGAAAGGCAAAAATATGAAGATACAACAGGTTAACACGGGCCCCCGTGTGCAACAACACGACCCGTGTTGTTTGTCAGGAAAAGAAAGCTTGGAGAGGAAAAACAGAGAGTTAACACGGGCACCCGTGTGAATCCACACGGCCCGTGTTGATGCCTCTGTAGCTTGCTCTGAAAATAATCATGTTGGAGAGCACACACGGGCACCCGTGTGAATCCACACGGCCCGTGTTGATGGGCGCAGCTAAGAAACTTCAATTTTTGTCATGTGGATCTATTCTGCTCATTAAGGGTAGTTTGGACTTTTTGCTTGGGGAAATTCCATCTGAAACTATTAGAAGACTTGGGAGAGAAAGGAGAAGACACTTTTTGACGTACGAAAGAAAACATTGCACTGAAGAGATAGCTACTACGGAGGATTCGAAGACGGCGAGATTCAAGGGCATCAACCATTGAAGATCAAAATCTCCTAATTCTTTGTAATGTTTAATTTTCACATTATGATTTCTTTGAATACTATGAGAGGCTAAACCCCCTATGTTAGGGGGGTGGTCCTGATTTGATCGTACGTTATGAATTTGAATAAATGATTTCCTTATTACCATGTTACATATTTCAATTCAATTGTGTGATGTTATTATGCTTTTGTATCGGACACATACAATTTGATCTACGACTATCAATAACAGGATTGTGATTGTTATGGTTTTCATACAATTGGGTTTATAATTGCTTTATCTAGGACTAGTAACTTTTGTAAATCACCACAAACCTCGATATTGTTTATGATTAAAACCAAGGATTTATTGAATGGACATTTGATAAAAACTGGTAGTTTAATAGTTTCTTCTTTAAGGACTTAAGGAAGAACATTCTGAGGTTAGGTAATTGACTGTTTCATGTGTATTAAGGAAATCTTGACTAAATTCATAACTGGTTAAATCAACCACTCACCCTAGCATGTTTTATCTTAATCAATTATATTTTACTGTCTTTTGTGTTTATTGCTAAAATTCCAAAAACACCCAAACCATTATCTTTTTGTTCTAATAGAATCAAAGTAAAATAAGTATTTCCTACGCAATCCCTGAGATCGATACTTGGAAATAAAACTCCTTATTACTACATCGGTAAAAAATAATACACTTGCTATTTTTCCGATCACCTATCAAGAAATGCCTGGGTTGGATTCTGAGATAGCGGAGCATAGCTTGTCGTTGAAGCCAGAATGCCTGCCAGTCAAGCAGAAGTTAAGAAGAACTCATCCTGATATGGCAGTAAAGATCAAAGAAGAAGTGCAAAAGCAGATTGATGTCGGTTTCCTGGTAACCGCTGAATATCCGCAATGGATGGCAAATATTGTGTTTGTGCCAAAGAAAGATGGAAAAGTTTGCATGTGTGTCGATTATAGAGATTTGAACAAAGCCAATCCAAAAGATGATTTCCCTCTGCCACACATTGATATGTTGGTAGACAATACATCTAAAATCAAAGTCTTTTCGTTTATGGACGGATTTTCCGGATATAATCAGATCAAGATGGCACCCGAAGATATGGAGAAAACCACATTCATTACACCTTAGGGAACATTCTGTTATAGAGTGATGCCTTTCGGTTTGAAGAATGCTGATGCAACTTACCAAAGAGCAATGACTACTCTTTTTCATGATATGATACATAAAGAGATTGAAGTTTATGTCGATGACATGATTGCTAAATCTGTTGATGAAGAGGAACATGTTGAGCATTTGTTGAAGCTATTCCAGCATTTGAGGAAGTATAAACTCCGCTTGAATCCCAATAAGTGTACTTTTGGTGTTCGTTCTAGTAAGTTGTTGGGCTTTATTGTCAGCGAGAAGGGTATTGAAGTTGATCCTGCCAAGGTCAAAGCAATACAAGAGATGCCTGCGCCCAGAACTGAGAAGCAAGTCAGAGGTTTTCTCGGCCGCTTGAGTTATATCTCAAGATTCATTTCTTACATGACTGCCACATGCGCGCCTATATTTAAGCTTCTTCGGAAAGATCATACTTGTGATTGGACCGAAGACTGCCAGAAATCTTTTGATAATATCAAAGAATATCTGCTTGAGCCTCCGATTTTGTCTCCACATGTTGAAGGAAGACCATTTATCATGTATTTGTCTGTGCTTGAAGATAGTATGGATTGCGTTCTTGGTCAGCAAGATGAGACTGGAAAGAAAGAATTTTCAATTTACTACCTTAGTAAGAAGTTCACCGATTGTGAGACTCGGTATTCTATGTTAGAGAAGACTTGTTGTGCATTGGCTTGGGCTGCTAAGCGTCTGCGTCAATATATGTTGAATCATACCACTTGGTTAATATCCAAAATGGATCCAATCAAGTATATATTTGAGAAGCCTGCTTTAACTGGGAGGATTGCCCGTTGGCAGATGTTGTTATCAGAGTATGATATTGAATACCGATCTCAAAAAGCAATCAAAGGTAGTGTCTTGGTTGACCATTTGGCTCACCAACCGATTGAAGATTACCAGTCAGTGCAGTATGATTTTCCTGATGAAGAGATCTTATACTTGAAGATGAAAGATTGTGATGAACCATTGCTTGAAGAATGGCCAGAACTTGGTTCTTGTTGGGGCATGGTATTTGATGGAGCTGTTAATCAGTATGGAAATGGCATTGGGGCAGTGATTATTACTCCTCAAGGCACACATTTTCCGTTTATAGCTAGATTGACTTTCAAGTGTACAAACAATATGGCAGAATATGAAGCTTGCATTATAGGGCTTGAAGAGTCCATCGATCTCAGAATCAAGTATTTAGATGTCTATGGAGATTCAGCTTTGGTTGTAAATCAAATCAAAGGTAAATGGGAGATGAATCAACCCGGTTTAATACCATATAGAGATTACGCGAGGAGGATTTCAACCTTCTTTAAAAAGGTTGGATTTCATCATATCCCTCGAGATGAAAACCAGATGGCAGATGCTCTTGCAACATTGCGTCAATGATTGTAGTGAAATATTGGAATGAAGTTCTCAATTTGACTGTGATGCGTCTTGATAGGCCAGCTCATGTGTTTGCTGTTGAAGAGGTCAAAGACGAAAAGTCGTGGTATTATGATATCAAGTGTTTCCTCCAAAGTCAGGTTTACCCGTCTGGGGCATCTTTGAAAGATAAGAAGACTTTGAGAAGATTAACCAGCAATTTCTACCTGAATGGTAATGTGCTTTACAAGAGAAACTTTGATATGGTTCTGCTCAGATGCGTGGATAGACACGAAGCAGACTTATTGATGACTAAAGTCCATGAAGGTTTGTTTAATACTCATTCCAATGGACATGCAATGGCAAAGAAGATGTTGCGAGCAGGTTACTATTGGCTGATAATGGAATCTGACTGTTGCAAGTTTATGAAGAAATGCCACAAGTGTCAAATCTATGCAGATAAGATTCATGTTCCTCTGACACTGTTAAACGTTATTTCCTCTCCATGGCCCTTCTCCATGTGGGGAATCGATATGATTGGCATGATTGAGCCCAAAGCTTCGAACGGACATCGTTTCATTCTGGTGGCTATTGACTACTTCACAAAATAGGTTGAAGCAGCATCATATGCGAATGTAACCAAGCAAGTTGTTGTAAGGTTTATCAAGAATCAGATCATATATCGTTATGGTGTGCCAAGTAAGATCATTACTGATAATGGATCGAACTTGAACAATAATATGGTGGAAGCTCTTTGCAAAGACTTCAAGATCGCACATCATAATTCTTCTCCCTACAGACCTAAGATGAATGGGGCCGTTGAAGCTGCAAATAAGAACATCAAGAAGATTATTCAGAAGATGGTTGTAACATATAAGGATTGGCATGAAATGCTCCCATTTGCTTTGGACGGGTATCGTACATCCATCCGCACTTCAATAAGGGCAACCCCTTTCTCACTTGTTTATGGTATAGAAGTTGTGCTCCTAGTAGAGGTTGAGATCCCATCACTGTGTGTCTTGATGGAAGCTAAGTTGACTGAGGCTGAATGGTGTCAAACCAGATTTGATCAGCTGAATTTGATTGAAGAGAAGAGGTTAACTGCCATGTGTCATGGTCAGCTATACCAGTAGAGAATGAAGAAAGCTTTTGATAAGAAGGTCAGACCTCGCGTGTTTAGAGAAGGTGACCTTGTGCTCAAGAAGATTCTATCTTTCAAACCAGATTCTATGGGCAAATGGACTCCTAATTATAAAGGCTCATATGTTGTTAAGAGAGCCTTTTCAGGCGGCACTTTGATCCTTATAACTATGGATGGTGAAGAGTTCACTCACCCTGTGAACACAGATGCAGTCAAGAAATACTTCGCCTAAAAAGAAAAGAACAGCTCGCTAAGTTGAAAACCCGAAAGGGCAGCTTAGGCAAAAAAGAGCGTCCCAGTGGATTGAAAACCCGAAAGGACAATCCAGGCAAAAGTTAGAGACATAAAACAGAAAGAATTATCCCGAAAAAATTGAGTACCCCACCTTGGGTCAATTTATGCAAAAGTTAGGGATTATGGCAAGTAACTGCATCTTGCTGGTCTTCAGTTTTGAAGACATTCTTGAGTACAACGGTCAATGTTGATTCATTGCCTCCAACAGCCGTCAAGAGCACAATGGATGTCAAGAGTTGGTAGAAGGATTAGTGATCGTTGTATTCGATGTACCCCTTTTCCATGTAAATTACCATTCTCAACTTTGTAAAGATCTATGGAGTCTTGTCATTTACACACTACCATTCTATTGAATAAAGTTGAGCTTTTATCCAATTGTTTCTACTCTTATTTATTTCAGCCAAATAGATTTAAATTTTATTATGATCATTTTTGAAATTAAAATTTTTAAATCAAAATCATTTTTATTAAACATATAAAAGCATGAATTTTAAGCAATCGATTTCATTTAAAAGGAATATCAATAGTGGTTCGAAAGCAGTTAGCCCTAAGTGTGGAGCATTATTGGTTCTCCCCAAGCAGTAAGCGCATTTTCTCTTTCATCCCCGGCAGCATTATTCAGCACTCGGTGATTATTGTTCGCCATTCCCTAGTGAAGTAGCCAGTCGAGTTGGTTATTTAGTCCCTTGCGGAGTGTTTATTCCCTAGCCAAGTTCATATTTGGTTTCTAGTGGAGTAAGAACAATTTTCCTCAGCAGATTTCCTCCTTCCTAAGCTATGGTTGAGCCTTTAGGATGTTGATCTATCTTTTCTCCAACATTTTTCTCCCTCTTTTGTGGATTGACCGAGAATTCTATCGATGATTCAAATCTACGACACCTCGGTATCCTTTGCGATCGTTTTGCCAACATAATCAGCATATATATATATATATATAATATTATATATAATATATATATATATATATATATATATATTATATATATATATATATATATATATATATATATATATATATATATATATATATATATATATATATATTATATATATTATATATACACACACACTCATATAAATTCATTATTGCATCATCGCACTTATTGATTCATTCTCGTGATTTTTAATTCTCTGTTATGGTGGTACTTTATCCCCATACAAGTTTAGTGTCTGTCCTCCTTCAATTGTAGAGTGTCAGCCACTTAAGCAGAAAAACTTTAACCTTTCTCCTTTCTCCACTGAGTTATTTCCTCGTGGATGGTTATTTCAGCTTCCTCCCCAGTTGATTATCTGGATGGAACCATTTCCCTTGGGTTATATCCTCATTGGGTTGAGTCTTGATTGACCGTTTCTTTCTAGATCTTGCCTAGATAAATGCTTTGGGTCCCCTAAGAGTTTATTATCCAGTAACTGGTAATATTCTTCTTAGTTTGTAGTTTGTTACTTCTTGCCCAATACCCGGTAAAAGTAACCTTTTTCTCCCCAGCGGATTCATTTTCATGTCTCCCCAGGAAGTATATCCTTGATATGTTCATCCTAACCGGTGACAGATATTTTCTTCCCATGTTCTGAGTTTATCCTTGATATGTTCATCTCAACCGGTGATGGATATTCTCTCTTTGGTATTCTACCCAGTAAAAAGGTAGTTGTAATCCCTACTTTTATTCCCCAGAGAGTTAATCCTTGATATGTTCATCCTAACCGATGACAGGTTTCCTTCTCTTTGCGGTCTTCTGCCCATTAATTGGTAGTTGTAAATCTTGCTTTCTTTCCCCTTTGTAGAGCTTATCCTTGATATAATCACTTTAACCAGTGATGAATATTCTCTCTTTGGTATTCTATCCAGTAATTGATAAATGTAATTCCTATTTCTCTCCTCGGAGTTTATCCTTGATATGTTCATCTTAACCGATGACGGATATTCTCTTTCCGATATTCTATCCAGTAGTCGATAGATGTAATTCCTACTTTTTCAGACAGTTTATCCTTGATATGTTTACCTTAACCAGGTAATGGATACTCTTCCTAATGTCCCTATGTGAGTCTATCCTTGATATGTTCATCTTAACCAATGACAGATATTCTTCCCTTTGAGTCTATCCTTGATATGCTCACTTTAACCAGTGACGAATATTCTCTCCCTTCGGTCTTATGCCCAGTAACCGGTAGTTGTAAATCCTATTTCTGCAGTTTTCCCCCAGCAAGGCTATTCTTACCCAGTAACCGATAATGAATACACCCTCCTGGCAACCCTCAGCGAGTCATCCTTGATATGTTCATCCTAACCGATGACGGGTGTCCTCTCTAGATCTTTATTATCTCCTTACCCAGTAACAGGTAGTGGATAATATATTTCTACTCCTCATGTGTTGAAGATCTTTTCTTCCCCAGTCGAGTTTGAGTGCGTTTTATCTTAGTGAAATCTTTTTTCCTGCATGATTCGAGTATTTCAGTTTTATTCGGATCTACTCGTTTCCCCTGCAGATGTTCCTTTGTTCCCCCGGCTGAGTCTTTCCATTTTTATGGAATTCCTCTAGTCTCCCAACAGTTTCTAAGTCGTAGCCTGACCTATGCACAACCTCTTCTATCCCCTCAGAGTCTCTATCTCCCTAGTGAGTTTTCCTTACAGGATGCATTATACTCATGCGGACCTTCGGTCTCTCTGATTTATTTTCCTTTGTGGCAACATTTCCCCACAGAGAATTTTATTTTACATTCCTATCATATGCATCATGAGGTATCTTAGGGACCAAAATTTGTTTCTATATGTTGTTACTTAAGCCCATTCTACTGAGTCGATATGAATATTTTAACCTTCACCTCCTCAGTTAGAATGTCCTTAAATAGGGGCAGCTGTAAGACCCCAATTTTGACCCTAAGATCCCTCATGCAATCTTATCATATGCATTAGCATTGGGATCATACGTTGGCATCCTCCTTACCCCTATTTCATTGAGTTTGTTTTGGGAGAGATCACCAAACACCATATGATTGTATCGTGCTTGCATATTATCCTTTTTACTAACCAAAATACCAAAAATATGTCTTTGCATTTGCCTAAGTCTTTTGTAGGGAAGGCATGATCACCATTGATCTATCAAGTTCACATCTAGGGTTTTAGACCCTAATTGCCAAGAGCTCAAACAAGGAATGATCCATAATGGTTCTAGGAATTATATATGAGTCCCCATGATCTCTACATGTTATTTTGATCAAGCATTCTTCAAGAGTTTGGAGTTGGTTTGCCTTGGAAACCCTAGTTCATCTAGGTATCTTGAGTAACTTCTTCAACAAGCTTCTTCACCAATTGATAAAATTTCTCAAGGGATGCATCAAAATTCATCATCTTATGCATATATTGTAACACCCCGATAATAATATGTATTTATTTAAATTAAATTAATAATATGTTTATTAATTTAATTAGAATATCTGAATTATTATTATTATTATTTTGGAATAATAATTATTGGGATAATTAGTTAGTGGAATAATATTATTGGAGTATATAAGTTGGAATAATAAAAAGTCCCAATTTTTGGAAAAAGGTTTTCACGTGAAAAGGGAAAAGAGGCAGAAAGGGCAAAAAGAGAACCAGAGAACGAAGGTTGAAGGAAGGAGAAGCTTGGAGCTCAGAGGCTGCCGGATTAACTCAGGTAAGGGGGGTTTATCATCAATTAACGGGTATTATGGGATGATATGTACTGGGTAGTGATAGACCATTGTTTTACCTATGATTGGATGATATATGTTGAATTTGTGAACTGTTGAGATGAACGAAAATTGGAATATAATTGGAGAAGTCGTAGGAATTTAGTGTGGAAATGTTAGACCTTGTGGAATCGAATAGGATCTGTTTTGAGTTAGACAATAGGAAGGAATTTTGTGTGAAAATTGGACTGTAGAAGGTTGAATTGGGTAGATCTCGTAGCAGAGAAAGCCATTGCAGATCTGAGAATTCTGATCTCTGGTCATACGCGTATGGCACTAGGCAATACGCGTATGAGATGTTGGTACGCGTATGGGGGAAAGCCTTACGCGTATGGGAGAGAAAGATGACATTTTGAACGTAAATTGGTCTCTGTTGGTACGCGTAATGGGAAGTTGTTACGCGTAGCGTACGCGTATGGGATAGGTGGTACGCGAATAAGTTGGGCGGGGAAATGCGCAATACGCGTATGAGAGTGGGCAATACGCGTATGGAGTTGGCCAGGTTTGGGCAATACGCGTATGGCATGGACAGTACGCGTATGGGCAGAGTTGGGATTTTCCTGAACTGTTGTTGTGCAGTTTTTGGTTGTTTAGGCTGAGTGATGCAACTTAGCTGAGGTATGATGTGATAGGGATCATTTCCTGTTGTTTTGAGTGGTATAGGTATTAGTAGAGTGTGCTAATACTGTGTTTGATTATGTGGCATGATATGATATGCTTTTGTGATTAATTATGTTGATAATGTGTGAGGGTATACATGATGATGTGAATGTATACGTTTGTGAATAGACTGTATTATGGCTTAGAGTGTGAGCATGTGTCTATTCTTGATTGTTGTTGATGTTGCATTGCTAGGTGATTAGCATGCATGTTGTGGCCCATTTGGGGTGGTAGCTAATTCCCATGGTGAGGAATTAGTGAGTATATCATTTGATTGTTGTTGTTGATGTTTGTATGCTAGGTGATTAGCGTGCATTTCATGGCCCATTTGGGGTGGTAGCTAATTCCCATGGTGAGGAATTAGTGAGTGAGTCACTATGTCTCAAATGAGTGGGACTAGTGAGCTTGGTAGCCGTGCCTGGATTTGGACGGTGAGGTTGAACTATATGTTCACAAATAGTCGGTACCGCATGCATAGAGTCTCATTGCATAATGAATGTATGGTATATGATATGAATGGATGTATTCCAGTATCATATGTGTGTTGTGTGTTGTGTTGTTAATGATTGAATATGATGGAGATTTGTACTGTTGAGTATGATGTTGAATTGTTGCTGAATGCGTAGTCTGATTAGGGTGAATTAATGTGTTAATTACTTGGCATTACATGTTGTTCTATAATGCTTATTATATTGATTGAAGAACTCACCCTTACAACTATTTTTCAGGTAACGAGCAGTGAGTTGAGTAGAGGCTAGTGCTATGGAGTCTAGTGTCGTCCTTAGTGGGTCATGCTCTGGTAGATGTAACATCGGGAGGGGATGTTTGACTATGTTTTAATTTAGTTGTTGATCAACTTTACATGTAATGTAGTACATGCTTTGAATGTTGATGTTTTGTATCCGCTGCGTATTATGCAACTGTTTTATTTGATAAATAAATGAGCATGACAGGATGTTTTGATAAATGTTTGTGAAATGAGTGTGTGACACCCTTCGGGGCATAATTACTCTGATTAACATGTTGTTATTTTAATTAAATAATTTGGGGTATTTAGAAGGGTGTTACATTAGTGGTATCAGAGCATAGTCGGTCGTGTCGAGTCGTAGTTATTCTGTTTCCCCTGTACGGGATAGGTGTTGTGTAACCCTATCAGTACTTATTGTTTAGTTTGTTTGGGTTTTCAGAATAGAGATGGCTGGGAGAGGTAGAGATGATGCTGCAATTGCTGAGGCTCTGGGTATGCTAGCTGGAGTACTTGGAGGAAATCTGAATGTTATGGGAATGGGAGCTGCTCGTCAGTTGAGTGAGTTCCAGAAGAACAATCCTCCAATGTTTAAGGGAGCATACGATCCAGATGGTGCTCAGAAGTGGTTGAAGGAGATAGAGAGGATCTTCAGAGTAACTGAGTGTGCTGATAACCAGAAGGTCAGGTTCGGTACACATATGCTGTCAGAAGAAGCTGATGATTGGTGGGTTGCTACTCGCACTGAGTTGGAAGCTGCTGGAGATGCTGAGATTACTTGGACTGTGTTCAGAGAGAGATTTCTGAGGAAGTATTTTCCCGAGGATGTCAGAGGAAAGAAAGAAATTGAGTTCTTGGAATTGAAGCAGGGTAACAGATCTGTTACTGAGTATGCTGCTAAGTTCACAGAGTTGTCTAAGTATTATACTCCCTATGCTGAGGCTGCTGGGGAATTTTCTAAGTGTGTGAAGTTTGAGAACGGGTTGCGTCCCGAGATCAAGCAAGCGATTGGATATCAGAGGATTAGAGTGTTTTCTGATTTGGTTGACTGTTGCAGGATTTTTGAGCAGGATTCCAAGGCTAGAGCTGAGAGTTATCAGCAGAGGGTTGATAGGAAAGGTAAGAATCAGATTGACCGTGGGAAACCGTATGCTGCTGGCAAAGGTTTTCAGAGACAGAGTGGGATGAAGAGGCCTAGTGGGGGAGATTCTAGTGCTCCTGTTAAGTGTTACAGATGTGGTCAGGCTGGACATCATATCCATGAGTGTACCAGTAATGAGAAGAAGTGTTACAAATGTGGAAAAGGTGGTCATTTGGCTGCAGATTGTCGGTTGAAGACTGTGACTTGCTTCAACTGTGGAGAGGTGGGTCATATCAGTCCACAGTGTCCTAAACCAAAGAAAGAGAATCAGTCAGGAGGCAAGGTTTTTGCTTTATCAGGTTCTGAGACTTTTGCAGATGATCGTTTGATCCGAGGTACGTGTTATATTAATGGCTTTCCTCTTGTAGCTATTATTGACACAGGTGCGACTCATTCTTTTATATCTGTGGATTGTGCTGTGAAGCTTAAGTTAGAGATATCTGAGATGCGTGGAAGTATGGTGATTGATACTCCTGCAAAGGGTTCAGTGACTACTACTTCAGTTTGTCTAAGTTGTCCCTTGAGTATTTTTGGTAGAGACTTTGGGATAGACCTTGTGTGTCTTCCACTAGTGCAGATTGATGTTATTCTGGGTATGAACTGGTTGGTGTCTAACCGGGTTTCTATCAACTATTTCGATAAGACTGTGATATTCCCTGAGACTGAAGAAGGAAAGAGTTTGTTTCTATCAGCCAGGCAGGTGAATGAGGAAGTAGCAGATGGGGCAGAGTTGTTTATGCTGTTAGTGACTTTGGAAGCTAAAGATAAACTGGTGATTGGCGATCTAGCTGTAGTGTGTGATTTTCCTGATGTGTTTCCGGAAGAAGTGAATAAATTGCCGCCAGAACGTGAAGTTGAGTTCTCGATTGATTTGGTACCTGGTACTAGACCGATATCGATGGCTCCGTATCGTATGTCTGCTGTTGAGCTAGCTGAATTGAAGAGTCAGTTGGAAGATCTGTTGGATAAGAAATTTATTCGTCCGAGTGTGTCACCGTGGGGTGCACCAATGCTATTGGTTAAGAAGAAAGAAGGTACTATGAGATTGTGTGTGGACTACAGGCAATTGAATAAAGTGACGATCAAGAATCGGTATCCTTTACCGAGGATTGATGATTTGATGGATCAATTGGTTGGTGCTAGTGTGTTCAGCAAGATAGACTTGAGATCTGGGTATCATCAGATACGTGTGAAAACTGAAGACATTCAGAAGACTGCTTTCAGAACAAGGTATGGACATTATGAGTATTCTGTAATGCCTTTTGGTGTGACTAATGCACCTGGAGTATTTATGGAGTATATGAATAGGATTTTCCATCCGTACCTAGATAAGTTTGTTGTGGTGTTTATTGATGACATTTTGGTGTATTCGAAATCTGAAGAAGAGCATGCTGAGCATTTGAGAGTGGTTTTGGAAGTTCTCCGAGAAAAGAAGTTATTTGCTAAACTCTCTAAATGTGAATTTTGGTTAGAAGAGGTGAGTTTTCTTGGTCATGTAATTTCCAGAGGTGGTGTTGCCGTTGATCCTTCTAAGATAGAAGCGGTGTCTAAGTGGGAAGCTCCGAAGTCAGTTTCTGAAATAAGAAGTTTTCTTGGACTGGCAGGTTACTATAGGAAGTTCATTGAGGGATTTTCCAAGTTGGCGTTACCGTTGACAATGTTGACTAGAAAGGGGCAAGCGTTTGTTTGGGATTCAAAATGTGAAGAAGGTTTCCAAGAGTTAAAGAGAAGGTTAACTACTGCTCCTATTCTGATATTACCGAGTCCGTCAGAATCCTTTGAAGTTTACTGTGATGCTTCATTGTTGGGTTTAGGTGGCGTGTTGATGCAGAATAAGCAGGTTATAGCTTATGCTTCGAGACAGCTGAGGGTTCATGAGAGGAACTATCCGACGCATGATTTAGAGTTGGCAGCTGTGGTATTTGTTCTGAAGTTGTGGAGGCATTATTTGTATGGGTCAAGATTTGAAGTTTTCAGTGACCATAAGAGTTTAAAGTATTTGTTTGATCAGAAAGAGCTGAATATGAGACAGAGGAGATGGTTAGAGTTTCTGAAGGATTATGACTTTGGTTTGAATTACCATCCGGGTAAAGCAAATGTGGTGGCTGATGCATTGAGCCGGAAATCATTGCATATGTCTATGTTAATGGTTAAGGAATTGGATTTAATTGAGCAGTTTAGAGACTTGAGTTTGGTGTGTGAGAGTACTCACAATAGTGTTAAATTGGGAATGCTGAAGTTAACGAGTGGTATTTTGGATGAGATCAGAGAGGGTCAGAAATCCGATATGCTTTTGGTTGATAAGTTGACTTTAGTGAATCAAGGTCAAGGTGGTGAATTCAGAGTTGATGAGAATGGTGTTTTGAGATTTGGTGATCGGGTGTGTATTCCGGATGTTACTGAGCTTAAGAAGAGTATTCTTGAAGAAGGACATCGTAGTGGTTTGAGTATTCATCCTGGAGCTACGAAGATGTATCATGATTTGAAAAGATTATTTTGGTGGCCGGGAATGAAAAGAGAAATTGCGAGTTTTGTGTATTCCTGTTTGACTTGTCAGAAGTCGAAGATTGAGCATCAGAAGCCGTCTGGGCTAATGCAACCGTTGGCTATTCCAGAGTGGAAGTGGGATAGTATCAGTATGGATTTTGTTTCTGGTTTGCCGAGGACAAGTAAGAATTTTGAGGCTATTTGGGTGATTATTGATAGATTGACGAAGTCGGCTCATTTCATTCCGATCAGAATGGATTATCCGTTAGAGAGGCTAGCCGAGTTGTATATTGAGAAGATTGTAAGTTTGCATGGTATTCCGTCGAGTATTGTTTCGGACAGAGATCCTAGATTTACATCGAAATTTTGGGAAGGTTTGCAGAGGGCTTTGGGAACTAAGCTGAGATTGAGTTCTGCATATCATCCGCAGACTGATGGTCAGACTGAGAGGACGATTCAGTCACTGGAGGACCTTTTGAGGGCTTGTGTTTTGGAAAAAGGAGGTGCTTGGGATTGTTATTTGCCTTTGATTGAGTTCACCTACAACAATAGTTTTCATTCGAGTATTGGTATGGCACCGTTTGAAGCTTTGTATGGTAGGAGATGTCGGACGCCTTTATGTTGGTATGAGTCCGGTGAGAGTGCTGTGGTTGGACCGGAGATTGTTCAACAGACTACGGAAAAGATTAAAATGATTCAGGAGAAGATGAGAATTGCTCAGAGTCGTCAGAAGAGTTATCATGATAAGAGGAGGAAGTCACTTGAGTCCCAAGAGGGAGATCATGTGTTTCTTCGGGTTACTCCGATCACTGGTGTTGGTCGAGCTTTGAAGTCGAAGAAGTTGACGCCTCGTTTTATTGGTCCTTATCAGATTTTTGAAAGGATAGGAGAGGTAGCCTATCGTATCGCTTTACCGCCGTCGCTTGCGAATTTGCATGATGTTTTTCATGTGTCTCAGTTGAGGAGGTACATTCATGATCCGTCGCATGTAGTCCAAATAGATGATGTACAGGTGAGAGATAACCTGACTGTTGAAACATCACCTATGAGGATCGAGGATCGAGAGTTGAAGCAGTTGCGGGGTAAAGAGATTGCCTTAGTGAAGGTAGCTTGGGGAGGACCAGCAGGTGGCAATGTGACTTGGGAACTTGAGAGTCAGATGAAGGAGTCTTATCCGGAGTTGTTCGCTTGAGGTATGTTTTCGAGGACGAAAACTCTTTTAGTGGGGGAGAGTTGTAACACCCCGATAATAATATGTATTTATTTAAATTAAATTAATAATATGTTTATTAATTTAATTAGAATATCTGAATTATTATTATTATTATTTTGGAATAATAATTATTGGGATAATTAGTTAGTGGAATAATATTATTGGAGTATATAAGTTGGAATAATAAAAGTCCCAATTTTTGGAAAAAGGTTTTCACGTGAAAAGGGAAAAGAGGCAGAAAGGGCAAAAAGAGAACCAGAGAACGAAGGTTGAAGGAAGGAGAAGCTTGGAGCTCAGAGGCTGCCGGATTAACTCAGGTAAGGGAGTTTATCATCAATTAACGGGTATTATGGGATGATATGTACTGGGTAGTGATAGACCATTGTTTTACCTATGATTGGATGATATATGTTGAATTTGTGAACTGTTGAGATGAACGAAAATTGGAATATAATTGGAGAAGTCGTAGGAATTTAGTGTGGAAATGTTAGACCTTGTGGAATCGAATAGGATCTGTTTTGAGTTAGACAATAGGAAGGAATTTTGTGTGAAAATTGGACTGTAGAAGGTTGAATTGGGTAGATCTCGTAGCAGAGAAAGCCATTGCAGATCTGAGAATTCTGATCTCTGGTCATACGCGTATGGCACTAGGCAATACGCGTATGAGATGTTGGTACGCGTATGGGGGAAAGCCTTACGCGTATGGGAGAGAAAGATGACATTTTGAACGTAAATTGGTCTCTGTTGGTACGCGTAATGGGAAGTTGTTACGCGTAGCGTACGCGTATGGGATAGGTGGTACGCGAATAAGTTGGGCGGGGAAATGCGCAATACGCGTATGAGAGTGGGCAATACGCGTATGGAGTTGGCCAGGTTTGGGCAATACGCGTATGGCATGGACAGTACGCGTATGGGCAGAGTTGGGATTTTCCTGAACTGTTGTTGTGCAGTTTTTGGTTGTTTAGGCTGAGTGATGCAACTTAGCTGAGGTATGATGTGATAGGGATCATTTCCCGTTGTTTTGAGTGGTATAGGTATTAGTAGAGTGTGCTAATACTGTGTTTGATTATGTGGCATGATATGATATGCTTTTGTGATTAATTATGTTGATAATGTGTGAGGGTATACATGATGATGTGAATGTATACGTTTGTGAATAGACTGTATTATGGCTTAGAGTGTGAGCATGTGTCTATTCTTGATTGTTGTTGATGTTGCATTGCTAGGTGATTAGCATGCATGTTGTGGCCCATTTGGGGTGGTAGCTAATTCCCATGGTGAGGAATTAGTGAGTATATCATTTGATTGTTGTTGTTGATGTTTGTATGCTAGGTGATTAGCGTGCATTTCATGGCCCATTTGGGGTGGTAGCTAATTCCCATGGTGAGGAATTAGTGAGTGAGTCACTATGTCTCAAATGAGTGGGACTAGTGAGCTTGGTAGCCGTGCCTGGATTTGGACGGTGAGGTTGAACTATATGTTCACAAATAGTCGGTACCGCATGCATAGAGTCTCATTGCATAATGAATGTATGGTATATGATATGAATGGATGTATTCCAGTATCATATGTGTGTTGTGTGTTGTGTTGTTAATGATTGAATATGATGGAGATTTGTACTGTTGAGTATGATGTTGAATTGTTGCTGAATGCGTAGTCTGATTAGGGTGAATTAATGTGTTAATTACTTGGCATTACATGTTGTTCTATAATGCTTATTATATTGATTGAAGAACTCACCCTTACAACTATTTTTCAGGTAACGAGCAGTGAGTTGAGTAGAGGCTAGTGCTATGGAGTCTAGTGTCGTCCTTAGTGGGTCATGCTCTGGTAGATGTAACATCGGGAGGGGATGTTTGACTATGTTTTTATTTAGTTGTTGATCAACTTTACATGTAATGTAGTACATGCTTTGAATGTTGATGTTTTGTATCCGCTGCGTATTATGCAACTGTTTTATTTGATAAATAAATGAGCATGACAGGATGTTTTGATAAATGTTTGTGAAATGAGTGTGTGACACCCTTCGGGGCATAATTACTCTGATTAACATGTTGTTATTTTAATAAATAATTTGGGGTATTTAGAAGGGTGTTACATTAGTGGTATCAGAGCATAGTCGGTCGTGTCGAGTCGTAGTTATTCTGTTTCCCCTGTACGGGATAGGTGTTGTGTAACCCTATCAGTACTTATTGTTTAGTTTGTTTGGGTTTTCAGAATAGAGATGGCTGGGAGAGGTAGAGATGATGCTGCAATTGCTGAGGCTCTGGGTATGCTAGCTGGAGTACTTGGAGGAAATCCGAATGTTATGGGAATGGGAGCTGCTCGTCAGTTGAGTGAGTTCCAGAAGAACAATCCTCCAATGTTTAAGGGAGCATACGATCCAGATGGTGCTCAGAAGTGGTTGAAGGAGATAGAGAGGATCTTCAGAGTAACTGAGTGTGCTGATAACCAGAAGGTCAGGTTCGGTACACATATGCTGTCAGAAGAAGCTGATGATTGGTGGGTTGCTACTCGCACTGAGTTGGAAGCTGCTGGAGATGCTGAGATTACTTGGACTGTGTTCAGAGAGAGATTTCTGAGGAAGTATTTTCCCGAGGATGTCAGAGGAAAGAAAGAAATTGAGTTCTTGGAATTGAAGCAGGGTAACAGATCTGTTACTGAGTATGCTGCTAAGTTCACAGAGTTGTCTAAGTATTATACTCCCTATGCTGAGGCTGCTGGGGAATTTTCTAAGTGTGTGAAGTTTGAGAACGGGTTGCGTCCCGAGATCAAGCAAGCGATTGGATATCAGAGGATTAGAGTGTTTTCTGATTTGGTTGACTGTTGCAGGATTTTTGAGCAGGATTCCAAAGCTAGAGCTGAGAGTTATCAGCAGAGGGTTGATAGGAAAGGTAAGAATCAGATTGACCGTGGGAAACCGTATGCTGCTGGCAAAGGTTTTCAGAGACAGAGTGGGATGAAGAGGCCTAGTGGGGGAGATTCTAGTGCTCCTGTTAAGTGTTACAGATGTGGTCAGGCTGGACATCGTATCCATGAGTGTACCAGTAATGAGAAGAAGTGTTACAAATGTGGAAAAGGTGGTCATTTGGCTGCAGATTGCCGGTTGAAGACTGTGACTTGCTTCAACTGTGGAGAGGTGGGTCATATCAGTCCACAGTGTCCTAAACCAAAGAAAGAGAATCAGTCAGGAGGCAAGGTTTTTGCTTTATCAGGTTCTGAGACTTTTGCAGATGATCGTTTGATCCGAGGTACGTGTTATATTAATGGCTTTCCTCTTGTAGCTATTATTGACACAGGTGCGACTCATTCTTTTATATCTGTGGATTGTGCTGTGAAGCTTAAGTTAGAGATATCTGAGATGCGTGGAAGTATGGTGATTGATACTCCTGCAAAGGGTTCAGTGACTACTACTTCAGTTTGTCTAAGTTGTCCCTTGAGTATTTTTGGTAGAGACTTTGGGATAGACCTTGTGTGTCTTCCACTAGTGCAGATTGATGTTATTCTGGGTATGAACTGGTTGGTGTCTAACCGGGTTTCTATCAACTGTTTCGATAAGACTGTGATATTCCCTGAGACTGAAGAAGGAAAGAGTTTGTTTCTATCAGCCAGGCAGGTGAATGAGGAAGTAGCAGATGGGGCAGAGTTGTTTATGCTGTTAGTGACTTTGGAAGCTAAAGATAAACTGGTGATTGGCGATCTAGCTGTAGTGTGTGATTTTCCTGATGTGTTTCCGGAAGAAGTGAATGAATTGCCGCCAGAACGTGAAGTTGAGTTCTCGATTGATTTGGTACCTGGTACTAGACCGATATCGATGGCTCCGTATCGTATGTCTGCTGTTGAGCTAGCTGAATTGAAGAGTCAGTTGGAAGATCTGTTGGATAAGAAATTTATTCGTCCGAGTGTGTCACCGTGGGGTGCACCAGTGCTATTGGTTAAGAAGAAAGAAGGTACTATGAGATTGTGTGTGGACTACAGGCAATTGAATAAAGTGACGATCAAGAATCGGTATCCTTTACCGAGGATTGATGATTTGATGGATCAATTGGTTGGTGCTAGTGTGTTCAGCAAGATAGACTTGAGATCTGGGTATCATCAGATACGTGTGAAAACTGAAGACATTCAGAAGACTGCTTTCAGAACAAGGTATGGACATTATGAGTATTCTGTAATGCCTTTTGGTGTGACTAATGCACCTGGAGTATTTATGGAGTATATGAATAGGATTTTCCATCCGTACCTAGATAAGTTTGTTGTGGTGTTTATTGATGACATTTTGGTGTATTCGAAATCTGAAGAAGAGCATGCTGAGCATTTGAGAGTGGTTTTGGAAGTTCTCCGAGAAAAGAAGTTATTTGCTAAACTCTCTAAATGTGAATTTTGGTTAGAAGAGGTGAGTTTTCTTGGTCATGTAATTTCCAGAGGTGGTGTTGCCGTTGATCCTTCTAAGATAGAAGCGGTGTCTAAGTGGGAAGCTCCGAAGTCAGTTTCTGAAATAAGAAGTTTTCTTGGACTGGCAGGTTACTATAGGAAGTTCATTGAGGGATTTTCCAAGTTGGCGTTACCGTTGACAATGTTGACTAGAAAGGGGCAAGCGTTTGTTTGGGATTCAAAATGTGAAGAAGGTTTCCAAGAGTTAAAGAGAAGGTTAACTACTGCTCCTATTCTGATATTACCGAGTCCGTCAGAATCCTTTGAAGTTTACTGTGATGCTTCATTGTTGGGTTTAGGTGGCGTGTTGATGCAGAATAAGCAGGTTATAGCTTATGCTTCGAGACAGCTGAGGGTTCATGAGAGGAACTATCCGACGCATGATTTAGAGTTGGCAGCTGTGGTATTTGTTCTGAAGTTGTGGAGGCATTATTTGTATGGGTCAAGATTTGAAGTTTTCAGTGACCATAAGAGTTTAAAGTATTTGTTTGATCAGAAAGAGCTGAATATGAGACAGAGGAGATGGTTAGAGTTTCTGAAGGATTATGACTTTGGTTTGAATTACCATCCGGGTAAAGCAAATGTGGTGGCTGATGCATTGAGCCGGAAATCATTGCATATGTCTATGTTAATGGTTAAGGAATTGGATTTAATTGAGCAGTTTAGAGACTTGAGTTTGGTGTGTGAGAGTACTCACAATAGTGTTAAATTGGGAATGCTGAAGTTAACGAGTGGTATTTTGGATGAGATCAGAGAGGGTCAGAAATCCGATATGCTTTGGTTGATAAGTTGACTTTAGTGAATCAAGGTCAAGGTGGTGAATTCAGAGTTGATGAGAATGGTGTTTTGAGATTTGGTGATCGGGTGTGTATTCCGGATGTTACTGAGCTTAAGAAGAGTATTCTTGAAGAAGGACATCGTAGTGGTTTGAGTATTCATCCTGGAGCTACGAAGATGTATCATGATTTGAAAAGATTATTTTGGTGGCCGGGAATGAAAAGAGAAATTGCGAGTTTTGTGTATTCCTGTTTGACTTGTCAGAAGTCGAAGATTGAGCATCAGAAGCCGTCTGGGCTAATGCAACCGTTGGCTATTCCAGAGTGGAAGTGGGATAGTATCAGTATGGATTTTGTTTCTGGTTTGCCGAGGACAAGTAAGAATTTTGAGGCTATTTGGGTGATTATTGATAGATTGACGAAGTCGGCTCATTTCATTCCGATCAGAATGGATTATCCGTTAGAGAGGCTAGCCGAGTTGTATATTGAGAAGATTGTAAGTTTGCATGGTATTCCGTCGAGTATTGTTTCGGACAGAGATCCTAGATTTACATCGAATTTTGGGAAGGTTTGCAGAGGGCTTTGGGAACTAAGCTGAGATTGAGTTCTGCATATCATCCGCAGACTGATGGTCAGACTGAGAGGACGATTCAGTCACTGGAGGACCTTTTGAGGGCTTGTGTTTTGGAAAAAGGAGGTGCTTGGGATTGTTATTTGCCTTTGATTGAGTTCACCTACAACAATAGTTTTCATTCGAGTATTGGTATGGCACCGTTTGAAGCTTTGTATGGTAGGAGATGTCGGACGCCTTTATGTTGGTATGAGTCCGGTGAGAGTGCTGTGGTTGGACCGGAGATTGTTCAACAGACTACGGAAAAGATTAAAATGATTCAGGAGAAGATGAGAATTGCTCAGAGTCGTCAGAAGAGTTATCATGATAAGAGGAGGAAGTCACTTGAGTCCCAAGAGGGAGATCATGTGTTTCTTCGGGTTACTCCGATCACTGGTGTTGGTCGAGCTTTGAAGTCGAAGAAGTTGACGCCTCGTTTTATTGGTCCTTATCAGATTTTTGAAAGGATAGGAGAGGTAGCCTATCGTATCGCTTTACCGCCGTCGCTTGCGAATTTGCATGATGTTTTTCATGTGTCTCAGTTGAGGAGGTACATTCCTGATCCGTCGCATGTAGTCCAATAGATGATGTACAGGTGAGAGATAACCTGACTGTTGAAACATCACCTATGAGGATCGAGGATCGAGAGTTGAAGCAGTTGCGGGGTAAAGAGATTGCCTTAGTGAAGGTAGCTTGGGGAGGACCAGCAGGTGGCAATGTGACTTGGGAACTTGAGAGTCAGATGAAGGAGTCTTATCCGGAGTTGTTCGCTTGAGGTATGTTTTCGAGGACGAAAACTCTTTTAGTGGGGGAGAGTTGTAACACCCCGATAATAATATGTATTTATTTAAATTAAATTAATAATATGTTTATTAATTTAATTAGAATATCTGAATTATTATTATTATTATTTTGGAATAATAATTATTGGGATAATTAGTTAGTGGAATAATATTATTGGAGTATATAAGTTGGAATAATAAAAAGTCCCAATTTTTGGAAAAAGGTTTTCACGTGAAAAGGGAAAAGAGGCAGAAAGGGCAAAAAGAGAACCAGAGAACGAAGGTTGAAGGAAGGAGAAGCTTGGAGCTCAGAGGCTGCCGGATTAACTCAGGTAAGGGGGGTTTATCATCAATTAACGGGTATTATGGGATGATATGTACTGGGTAGTGATAGACCATTGTTTTACCTATGATTGGATGATATATGTTGAATTTGTGAACTGTTGAGATGAACGAAAATTGGAATATAATTGGAGAAGTCGTAGGAATTTAGTGTGGAAATGTTAGACCTTGTGGAATCGAATAGGATCTGTTTTGAGTTAGACAATAGGAAGGAATTTTGTGTGAAAATTGGACTGTAGAAGGTTGAATTGGGTAGATCTCGTAGCAGAGAAAGCCATTGCAGATCTGAGAATTCTGATCTCTGGTCATACGCGTATGGCACTAGGCAATACGCGTATGAGATGTTGGTACGCGTATGGGGGAAAGCCTTACGCGTATGGGAGAGAAAGATGACATTTTGAACGTAAATTGGTCTCTGTTGGTACGCGTAATGGGAAGTTGTTACGCGTAGCGTACGCGTATGGGATAGGTGGTACGCGAATAAGTTGGGCGGGGAAATGCGCAATACGCGTATGAGAGTGGGCAATACGCGTATGGAGTTGGCCAGGTTTGGGCAATACGCGTATGGCATGGACAGTACGCGTATGGGCAGAGTTGGGATTTTCCTGAACTGTTGTTGTGCAGTTTTTGGTTGTTTAGGCTGAGTGATGCAACTTAGCTGAGGTATGATGTGATAGGGATCATTTCCCGTTGTTTTGAGTGGTATAGGTATTAGTAGAGTGTGCTAATACTGTGTTTGATTATGTGGCATGATATGATATGCTTTTGTGATTAATTATGTTGATAATGTGTGAGGGTATACATGATGATGTGAATGTATACGTTTGTGAATAGACTGTATTATGGCTTAGAGTGTGAGCATGTGTCTATTCTTGATTGTTGTTGATGTTGCATTGCTAGGTGATTAGCATGCATGTTGTGGCCCATTTGGGGTGGTAGCTAATTCCCATGGTGAGGAATTAGTGAGTATATCATTTGATTGTTGTTGTTGATGTTTGTATGCTAGGTGATTAGCGTGCATTTCATGGCCCATTTGGGGTGGTAGCTAATTCCCATGGTGAGGAATTAGTGAGTGAGTCACTATGTCTCAAATGAGTGGGACTAGTGAGCTTGGTAGCCGTGCCTGGATTTGGACGGTGAGGTTGAACTATATGTTCACAAATAGTCGGTACCGCATGCATAGAGTCTCATTGCATAATGAATGTATGGTATATGATATGAATGGATGTATTCCAGTATCATATGTGTGTTGTGTGTTGTGTTGTTAATGATTGAATATGATGGAGATTTGTACTGTTGAGTATGATGTTGAATTGTTGCTGAATGCGTAGTCTGATTAGGGTGAATTAATGTGTTAATTACTTGGCATTACATGTTGTTCTATAATGCTTATTATATTGATTGAAGAACTCACCCTTACAACTATTTTTCAGGTAACGAGCAGTGAGTTGAGTAGAGGCTAGTGCTATGGAGTCTAGTGTCGTCCTTAGTGGGTCATGCTCTGGTAGATGTAACATCGGGAGGGGATGTTTGACTATGTTTTAATTTAGTTGTTGATCAACTTTACATGTAATGTAGTACATGCTTTGAATGTTGATGTTTTGTATCCGCTGCGTATTATGCAACTGTTTTATTTGATAAATAAATGAGCATGACAGGATGTTTTGATAAATGTTTGTGAAATGAGTGTGTGACACCCTTCGGGGCATAATTACTCTGATTAACATGTTGTTATTTTAATTAAATAATTTGGGGTATTTAGAAGGGTGTTACATATATGATCTACCATGAGCCTAAAAATCCAAGAGAATTGCAAGTTAGCAAGTTGGTTGATGGTGGTTGACCAGATGAATTCATCTAATCAAAACTGGGTCCCCCTAGACCCTATCTCCTACAATTTTCATCATATGAAAATGATTCCAAGAGAAACGTTACTCTAAATGACATCCCAAACAACTTTCATGTTGGGATCTAGAGCTAATTTTGCTTGGAAAGTCATTTTCTATGTTGAAACATTATAGGTCATTTTGTCTAAACCCTAATTTGAAAGTCAACTTCCCAAGGTCATAACTTTCTTAATTTTTATGAGATGAAATATTTACAAGTTTCACAATCAAATTCAAGATGTCTACTTCAAATTTTATTTTGGAGTGAGATCTAAATCAACTTTTATGAGCATGTGATATGAGTATACATTATAGGTCATTTTGGACCAATACCATTGAACAAGTGATTTTCCTCAACTTCAAAAATGCATAACTCACTCATCCTAAATCCAAATGATGTCCAATTGGTGACCATTTTGAAGGTTTTTGAAAGATATATAACTTTGATTAAGACACTTTTCTCATTTGGAGCTCACATACGAAGTTAAGCAAGGTGGGATAATTGAATATGTGGCTTGACACTTAGAAAATATTTTGACATGTTGAAATTTCCAAACTTCCACCTCAAAATTCACCATGATACAAGTTCCAATTGTAAAAGTGTTAAACATAAGAGTTGTTCCTCTTGACCTAAGCTTTCTAAAGATTCCAAATTCATTCATTTTGGATAAAGTTTGATAGGTCTGCGCATGGCTTAAACAGGCCTGTATCAGTTGGCAAGATCAATTCTTCCAATGTTCAAACAACTTTGCCTTGCCATCCAAGCTTCATGCATACCTCATTTCAGTTGATTATGGACCTAAATGGATTGCCTCATGGGCCTGCACACTATTGGTGTAAGCCCTAGAGGCCAATACTTTTGGTACTTGTATCGAATTATTTATTAATAATAAAAGACTTTTTCTTTATTACGTTTGTTTAATAAAGTCCCTAGAATAGCTAGTCCGTTTAATGTATCAAGTATGACTTGATCATGAGATCACATTAAACATAAGGACACTATTCTTAAAGTATCCGTAGTCGAGCTTTATTGTGAAGTGGGATAACATTAAATCATTAAGACTATTATGTATATAGACTGATGATCACATCTCATGGATCATGGATAAAGAGTTATCAAGTCTTAAACATAGGTATGAATGTTAAGAGTAATATTTATAATGGATTGACCCGTTATGAGAATACTAGAAAGTTATGCAAAGTGTCATAAGTTATTCTCATGGTGATAATGATGTATAGCACCCTTCGACTTGAAACCACTATGGACCCTAGATGTAGAGTCGAGTGCTTTATTGCTGATCAAACGTTGTCTGTAACTGGATAACCATAAAGACAGTTGATGGGTACTCCACGAAGCATGCTGAGGGACATGAGTGACCTAGATGGAATTTGCCTATCCTACGTAACAGGATAAATGTCTATGGGCCCACTATTGAACTGGACAAGGATGACACGGTCTATGCCTTGTGTTCAATATAGACATAAGGGCAAAAGGGTAATTATACACATAAGTATTATCACAGAAGGATTTGTCAGATCACATCACATTTTCGTGTCTTGGGTAGCAGTGATGTGTTGCTAGATACCGCTCACTATTTATTATGTTAAATATGTGATTTAATATAATTACCAATGCCGCGAAAACCTACAGGGTCACACACAAAGGATGGATTGATGAGAGATAGAGTAACTAAGGAACACCGTAAGGTACGGTGCACTTAAGTGAATTGTAGAACATCGTAAGGTATGGTGTACTTAAGTAGAATACGAAATATGGTAAGGTACCATGCGCTTAAGTGATTTTGGGCATATTATAAGATATGGGCCACATACACTTAAGTGGGTTTTTTAGCTTGAAGCCCACACAAGTGGTTCTATAAATAGAACCCTTGTGCAGAAGCGTTAATTGCGGTTGCATTCTCGTTTTCTCTTTCTCTCTCTCTCACTCACTCAAAGCCTTCATTCGTAGCAGCTAGCACTGAGATTGAAGGAATTCGTTCGTGTGGATTGAGTAGAGGCATTGTCGTTGTTCAACGTTCGTGATCGCTCCGTAGATCTGCATCAAAGGTTTCAATCGTCACAAGAGGTAACCTTTCTATCACTGATCATACCCATTCGTAAGGATCACTAAAGGAGAAAATTTTAATTTCCGCTGCGTTTTGGATCGCCGTTCTCCTTCACACACGCCCATGCAAGCATGTGCGTTGCATTACCAAATTTGGAGAATTTTTCAAGTGTACAAATAACACTTCTCATGGCTATAAATAGAGGTCCCCTGCATCAATTTAAAGGACCTTGCGCGCCAACTTTGCCCCCAATCTTCCAAACCCTCTCAATTCAAAGAGAAACCTGAGAAATTTCAACTGAAATTTGAGTTTGAATCTCACTGTTTTGAGATTCAAAAACTTCAGGATCCAAAGCTTTGCATTACTCTTAAGCCACTTCCACAAGCTCCATAAGCAAGATCAAGCACGAATTGAAGCAAGAAGGATCCATTTCTGCACAATATTGAAGGTAATTTTCCAGATTTTTCTTCTCTTCAATTCTCTCTTAATATTCATCAATTCTCTCGGATCCTTGGTTGTCTGAAGTCCTACCAATGTAGGCAAGAAGATTGAGTTGCTTTGAGGTCAAATCGAAGCAACTCAGTTGACACACCTCAAAATTCAACTCCACGTATCTCTCTATATATTTGGAGTTAGTTAAAATTGAGGTGATATTCATGATCTACACCATTTTATCTTTAAGATCATGTCCTATTTCTTCATTTATGATGTGGTGATGATTAAACCAGTCCGACCAGGGTCATCGGAGAAGATGACCGGCCTTTGGCTCCGTCGATACGCTGGAAGTGTTCAGAGCCATTAGATGAGTTTGAAATGTTTTAATCATGAGCGTACATTGTGATTACCAGGTGTGTGGACATTTGACTCAAGCGAACCATGGAACACACACTCTCCACCACTTAATCTGCCACCTCAATCAATGAGGCAGATCAAGTGGTCCACGTTTTTTTGATTATCTGATTTTTATTTTTATTCCTTTGATTTTCATTAATTCATATTAGTTTTAATATTGATCCAAAAAATATGAGAGTTTCACCAAAAAAAATAAAATAAAATTCTCTTTCATTTTTTGAATTAAAATTATTTTTTGGATCATTATTAATATTTTTCATGATTTAATTGATTTTGTGAATATTTTTAATTATTTAAAAATACTTTTAAGTTTCCAAAAATTCTGAATTTTTTTCTCCAAGGTCCTTTGACCTTGTTTGACCTATGATAAATCTCATGGCCATTTCTTTGGTGTTTTGATGAGGTTTTAGAAAATTGACCAACCATATTTAATTTAATGCATTATTTTTAATATTTTTAATTGTTTAAATGTCAAATTAATAGTGTAGAGCCATTTTAATTGACTTTATAAGTTTGACTTGTGTTGTTGGGCCTTGGTCAAGGTTGATTTGACTTTGTTAGGTTAAGATCATTGGGTTTAGGGGATTGATGGAATGTACATTCCATTTCCCAAAATGAATGAATGATTTTAACTTGGTAAAAGTCCTCATTTGTCCAATTTGAGTTTGATCCATTTTCCCTCCCTCTTCATCTCATTCCCTTTCTTTATGCATTCATGTCATGGACCTATGATATCTCAATATCCTAAGGCTAGTTGGTTGCAAAATCAACATAAGTATGGATGTGATTAGGTCCCCCCACTTTGCATATTCTTTTTGTGTGTGGTATGTTTCATGAGCATAGTTCATTATACTATGTCTCTAACATGCATTAACACAAAAATTCTATTGCCCGACCTCAAATAGTTGTGACTTCTACATAATCCAATTATGATTGCTTAACATAACGCTAAATTTTGACACAAAGGCATAGCATTCTAGTTAGTGAGATTGTAAGTCTCCTCTCTTTCATGGTATTGTGTGGAAACTTGGCCTTTTTTCCTTTCTTTGGAAGATGTCTTGATTCAAGGATCTATGCTTGTGATAAGTGGGTTGAGTGTTCTCCAAAGAATAACTTAAACAAAAAAAAGTAAAGCAAAAACAATACTAACTTCTAACGCACTAACAACTAACACTTAATTTCAAGTCCTTTATTTTAATCCATTTTATTTTTGAACTTTATTCATTTGTCATTATTCATACCATTCTAATTGTTTATGTTAATGTCATTTTCATTTTATCCACTTGGACCATATTGTGTGATATATTTTGTTTTGTGTATATTGTGTTTGTTTGTGTGGTCTTTGACCATTAATGTACATGATAAGAATAAAAAATCCTAAAAAATATCTTGTTTGGACTGTTGGTTTGATCTGAGACAATTGGGCTTAGAATTTAGGCAACATTCCATATGCAAAGGACTTGGCCAATGCCAACTTTCATGTAACAAAGTGCTTGTGATTTGAACTTCATCTGATACATCATTGAAAATCCATTTGAGTTCATCTGCAACATGATCATTGTGAAGTTGTTATTTTGAACTTGTGATTTGTGCCATCTTGGAAGTCATCTGATACATGGGAGACTTTGAAGAAGATCATGGAGTTGCTAAGCTTGGATGTGGCTATCTTTATTTGATGCCTTGCTCTTCAAGTTGATATTTTGTGCATTATTTGTTGCTTAATTCTAAAAGTCCAAGGGAACTTGGGTTTCTATATGACATTCTTGTCTATTGGATTGCAGTCCATTGGTCAGATCTTTTCAACTCTCAACTTTTAAATTTATGCTTAGGATTAGTCTCTTCATCTTCTTCCCACTTCTTTAATTTCAAAATCTCTCCCTCCTTTTAAAATCTTCTTTGCTTGTGTTTGTTGATTTCTAAACTTTGACCATTTTTGCAAACTAGAAACTTTGGCCTTATGCCATTGCATTTTCAAACTCATTTTCTTAATCAAAGTTGTAAATGAACTTAACTATACTTGACTTAAAATTTCAAAAGCCAAAAAGAACTAACTCATTCAAACCATTTTTTAGGCCTTTGTGCCTTTCCAACTTAAATTTTTGTTAAAAAGCAATGTACTCACTTTGAAATTGATACCACGAACTACGAGGTTTTGATCCCTCATTTTTATGTTGGTACGTAGGCACAAGTCCGAAGGTCTTGTCAAACACAAAAATATAATTAATGAATTCTTTTCTCATCCCTCCACTCTGTTTTATTTGCAAACATTATTTGTACAAAAAACACATATGCACACAAAAAAGGGCTTCCTAGGAGTACCTAGGACACTTTGGGTGCTAACGCCTTCCCTCTGTGTAATCAACCCCTTACCTGTAATCTCTGGTATTTTATTAGTTTTGATTTGAAAACTTCTTATCTTTTTTGGGTTTTGTTCGTACTTTTCCCTTTTCCCTTGGAAACAATAAAAACGCGGTGGCGACTCTTGTTTATTTGATGTCTAGCTTGTCCATAGCTTGATGATCATGAATTTACTACTACAGTGGTATATGGACTCTGGCTGCTCAAATCACCTAACTAGAAACAAACAATGGCGGATTAATTTTGACTCTAGAAAGATGACAAAAATCAGATATGCTGATGATAAATATTTGAATGCTAAAGGAATGGGAAATGTCAAGGTCAGAGTGAAGAATTGTAAAATTGTTCTGATCAAGGATGTTTGGTATGTTCCTGGCATGAAGAAAAATCCAATGAGTGTAGGTCATCTAATTGAGAAAGGTTCCTCAGTTACTATGAAGGACAATCTCTTAAAGTTGTATAATTTTGATCAGAAGTTGATTATGCAGTATGAACAGGGAAGAAACAGAACATTCAAGGTGAATGTCGAAACAACTGAAATTAAATATTATAGTGCTGAAGGTGACAGTGAGTTGTGGCATAAAGGATTAGGGCATCTGAACTTTAGAAGCTTAGGGAATATGAGTTCTAATAAGTTGGTACATGGCATTCCTAAGATTGTGAAGCCTAAGAAGTCATGTGAGATATGCATGAAAGGTAAGCAACCTAGATTTCCATTTGCATCAAAAGTAGCTCCAAGAGAAAAACATGCTTTGGGAGTAGTGCATTCTGATGTATGTGGAACATTTGAAATACCTTCACTTGGAAGAAATAAGTACTTTTGTCACTTGTGAATGAGTTCACAAGAATTACACGGATAACACTCATCAAGTTTAAGCATGAATTGTTTGTTGAGTTTTAGAAGTTCAAGGTGAAAGCTGAAAAACAGATTGGTCAGAAGCTGATAATTCTCATAACTCATGGTGGAGGTGAGTGCAACTTTGCAGAGTTCATAAGGTTTTATGAGGAGAATGGAATCAAGCATGAGGTTACTGCTCTATACACTCCTCAACACAATGGTCTTGATGAAAGAAGAAGCAAAAACTTGCTTGATATGACAAAGAGGATGCTGAAGCAAAAGAAGTTCCCTCACACCTTGTGGGGAGAAGCTGGTTCTACTACAACATATGTGCTTAACATATGTCCAATTAAAAAGCTGAAGGAAATTGCTCCTTTGGAGAAGTGAATTGGAGATAAGCAAAGTGTGCGTCATCTTAAGGTGTTTGGTTCTATTTGTTATAAATATGTCCCAGATGCTAAAAGAAGAAAATTGGACGACAAAAGCAGAGTCATGTTGCTTGTAGGGTACCACAGTACATGGGCTTATAAGATATATTGTCTTATCACTAACAAAGTTAAATTCAGTAGAGATGTCATTATGAAAGAATTAGAAGCGTGGGATTGGAACAAGTCTCAATCCAACTATGGTGTAGTGTAAACACCTGAGTTAACTTCTAAAGACCTTTCAAACTCTGGAGGAGATTCTTAGTTTGAAGATGAGTCTGAGTCTGAAGGTGACTGTGTTGCTGAAGAAGAGTCTGAAGGCAAATCTGACTTCGAAGGTGAATCTAATTCTGATACAGATTCTGATGATGATCCAAACTTTGGTGGTGATCATGCCTCTGAAGGCAGCCCAACATCTAATATTGTTCCAGCATCTGAAGAATATTCTAAACAAATTCAAAGGCCACAAAAAAACAAATAAATACCAAGAAGGTTTGCAGAGTTTGACATGTTGCAAGATACGAGATAGACTCTGAAGGGGAAATCATTCAGTGTGCCATGTTAGTAGACTATAAACTAGTAAGTACTAAAGAAGCTCTCAAGAAGAAAGTGTGGTTGAAGTCCATGAAAGAAGAACTTGAGGCGATAGAAAGAAACAAGACTTGAGATTTGACTGAGCTTCCAAAGAACAAGAAATCCATCAGTGTCATATGGGTTTACAAGGTGAAACTAAAGCCAGATGGATTAATTGGAAACACAAAGCAAGAATAATAGTTGGAGGATTTCTACAGAAATATGGACTAGATTACTTTGAGGTATTTTCTCCTATAGCTAGACATTAAACAACCAGACTGGTGATTACTATAGCCACTAACAAGATTCAGCCTTTGATGCATTTGGATGTGAAATCTACATTTCTAAATAATCTTTTATAAGAGAAGATTAATGGTCTTTTCCGTAATCATTAATGTTCTTATATTATAGATACTTATTTATATTTTAATAAATTACTAAAAATAACAAAAAAATAATAATATGAAGCAATTAATTTTTTATTTACTCATATATTTAAATCACAAACCTATTTCTTTTATAAATTATACTTATTTTTCTTATAAATTAATATGATCCTCTATTTTAAGTGATAATTTATAAGGACAACTATAAATTAATATGGTATACTATTTGTTTCTTATAAATTTATATGATTCTCATAATGGAGAACAAATTATTTTTAATGGAATAGATAATTAATTATTTGATAAAATTACATCAAATTTTCTGTTATTTTTTTAACAGGTTGGTCATTTACATTTTCTTCTAACGACTTGATCGATGATTTTTACATTCATTTTCTCATATTTTGAACATTTAGAAATATGTGCCGATTGTATTTCTGATTGTATTTTATCATTTTCATACCACTTAAAATAATTGAATCCATAATTAGCACATTCACTATGTTAAAAAAGAATAAGCATACATATATTTGATAACTTAAATGATCAAATTATTATAAAAAACTAAAAAGATCAATATATAACACAGAAATAATTTAAAGAACATCTGATATAATTTTGCTTAATTATTTTTAATGCACATCTACTTTTAATATATAAAAGTTAATTACCACCATAATTACTTAATTACCCTAATTACAATCCATAATACAGCTAATTTCATGTTCCTTTAAGTAATTTCGTACTAAACTCTATTTAATACTCTAACTAACTCTACCATTTTACAATTTAATAAATTTGCCTCGACAACATAAAAATTGATTCAACTATATATTATATAAAATATAATTAAAAAATTGATTCAAATATATCAAAATACATTAATATTATTATTTATTAATATTTATTATCACAATTATTATCATTATTAATCCCATTTACCCACTTAATCCCATTTACCCACTTAATATCAAATTGATTCAAATATTAATAATAATAATAATATATGTCATCCATTTTGAATGCAAATGAGTGTAAGAAAAGCAAAACAATTTGAATTTAAAAATTTAAAATAAAAGAAATTATTTTTGTGAGAGGTTTAAAATAAATAAGCTATAAGTATAATTAAGTTTTTTAAATTTATAATAATAAATTATTTATAGAATTAAGTATATAATTAAGTTTCTATTTTGAGAAAAATATTCATTTGATTCAAAGATAAAATTACTCATGAAATAATATCTAAATATTCAATGATCAAATCGATTTGATTTCATGCGATTTAGTTTTAATTTGAATCTGTTTTTTAATATCTAAATTACAAATTATAACTTTTATTAATACTAATTTTATAAAAATGAAATAATAAATTTAAAAAGTAAAATTTTAAAATAAGAATACTTAATTATATTTGAAACAAATGAAATATTAAAAGTAAATAGATAGACTAACCTAATAATTAATCTTAAAACAAACTAATAATAAATTAATATATTATATTGTATTATATTAATAAAAAATAAATAAGTATATTATATTATATTATATTAATAAAAAATAAATAAGTATGGTTCGGATTGAACTACTTTTGAAAATTAATTCAAGATTTAATTCGATGCAAGCCATTTTCATAAAAAAAAGAGTAGAATTTTAATACATTTAAAATTATTTGATCCCATTTACTATCATCATTATTAATCTCATTTAAAAGTAGATATTGTTATTTATTAATATTTATTATCATCATTATTAATCCCATTTACCCACTTAATATTATTATTATTGTTAATATTGTTATTTATTAATATTTATTATCATCATTATTAATCCAATTTAAAAGTAGATATTGTTATTTATTAATATTTATTATCATCGATTTTGAATGCAAATGAGTATAAGAAAAGCAAAACAATTTGAATTTAAAAATTTAAAATAAAAGAAATTATTTTTGTGAGAGGTTTAAAATAAATAAGCTATAAGTATAATTAAGTTTTTTAAATTTATAATAATAAATTATTTATAGAATTAAGTATATAATTAAGTTTCTATTTTGAGAAAAATATTCATTTGATTCAAAGATAAAATTACTCATGAAATAATATCTAAATATTCAATGATCAAATCGATTTGATTTCATGCGATTTAGTTTTAATTTGAATCTGTTTTTTAATATCTAAATTACAAATTATAACTTTTATTAATACTAATTTTATAAAAATGAAATAATAAATTTAAAAAGTAAAATTTAAAAATAAGAATACTTAATTATATTTGAAACAAATGAAATATTAAAAGTAAATAGATAGACTAACCTAATAATTAATCTTAAAACAAACTAATAATAAATTAATATATTATATTGTATTATATTAATAAAAAATAAATAAGTATATTATATTATATTATATTAATAAAAAATAAATAAGTATGGTTCGGATTGAACTACTTTTGAAAATTAATTCAAGATTTAATTCGATGCAAGCCATTTTCATAAAAAAAAGAGTAGAATTTTAATACATTTAAAATTATTTGATCCCATTTACTATCATCATTATTATCATCATTATTAATCCCATTTAAAAGTAGATATTGTTATTTATTAATATTTATTATCATCATTATTAATCTCATTTACCCACTTAATATTATTATTATTGTTAATATTGTTATTTATTAATATTTATTATCATCATTATTATTCCCATTTACCCTTTTCAGCATTTTGCCACACACTTCTATCAAATTTATATACTTTTTTTCCAAGTTATTAGGTTTGTAATTTTATAGTTATCTAAATTTGTAGTTACATTAATTTTTGAATTTTTTTTCAGTGAAAATGAGTAGAAAGGTTGATTCTGTGAAAGACATCAATGACTCAAAAGAAACTTGGCGTCTTGCTGTTCGAATAATGGATGTTTGGAGTGTTGTGAATAATAAGGGTATTGAACATTTGGAGATGATTGTTATGGATTCCTTGGTAAATTGCTTTTCTTTTTTTAAGTATAGTTTTTTGTATGATAGTTAGTAATTACAACAAAATGCTTTTTTGTATAACATATAAAAAGAAGATTATTTTTATTTTGTTAGGGTGATTGGATTCAGGTCCTTATTCGTCATGACCATTTACTGAAATGGAAAGAGGTCATTAAGGAGAATATGACCTGCATTATAAACAATGGCAGTGTCTATAACAATGATTTTCAGTGGAAGGTATGTGATCATTCAAAAAAAATTGTGTTTCTTGGTGGTACCACAATGAAGGCAATCAAACTTCAAAATATTCCACCTAAAGGATATTTCTTTAAAGATTTTGGTGAGATACTTCAAGGCAAATGCAAAACCGATAGACTGGAAGGTAATTTAAATTCTATTATAACTTATATAACTTATATATTTGCAAACACATTCAATAATGAACCTTACTTTAATGTAGATATTATTGGTGCTGTTAGTGAGATAAATCATATCCAATCCAACACTCCGGGAAAGAAAGTTGTTGTTTCTGTTGTGCTGAAAGATTTGAAGTAATGCGCATTGTTTTCATAACTTATGTGTTTGATAAATTTATATATTTTGCATCACTGAATCCCATCATATAATATTGTTTATTTATATTGCAAAATAGGGGTAATTGCATAAATTGCAATTTATGGGAAATCTATGGATCAAAAATTTTGGCTTACTACAATGATCCTAAAAACAATGAAGCTATTGTAATTCTGCTCACTCATGCAATGGTAAAAGATGGCCAAGGTATTACACTATCAGACTTTATAAATACATAGCTGATTTGTATTTTTCATTATACGTTCAATAATTTTTATATTAATTATACAATTTACAGTGTCAAATGCATGGAATTACAAATTGTTGATAAATGAAGACATCCCTGAAATTCAAGATTTTATGTCTAAGTATGGATTTTATTTATTTATTTATATTCAGATTATTATACATAATTTTTAATTTCAAAAACAATCTTATTTCTATAGGTTGCCTACTAATGAACAGAAGGAGAAGCCTACTCAATCTGCAAAATCTCTTTCTAATTGGTCTGGTGGTTCTCAGTATTCGCCAGTAGAAAGGTTTGTTCATAATGCGAAATGTATGTCCTTAAGTCAGTTCTGCAAAATCAAACATGTAACTTGAATACTATAGAGCCGAATTTATCTTTACTATTACAATTATATTGTTTGCTTTTTGAAATTAATATCATTTTTTATTTGCTTTTAGGAAACTTTATGTGTTACTGTAGCAACCACATTGAAATTTGCTGTCTCAAAGTATGGATGGTTTTATTATGGCTGCACAAGGTGTTCTTCGAAGGCACCTAATCCTGAAAAAGCTTATGAATGTTCATGTGGGCAAAAAGTCGAACAGCCTATACCAAGGTACATATAATCTAGATGAATTGCAAATAAATTTGGTAATGGATTTGTTATTACCAAGGTACATATAATCTAGATGAATTGCAAATAAATTTGGTAATGGATCATGTGGGCAAAAAGTCGAACAACCTATACCAAGAAAGTAAAGATAGAACCATCTTCTTAATTAGAATTTTCGGAAATTTGATATTGAAATATATTTTATGAACTTTTTAGCACCAGAATGAGTTTAAGTATGAAGTTGTTAAGAACATGATATGTTTTGGTTGTAGGATGTGTTCTTACTTTTTTGAAGTGTTTATTTTGTGGGATTACAATTGACATTTATATTTCATGTATGATTTAAAGGATGATAATGAGTATTTAATTCATGTGTGTGAAATTATTCAAAATCCTATGTTGTTATGTTGAACATTGTGTTTTGTGTGTTCTTTCAACTACAAAATTTATATGAGTATCATATCTTCAAATGTTAATAAGTATTTTAGATTGATAACAAAATACGTTGTCATCTTATGAAATATGTGTATACGACTAAATTATAAATAGATTATTGCATCTCATGTTTGCTTTCAGCATGCCCAATGGTGTTAGAAATTAAAAAAACAATTACATAAAAATTTATTATGAAATCCTTCAAAACTAATTATAGAAAACACATAGAAACACATTTTTTTACAATTTTTTTTCAAAGTCTAATACATATGTTAAAATTGCAGGTAGTTCAGAAATGTTGGAGCAATGTTTGAATCTTACATTCAACTGAATTAAGGATTTATAAAAAAAATAAGGTATAATTATCATATACAGTGAAATGTTGGAGCAATGTTTGAATCAAGCATTCAACTTAATTAAGGATTCAGAAATGTTGGAGCAATGTTGTAAAAATATTTTTGTATTATATTTTTTGATTATTTCCTTAATATAGTATTAAAAAAAATTAAGCAAATTATATTACTATAAATTAATAATGTTTTACTTTATTATGTCCCAAACTGGAAAAAGTTATTTGTGGAAATTTTTTGAACCCATTTATTGATCATTTAACCTCCATTACATTAAAAAAAACTCTTATGTAATAAATTTGTGTACGTTGATCCAACCATATATATATATATATATATATATATATATATATATATATATATATATATATATATATATATATATATATATATATATATATATATATATATATATAAATATAAATAAACAAAAAAATATATTATATTTTAATTTTTTTTAAAATAAATTATTGCACTTGTACGACCCGTGCGAACGCAAGGGTCCTTTAATAGTGTTACATATAAGATATTTCAGAGCTTTAGATAAAATTTAATTTGATGTTAATTCAACAAAACAAATCTCATTTGTAAAATTAATTCATAATAACTTATGTTTATGACCTTTATCTTTAATATCATATATTTCTTGTTAATTTTAACAAACAATGAATACTCGATTTTAACATTTAAAAATCAATAACAAACTCTAACAAACAAGACCTTACAAAAACATGTGTCAATTACTAATTACCATTAATATGTCATACCAATAAAGATTAATTACTTTCAATAATATAAAGCATCGTGTACTTTTACAAGTACATTATTATTAGTCAATTTAATTTTTTACCTACTATTTATAAAAAGAAGTATATTTTTTTAATTCAACTAATATATCTTGTCTATATTATATTCAGATATATTGTTTATTCAGTTAATTTAAAAAATTATTAAAAAAAAATTAACTGATTTTATTAATTTAAATATGTAATTACTAAAAAAAAGTAATAGCTTAGAAAATAAATTGAATTTTCATTAAGTAATATACCACAAAATGGAGTTCAACCAGCCCATAATATTTTAGTCCAAACATACCCGAAGCGGTGACGGTTCACCGGAGAATGGAGAAGAAGCGGAAAAGGAAGCAAACGGCGGAGACCGTCAAGCGAAAGACAAAGTCCGTTCGGGTGGGTCAAATCCAAACGGAGAATCCGAAGAACCCCTTCCCTTCACACAGTGCACCGACTCCACAAGAATGCCTCGACATACGAGACACTCTCTTAACCCTACACGGCATACCTCCAGAACTCGCCAAATACCGCAAATCCCAATCAACCGACGACACCGCGCCACCGGAAACCGTTCTCGACGGTTTAGTCCGAACAATACTCTCACAGAACACCACGGAAACTAATTCCCAGAAAGCTTTCGTTTCTCTGAAATCACTATTTCCCACATGGGAACATGTAGGTAACAACTTCGTTAGCGTTTTCTTCTTTCTAATTGTATCATCATCATTATAAGTTTTGTGTTATCTGAAACGGCGTTGTTTTGCGTGTTGAAGGTGCATGGTGCTGAGTCTAAGGAGTTAGAGAATGCTATTCGATGTGGTGGTTTAGCACCGACTAAGGCTTCGTGTATTAAGAATTTGTTGCGGTGTTTGTTAGAGAGAAAGGGTAAATTGTGCTTAGAGTATTTGAGAGATTTGCCTGTTGATGAAGTTAAAGCTGAGCTTTCTCTTTTCAAAGGAATTGGTCCCAAAACAGTAATCTTTTTTCCCTTATTTCTCTCTCTTTTTTTTAGCTTATTGGTATGTTCATGAATGCTAATCAAAATAACTTGTGGGCTATGAACGGTTGACACCGGTAATAATTTGAAAAAATGAATAAATTGGATGTGATCACAAGTGTTGGTGTCCGACACTGGCACGGACACGCCATTTGTTAGAGGTGTCGGTCATGGTTTTAAATTGCGGTCCGCAACCGCAATTGCACCCGCAATATTGCGGATGCAGTTGCCTCCGCAACAGCATTAGACTGCAATTGCGGTGTGATTTTAAAATTACACCTTCAATTGTATTAGGAACCATATCAAATAGTTTCAATCATGATTTTTCAAGTATCTTAATCAAGAAACGAAATATTAGAATCCTTAAACTCAATTTACTTTAATTTAAAAACTTAATATTAAGGGTTTTTCAACATTGTATTTCAAACACCTACCTATAAAAATTCACACCCCAACGGCCGCAATGCGCATCGCAACAAGCGCAATGACCGCAATCGCAACACCCGCATCCGCAGCCGCAACCGCAATTTAAAACCATGGTGTCGGTGGTGCTGCAGAGCTTGTGGGAAATGTTTATCATATATTACCATTATAGTCGCATGTCTTTTTTTGTTATTTATACGGAATTAGGGTTAGGATTACTTTTGATTTTTGATGGCATCTCCACAAAATTGGATTAGGCAGTGGAAGTTTCTAGATTGAATCATATTTGATGGTTTTCAACTTGGCTATATGTATAATTTTTGCAATGTTTCTTGTTGAGTTACAATTTTGCTATAGCTATAAACTACGGATTTGGGAAGTTATTATTCTGACTATCTCAATGCTGTTTTTGCCTTTTTCTTTTTAAACAATAATGCTCATATGTGCTTTTAAAGCTATAATGTGTTGTAGAAAACAGAAGATGCATATGTTATGGTTTGGTAAAAATGTGACTCTGGTGCATAATGTTGTTTTTCTCCCTTTGATTTTCTCTATTTCATCCCTCTCCCAATTTGATGACTGCATCGGCACCTTGTTTCTCATTCAGAAGCGACTGCCCTCCAAATTTCTTAATTGATCTTCATGTTATATACATTTTATCTGCAAAAGAAGTGTTAGCCTTGAGAAAATTATTAACATTTTTTGTAGTGATATTTTGTGTCAATGATGTTGGTTTTTTATTTTACCTTTTATCTAAGTTAAGAGGCTCAACCATGCAGAGCTTAACTGAAGTAGATCGTAGTAAGATTATTTGGCAGGTGCATGCATGTATATTCTGCCTGTTTTAGCAATATGTACTTTGTAGTATATGATATCAGGTGTGAATAGATTGAGATGTGGACAATCTATTAAGTATATAACTCAAAGCTGTTTGGTGTAGATAAGGCACCCTACGTCCCTCTCAGCTCCATGGATTCTAGTGCTTTGAGTGATTCTGGTGGATTTTATTTACACATTAGGCTTAATTTCAATGTTATCTGAAGCATGAGACAATAGGCTTGATATTCGGGGCACATGCTTATAAGGTTTTGGTTCCTGCAAATCATAGTGAATTACCTTCATGAACCTGGCTTGGCCTAGGGAGTAAAATGATGGGCTACCTGTTCACTATGTTACTTATTTTCTTGAAATATCAAAATGTTCACCTATGTTAGATCATTGTTTTCTTTAATTTTTTTATTAGGAGAATAATTTGTAAACTGGATGACGGAAAGACTTTTCCATTTTGTTTTGGGATATAATGGCACCTAGACATTAGAACTTGACTTAAATGCCATAAAGCACGGATACCGGAAACACGGCACCGACACTGACACATCGACACCGGTAATAATTTGAAAACAATAAATAAATTAAACGTAATCACAAGTGTCGGTTTCGGACACGGATACAAGCATACCTTTTTTCAGAGGTGTCAAGTGTTATATAGCTTAAATGTGTATACTTCCTTCTCTAGTACAAAAGAGACTTTTGACAAGCAATCTTAGTGGGATAATTTGTTGTATTGGTGATATGTCAATGTTGATTGTGTTTTGTTGCATCATTTGTCACATCATCATGTTAAAATTTGTGATACTCTAAACTTAATCAATTCAATATAAATGTGTAGACAATTTCCTCCTCTGTGTTGCTGTTTCTAAATTACGTGATTATTATAGGTGTCCTGTGTGTTGATGTTCAACCTTCAGCTAGATGATTTTCCCGTGGACACTCACGTATGTATTGATTCCATCTTTCTTTTACCGCATATGATTCTATTGAGTTATTTCAAAACACTTAAATATTTATGCAGATATTTGAGATTGCAAAAACCATGGGTTGGGTACCAGCTGTTGCAGATAGAAACAAGACATACCTTCATCTAAACCAGAGGATCCCGGATGAACTTAAGTTTGACCTGAATTGCCTTCTGTATACTCATGGGAAGCTCTGCAGTAAATGCTCCAGTAAAAAGGGAAACAAACAACAGGAGAAATTCAATGATAACTCGTGTCCTTTATTAAATTATTATAGTCAGTCAGTTTGAACTTTTGAATTCTGCTAACAAATTATTTTCTGTCTTTTGATTCCTAGTTCAATATGGACACTCTGATCTTCTAACTATGTTGAACCCTTGTGATATAGACTTAGGCAGGATAACAATTTTGAAAATAGTCGGAAGAAAGGTTTAGTTTGGATTGCTTGAAAATTGATCAATTTCTAATTCAATAGTTGGTGTTTTATGTGAAAACTACTTTGTTTATAGAATGACAAGTATAACATTGGTCGTGAAGAGACGAGAAGTAAATTACTTCCATTTGGAAGTCTGTCCTAAAGTTTGCATCACAATTCACAGGTTTTTGACTCATGCATTTCCTTATGCTTCTAATTCCATGTTCCTTGTATCCAACAGGTATTTGAGATCAATCACCTTAAGTATAGCATAATTGAAAAATTGAACAAATGTCGTTTTCCTTTTGATATTATTGAAAGAAGTGAACAGTGAACACCTATCGGAACTAGTCACCATTAGAGATTAGAGACCAGGGCGAAAATAGAACAATGCTGGCTACTTCGATGACAAACAGATGATCCTATCCTAAGCAAACATGTTAACGTGTATGCATCCCTTCATTTTTAAAAAATAAATGGAGAATCTCATTTAGAGAGGGATAAACACAAAGATTGTGGGTTCTACTACCAAATAGATTCCACCATCATTTTATTATTTTTATATGTTTTTTTTCTTCCATCTAAATCTATATGGTGAAATAAATTTTTTAAATCCAACTGAAAATTTGAATTTTGGAAAGTTAAAGTTAAATCTATATGGTGAAATAAATTTTTTAACCCATTAGATTAGCATAAAAACGTGTTTTGTCCCAAGAGTGCAGATTTTTTTGAGTTTAAGGCATATTTTTGTACAAAGAAAAGGAGAAAATGAAGGATACCATTAGATAACATTTATAACTGTTGTAAGTCTTTATTTTTACTTTTCTATAGTTAAAGTCATAAAGATGAGAGGTTAGTTCTTTTAAATTAGATTTCATTTAGATGATTATACTCTAAACATGTGATTTAGGTAATTCTCACGACTGTGTCAGTAATTACTTTATTTATAATTATATAGTCATTTTTGAGTTTAATGCTTTTTTTATCTATGAAATTGGAAGAATTGATTTAGATGGTAATTGAGATTTAGCGGTGAATTGCTCATTCAATTTATAAAGTTATGTGATAGTAGTGATAGTTGGCGTTGTAGCTAGAATAGTCTTTATCATTAGTTTAGTTTTACGCGCTATAAAATCTTAAAACCTTATCTAGTTGCATTGAGGGGTCCTATATGTTGGGAGGTTGATTCAGGCAAAACAGATATCCTTAGAATTAAAAACTCCTAGATTTTGGGAGGTTGTAAATATGCGTTTTGTAAACAATTCTTCTTACTTATGTGCTATCAAACTTCACTAGTTACGATTGAAAATTGTAAAATATTGTGAGGTTGCTTTGAAGCGGATATCCTTGCGATTAAGGCTTTGTGTTTTGTAAAATGTCATCAATAAAACAGAGTCATTACATATTCAATCATGAGATTTTTTTTTCACATTTAGAGGTAGGTGATTTGAAGGAAACTTAATTGCTTTTATAATTATATTTGTTAACTACTATTAGTTTTAATCTTATGATTAAGCATACAAACCAACCAATCACACTCTGTGCACCCCCTGCTAGTGTTACGAATTCACAACATTGTATTCACAAGTACAATCACCTTGTCTTTGTACAAAGTTAACACAATCTTCGTGGATACATTAATATTACTTGCCACGTTGTGGTTTTTGTTGGCACAAATACTGCAACTGCTTTTTAACGTCCAATAACAATGCAAAAACTTAGATTCAAATAATGCTTTGGTGATAAAATTTGTAGGATTATCTTCAGTACCTATTTTCTCCATGGTGATCTCACATTTTTCTATGACATCTCTCATAAAGTTCAGCTTGACGTCAACTTATGTAGTTCTTTCATGGTTTACTTGTTGAGGCTGAATATATTACAGCATCTGGATGTAGCACACAGATTCTTTAGATGAAGAGTCAACTAGAAAACTATCAACTTTATGAGAGAAACATTCATATCTTTGTGATAATACCTCTACTATATGTTTATCTAAGAAACATGACTCTGAACCAATTAACCATATGAAGTGAGAAGGTTCTCTGGGTCAGAAGGTCCCAAGTCAGAATCCCTCTGGGAATTTCTGTCTTCCGAACTCTTAATGATATTAATGTTTTAATTCACGCGTTTTTGTTGTGGTTAAGAATTATGTTGACATGTGTCTAACTAATTCTTACAGCAGTAAAATACTTGAATAAACCTTAGGAGTAGTTATTATGTTACTTGTATAAAATATAATCATGTCTTGAGCCCCATAGGTCTTCATTACTTGTCCTTTCAAATGTTTGTGTATTTAAAACATTTTTCAAAACTCACAGTATCCCTCTTTTTACGCACAACATAACTCTCACTACTCACAATTGAATCTTTTCAGCCCTAAAACCCTAAAACTTCAAAGGTTATTCAACAAAACCCAGCTAGAATGGTTGAAAACTTATCTGAAACCTCTCTATCAATACTAGTGGCTCAATTATTAATGCTCATAAACTATTATAGACTCATAATCAATACAAAAGTAAATAGAAGCACTACAAAAGGTTACAACTTTCAGACTTGGTCGACAGTCCAACCACCTGACATGATGAAGGTCCTCCATTCCTCATTAGTGTTTGATCCACTGTCATCAACTGACTTCTTGATCTCGAGGTTATTTATCCTTGACACATAAGTCCTTCCTAACACAGATGCTCTGGCATATGTGTCAGCTTGTGTTGTTGCACCTTCAGAGGAATTGAACCTATCATCTTTGAGTCTCCCAATGGCCTTGCTGATTTTCTTGGAGGAGTCCTTTTTAGAGTTCTTAGATGATTTGTTCATATTGTCATATATGAGAAGCGCTATATGGAAAAGAGAGGAATGTGACATTGCTAGTAACAACCTCTTATATAAAGAGTTTGGAATAAAGAAAAATCATCTTATTTAATATGCACCAATGAACATAGGAGAGAGAAATATTCCTAGTCTTTGATAACATCTCCTCAACTTTGATTGTTACTGATTCTCTCAAATGTTCAGTTGTTAGAATAAGATTAGATCAACTCAAGAATTAAAGAGTTGTTAACAACCATACTAGCCAGATTACCACCATCATCCTAAAATCTTCTTTCCTAGATTGATTTTGTTTTTAAATGTCTTGAAATGATATATGTATTTTTTTATTGATGACAACGGGGGAGAAAGAATATGATTTTGATTCATTTTTATCCCAAGATAAATCCCAGACATTTTAATAATTTATTGGATAAACTGTAAGACTATCTAAGCTGATTGAAAATCAATTATTTTTCTAAGTCTTAAACTCAGGGGGAGCTTGCAAATCTCACTCTGTGAACTTTAGCTAAGAAAATTTGGAAGTTTAAAATCGAGGGGAGCTTACAAAGTTAACTATGATTTTTAAATGATTATTTGTTAAATCAAAATTGTTCATCAAAATTATAGTATTTGTCATCATAAAAAAGGGGGAGATTGTTAGAATTAGTTTTGTTCTACATCTATAGTCCTTGAGTTTTTATGATAATAAAGTATATACAACATTTTGTACTCTAATATTTTGTTGAGTATGTAGAATCTGAACAAGCTAGGTGTTGAATAGAGCAGACTCTGAACAAAACAGACACTGAACAAAGCTGAACAAAATAAACTCTGAACAAAACAGACACTGAACAAAGCTGAACAAAACAGACTTTGAACTCTAGATAGAAAGACTTTGGACTCTAGATAGAGAAACTATGGACTTTGGAGTTCATTAGACTTTGGACTTTGGATAGAGAGACTCTAGACTCTGGACATCATCAGACTATAAACCATGTACATTATCAGATTCTAAACCGATGTTAGAATACGAAGAAGTGCTACATTGATAGTCAACTCTGGACATCCTAGTCAACGATTCTGAAATAAACAATCTAGAATTACTCTGATAAATTCAAGCCTCATTTTCATTAGACTTTGAAGTCGAATATTCAAGGCTCTGAACTCTGATTAAGTTTCTCCCTCTCTGCGTTTCTCTACTTCAACCTCATATCATGATCTCCTAATGAAGCTTGAAGTTCTTCGAACTTCATCTCAGTTAAGTTCTTGGACTCTTCAATAAACACTACAATGTAATCAAAGTTTATAGCCAAATATCTTAACATTTTCTCAATCTTCTTCAAATCAGTGATTGATTCACCACATGCTTCATCTGGTTTGTTAGCAGCACCAATCGTGACAAGAAATCTGAAACCGACTCATCTTCTTTCATTTGAGTCATTTCAAATTGCTTTCTCAAGGTCTGCAACTAGACTCTCTTGAGTTTCTCATTACCACCGTACAACTTCTTTAATTTACCCCAAGCTTCTTTAGTGGTTTTTTCTTCTATTATCTTCTCAAAGATATTCTGATCCACGCATCGGTGAATCAAGAATATGGCTTTTCTGTCTTTCTTCATTTATTCCTTTTGTCCAGCATTTTGAACATCACTTGCATTCACCTCCAACGATGATACTCCTTCATTCACGATTTCACTCACATCTTGAAATCTGAATATGACTTTCATCTACGCAATCCACCTCTCATAGTTTTCTCCTTTGAAAACTGATAGATTCACTTAAAATTACGTTGATATTGTATTACCATTTTCCATTACAGATTCTCTCTGAATCGAATCGGGCTCAATGATATCAATTTGTTGGAGCAAAAAAGAATTTAGGTTTTTGAAAGAGGGAAAAGAGGTGAAGAGATTCTTGTGTAATTGATGGTGATTAAATTTTCTTTATTGATCGCACACAATACTTCTCACACTATTAGTTACATATCAAATTACACCTAAAAGTTACAAACATGAGGTATTTATATATAAAACTAACTAACTAACTTGTGCTCCAAGTATTCCTAATCGAATTCTCTACAACTGAGCCTGTGACTTCCCATCATCGACACAACTTTGACTACACTTCTAAGCACAACTTCAACTACACTTCTAAACACAACTTCAACCTCAACACAATTACCAATCGAAAACACAATTCAATTGCTAATCGAAAGATTTCAACTGTCAGTCAAAAACTCAACTTAAATAAAAAACTTTGAAAAACAAATAACATTTTCAACCAACATCATCCATTAGACATGTCATTACTAGAACTATAAATAATCGATTTGAACTCAGACAAGTTAGAAAAAACGATTTTATTGATCCAAAGTTAAAGGAGGTAAATATCGTGAAACATAAAAGAAATGTAGATTCTTCTTTCTGCCTAATCATTTTTTGAGAGTAGAAGAAATTTCTTTGGTTGTGACTTTACTAGTAACATCATTCTCTTTCTATAGCTTATGATCTCTATCTATGCATACTCTTGACATTTGCATGATCATTGAATAGTCTATTTTGCCATTTAAAAAAAAAAACGACCGGCCAGGCAGTTTGCTCAAGTGGCAATCATGTGTACAAAAAAACAAAAACACATACTCACGTGTACTCTCGATATTCATTCATGTGACGAACATCTACGAAACCGAAACAGATCTTACCTATACGACCTCTTCCTTTCTCTTTTCCCCTTTCAACACCATTTTCAAACCAAGTCCGCAAAAAAGAAACCTCTTTCTAAATCCAAATTCACATGATTCCCCCTCGTTACTATTCCGCATGTCTCCTTCTCTTCCTCCTCTTACTCTCCACCTCTCTCTCCCAATCCCATCGCGCTGCCAAGAAAAAACGCATGCGAGAAAAAGTTCGCAACATGTAAGTCAATTCTTTCATCACATTTCACAATCATATATGAGAATTGTGATTATCCATTGTGCTTTATTTGTTTTAGGTTTCACCATGCCTATGACAACTATATGACTCATGCGTTTCCGGTTAGTTAATGTTACTCGTAGTTATTTGTTGCTTATTACTGACTTACGCACAATGTAATGTTAATATATTGTTATGCTTTTGCAGCATGATGAGTTAAAACCTCTCACTAAAACTTTCACCGACTCCCTAGTCGAGCTGGGGAATTTGAAGGTAAATAGTTAATGACTATATTGTTGTAAGAATACAAAGAATTTGAGAAATTTCCATTTAACGGTTACAATTGCAGCTTGAACGTTTGCCTCAAGATTATAATGGCTCTGCGCTTTCGCTTATTGAATCGTTGTCTAGGTATTTGATACAGCTGCTAGATGGATTAGTAGTTTGTTTGATTATGTTTTTGTTCGATTTGGATTGGAGACTGATATGACTTTTGTGTGTGTTTTTAGCCTTGTGATTATGGGAAATGATACTGAATTCGAGAAGGGAGTGCGGTGGCTTTCGGAAAATCTAACATTTGACGTTGATGCGCGAATAAATCTTTTTGAGGTAAATGTTTGATTTGGATGAAATGATTGATTCTATAGCTTCTTGTAACATGATATCATGATATTGTGTTTTTCTTATGGCTTGATATCTAATTTGGAATCGTTCAGTGTAACATTAGAGTTCTTGGAGGACTTGTTTCTGCTCATTTACTGGCATCTGATTCTTCAAAAAACTTGCTTAAAGGATCTTACAAGAATCAGCTTCTAGGTCTGGCTGAAGATTTAGGGAAACGTTTTCTACCAGCGTTCGATACGCCTACTGGATTACCCTATGCATGGGTAAACTTAAAGGTACTTTGTAGAACATTCAAATGTTTGAAATTCTGTTAAATTTATCACAGTTGCAACTTATTTTTGTTTAATTGCTTTTGAATGTTTAACAATAGGTAATAATACTCTTCTACGCCTAAACTAAGGTTGTAAAAATCACGATCTAGGTCTTAAAATCTTACCATTTTGCGATCCCACTCACCCTCAATGATTATGATCTTAAGTAGAATCATTTGGTGTAGCCAAATTGTGAAAAAAAAAACATAAAACCGTTGATTATGTGTGATCTTGGTCAGTTCTGGCCACAATCGACCATTTTCCAATCACCACCATTACAAGCCGAGAAGGATGACAAGATGCCGAGGCGCAACAATTACTGTTCGGCGGAGGCCATTTTCCCACGAATACACTTACCTACCCAATATATCGTGTAAAAGAACTTCAAATATGTAGTATTATTTTTTCGTTTTAGTAATATCTTACGATTTTAGTTACAATCGTATGTTTTACGATCTTGCTACCCCTCCTGATCTTACAAAAATAATTGGGTGGAATCTTCCGATCTTAGTTACGATCTTATGTTTTACGACACTGATTTTATGCAAGATCCCGATTTTGACAACCTTTAGGAGTTCTCATTACATCACTAATATTCAAGAAAAAAAGTTTGTAAAGTAAAAGTTCTGTCTTCATACAGCATGCCATTTGAGTTGAAACTGAGGTGAAAAACAAGAGAGGAGTGATTGGCATTCCTTGCCGTAAAGAGTTATTTTGTAATATTACCATTGTTATTGTTTTTGGAGTCTTATAATGTAAGAGTGTTACTGGATTCAGTTTGTACTGATTGTACAACACTAATAGTCGACTTGAATATATTAGTATGTTCTTCTTATGTTGGATCTTGTAGTGCATTATTAGATGTTTTTGTTTGTATGCGAACCATGTTGCTTTAGTTTTATAGTGATATAAGATGTATTATATATAAATTATAATCTATTGCTTTTTCTTTCTTTTGTTTTCCATCCTTTTAGAATGATATATAACTCCATACCAATGCAAAATATTCTGTGCACAGTATGGAGTAATGGAGAATGAGACTACAGAAACAAGCACTTCCGGGTGTGGTGAGAGGTCAAGCTTAGTGTTTTAAAACTAGCGTATAGTAAAACGATATGTGTGATTGCTTCTAACTTCCAACTTTGTGCAGGTTCTCTGATTCTTGAAATGGGAGCTTTATCAATAATGACTGGTGACCCTAGATATGAATCCGTAGCTCTACGAGCTCTCCGTAAGCTATGGAGTATGCAGAGCTCGTTAAAATTATTTGGAACCACTCTTGATGTGTCAACTGGGAAATGGATCGAACATTCTGCGGGAATTGGAGCTGGTAGTTAGCCCTGAACTTGGATATTGTCTATCTCTTTAGTTACATCTAAACTTAGAAATGCTGTCGAGCCGAGCTTGATGTTTGTTATGTTTGATGAATTGATTTTGTCCCGAATTATTTTAGGGGTAGATTCCTTCTATGAATATCTACTTAAAGCTCATATTCTTTTCGGGAAGGAGGACTATTGGAGAATGTTTCATTCTGCTTATGTTGCTGTGCAGAAGCATTTCAGACACGGTCCCTGGTATCACTTTAACTTCAAAAATGGAAATTGATTGACGAAAATATGATCGACAGTTATAACCAGGTTAGTTGATGTCACACAGGTACCATGAAGCTGACATGAGGACCGGAAGAGCAACTTATTGGCAACTTACAAGTCTTCAAGCATTTTGGCCAGGCCTACAGGCTAGTAGCTGGACTTTGAATTCACCGATTAGAAATTTTCTTTGAATATCTTTCTGAGTTTGTCTATAACTTATTGAAACCAGGTTCTTATTGGAGATATACCTGCTGCTAATTCATCGCACCGTGAGTTCTTCCATGTGTGGAAGCAATTTGGAGTGTTACCGGAGAGGTATCTTCTGATTTAGTTAGTTTCGTTATAACATTGGTCTCATTTATATCATTATCATTCTATTGCTATTACAAATAATATATATTGAATCGTAAATCCATGTTAAGGTATTTACTGGACCATCAGATGCTTCATCCTACTGAAAAATATTATCCATTACGCCCCGAGTTTGCCGAGTCGACATTCTACTTATATCAAGCTACTAAAGGTCTGATAATTCTTCTATCTTTGTATTTTCAATTTCAGTTTGTATTTCAGTACTTTCACATCACTTGTTCACATGAACCTTTTGTTAATTTCAGATCCATGGTATATTGAAGTCGGCGAATTAATAGTCAATTCCCTTAATTTATACACCAGAGTAGAAGGCGGGTTCGCAAGCATCAAGGATGTAACAACTATGCAGTTGGAAGATCATCAACATAGTTTTTTTCTTGCTGAAACGTAAGATCTTCTAATCAATAATGGAATTCCTTGCTCTGGTAGTTACTGAAGTTGAAATTTTCTCTGATTACTGATCCTATGCTTTGTGCAGGTGTAAATATTTGTATCTTCTCTTCGATGATTCATTTATGCTCGAGAGTAATTACGTATTTACGACCGAAGGTCATCCACTTCCAGTACTAAGCACTTGGCATGAAGAGCTTCCAGAAGCTTATATTCCAACCAATTGGACCAACCTGAAGGTATTTGCTTCAACAAAACTTCACAGCCCACACCTACACAAAACTAGTGAACTTGAAAAATGCTTATATATATTTTTTCTGCGCAGAGACCAAGACGAGCCAGTGCAATGTCTTTGCAAGTATGTCCTGCTATGACTTTAGATTCCGGTCAACATATAGAAAGTGCTTGCCATATCCCCGATGTTCGCAGTGATTACAAGTGTTTGACAGATGAAGATTGCGGAGTTGATTCAATAACCTGCAGAAGAAGATCATGTAGCATGGCTGGTTATTGTGGGCTATGGCTCTTCCTTTGATACCATGTTTAGACAATTTTCTTTTTAGGAACAAAAAATGTTCAAACATTACAGATTTATAGAGTAAATTTTTGTAGAAGGTTTTAGCTTTTATTTTGAGACATGCTTTGATAGAAGAAGATATGGGAGAAAAAAGAGGTCACTGTATTTTGCTGTGATATTATGTTATTTAATTTAATACATTGAAAATTTGTATTTATAACGTAGTTCATACTTTATACCTTAAATGTGATTGAGACTTCTACTTTACCTTCCAAACATGTTATGAAGTGAAAGAACTTGAAAGAACATTGTTGCCATTTAGTGCAAACATGGGATAAAGAATGCATTAGTATGTTGCAAATACATTGAAGAATTTCAATAGATTATTTATTTAGGTGTTTTTCTTTTAAGTTAATATTTTAAATTATTATGTTTTTCTAAGGGTTTAGGGTTTTCTATAACCGATTTTCAAAACATCATATGGATTTTGGTTGTTGAATTATGATGCAAAAGAGACTAAAATGAGTTTAGTTTATTTTTGTGAGGTACTAACATGACTTTTTAATTTAATTTTTTTGTTAGAGGCTAAACAAAATATGGTAATATATAAGTCTAGTTGAAATCGGTGAATGAAATTTAGGCCTTATATAAGAGTTTGGAAGCGAAGAGTTTTTTTTGGGAAGGAGATAATGAGAAAAATAGATAATTTTTTAATTATTTTGTAGAAATCATTTGTATAAAATTGATAAATAAAATTTTTCCAATTTAAAAAAATTAAAAATTTATATTGGAGAAGGATTTTAAAAGATTTTGTAAGAATTATATAAACTCTCTAAATTTAATCTATATTGCTATAATAATTTAAATGTTAAAAGTATATTAATGATAAATAAATGTTTATATATACTTTTGTTGGAATGATTACGAAAGATGAAAAATGTCAAAATAAAATTGTTTCTTGAAATTACAACAACATGTTTATTTATAGGCAACCAAAGCTCGAGCCCAACAACTATATGATGTATTCGACTAGCTTATTTATAGGCAACCAAAACTCAGGCCCAACAACACAACAACTATATGATGTATTCGACTCTGTGGAATACATCTGGCTCTACAGCTACTTCGACTAGGTTACACAACATGTCGAACACAATCTACTAAATAAAACCATGAATTACATCTTCTAGCACACCTCTTAATTCATATTTTTAAGACTTCTCATCCTGATGCTTCTCTTCAACTCATCAAACCTAACTTTCTTCAGGGGCTTGGTGAGTATATCAGCTAGTTACCATTATATCTTGCAATGATCAAGTTCAAAATTTCCTTTATTTACTTGATCCCTGAGAAAATGATATCTCATTTCTATGTGGTACTTCGGCCATGACACATAGGATGATTGACAAGGTCGATAGCTGACTTGTTATCTACAAACAACTTCATTTTTTTAGGTTCCATGATCTTGAGCTCTTCTATCAACATCTATATCCATGCTGCTTGACATGCGGTCACATACTCAACTTTACACGATGACAAAATAACAATGCTTTGCTTCCTTGAGCTCCAAGAGATTGAAGCGCCTTCGATCATATATATCTAGTCTGCATTACTTTTCTTCTTGTCTTGATCTCTATTAAAATTTGGATTAGTGTAGCCATATACCTCTGCATATGTGTTCTTCTTCTTTTGCCTTGTCATCAGCACACCATGATCAATCATACCTTTTATGTATCTCAACACTCTCTTAACTACAGTGAGATGAAATTCTTGGGGTTTCTCCATGAAATTGCTTAACAACCCGATACTTTGACAAATATCTGGTATGGTATTGTAAAGATACCTCAATGATCCAATGATTTGTTTGTACATTGTTGCACTTACAAACTCATATTTTGTATCGTTCCTTAACTTTGCTCCTATCTTTAATGGTGTGGTAGTTGCATTACAGTTGCTCATCTTGAACCTTTTCAAGATATCTTAAGCATACTTCTTTTGATGTAAGAACAATCCTTCACATGTGTCTTTGAACTCCATCCCAAAGAAATATGACAAATTCCCTAGGTCATACATTTCAAATTCATGCATCATCTTCAACTTGACTTTTCTTATCTCTGCTTCATTTGCACTTGTGATTTACAAATCTACATACATGCATAAAATGATTCGATTGACCCTGTTTGCATCATTGACATATACTTCATGTTCAGAGACAAACTTTGTGAAACATGCTATGATCAGGAGACTATTTATTCTCTTATTCCAAGCTCTTGAGGCTTGCTTCAATCCATATATAGTCTTCCTCAATCTGTACACCTTCTGTTATTTCCCTTTGATTTCTAATCCTGGTGGTTGAGTGACATAGACCTCTTCTTCCAATGGTCCATTCAGAAATGATCACTTTACATCTAATTGATGTATCTTTCAGCCTTTATATGAAACAATCGACACCACAATCTTGATTGTCTCCAACCTTGCAACATATGCATATACTTCGTCAAAATCAATACCAGGTTTTTGCAGAAAATCTCTCGCCACTAGTGTTGCCTTATGATCGGCAATTTCATCATTTGGCCTTAGTATCAACTTGTATACCCACTTCACATTAATTAGATTCTTGTTAGATCTTTCGATAAGTTCCTAAGTCCTATTCTTTTCAATTTCTCTAAGTTATTCTTTCATGGATGCCGACCAATTTGAATAATTCATGGCTTGATCCAAATTGATTGGTTCTGCTTTAACCATCATCACCACTTATTCTATGAGATCACCATCTACATCAATTGCTTGATCAGAAAATCTCTCATATCCAGCTAGCCTTGTCGACTCAGTTCTCCTTCTAGTCGATCTTCTAACATTCTGCTCAGGTGGTTCTTCATTTCGAGTGGTTGTGAGTTCAGTTTATTGGTTTCAAACACAGTTGTGACTATGTCTTGCTCATGTCGAACTGGCCCATTACACCAATCCCACCCTTTTCTTTCATCCATTAGAACATCCCTACTGATCACCCTTTTATCATCAACTTCACATTAATTGGATTCTTGTTAGATCTTTCGACAAGTTCCCAAGTCATATTCTTTTTCGATTTCGCTAAGTTATTCTTTCATGGATGCCGACCAATTTGAATCATTCATGGCTTGATCCAAATTAATTGGTTTTGCTTTAACCATCATCATCGCTTGTTCTATGAGATCACCATCTACATCAATTTCTTGATTAGGAAATCTCTCATATCCAGCTAGCCTTATCGACTCAGTTCTCCTTCTAGTCGATCTTCTAACATTCTGCTCAGGTGGTTCTTCATTTCGAGTGGTTGTGAATTCAGTTTGTTGGTTTCAAACACAGTTGTGACTATATCTTTCTCATGTCGAACTGACCCATTACTCCAATCCCACCTTTTGCTTTCGTCCACTAGAACATCCCTATTGATCACCAGTTTATCATCATTTTGTAAATACAATTCGTATGCACCAGTCGGATGAAAACCTATGAGTACCATTGCCTGACTTCGATCATCTAACTTATTCCTCAATTTTCCAGTTACATCCCTAAAACACATTGATCCAAATACTCTAAGATGACTAACATTTGGCTTCAGTCCTGTCCAGGCTTCATAAGGCGTCTTCTTGACTATCTTTTTGGTTATACATATGTTTAGAATGTATACTATTGTCGAAGCTACTTCATCCCAATATCTCTTTGGCATTTCTTTAGCTTTCAACATGCTCCTGGTCATGTTCAATATAGTTAGTTTTATTTCTCGTCTCAACTATACCATTATGCAGAGGTGTATAGGGTATAATAACCTCATGCTTTATACATTTCTCATTGAAAAATATTTCAAATTATCTATAAGTGTATTCAGTTCCACCATCAGTTCTAAATTTATTCAATTTGCATTCACTATGCTTCTCAACATGCAATTTAAACTTCTTGAATTGTGTGAATACCTCACTCTTCTTTTCAATCAGATAGATCCACATATATCAGGTGAAATAAACTATGAAGGTTAGATAATAACAATTACATCCATTCAACCTTACTTCAAAAGGTCCACACACATTAGAGTGAACTGGCTCTTCTTCGACCTCATGGGAAAGTTAAGGTTGAATTTTTTCCTAGCCTGTTTTACTTTACAACATTCCACGCACACTTGACTTGGTTCGTTCACCTAGGTAAATCATGCACCATCTTCTTCTAGTTTAGCATACTTAAATTTATAAAGTTTAGATCTCCATGCATGTGATGATATAGCTAATTCTTGTATTCTTCCACAGTCGAAGCAATACATTTGTGATCATATGCGTTGATCTCTACTTTTAAGGTCTTGTTGTCTCCCAATGGGGCTTTCAGAATCAACCTTTCATCACCATCATACACCTTCATATGTTTATATTCTAGCTTTACGTTGTAGCCTTTAGCAAGTAATTGACTTATGTTTATCAAGTTACTTGTCATCAAAGGTACATACAACACATTAGTGATATTGGCCTTTTTGTAGCGGTAAATTCATGACCATAAAGTTATGGATAAGCTTAACGTCAATAAAACCAGAGTCAACACCGTGCTTTTATTGTTTCCAAAGGAAAAAGGAAAAAGTACGAAGAAAACCCAAAGATAAGAAGTTTTCAAATCAAAACTAATAAAATGCCAGAGATTAAGGTAAAGGGGTTGGTTACACAGAGGAAAGGTGTTAGCATCCAAAGTCTCCTAGGTACTCCTAGGGAGCCCTTTTTTATGTGTGTATGTGTTTTCGGTATAAAAGATGTTTGAAAAAATAGAGTGTGGGGATGAGAAAAGAATTTATTGATTATATTTTTGTGTTTGACAAGACCTTTGGACTTGTGTCTACGTACCAACATAAAAATGAGGGATCAAAACCTTGTAGTTCGTAGTAAAAATTTCAAAGTTGGTGAATTGCTTTTAACAAAAATTTAATTGAGAAGGACACTAAGGGGCCAAAGGTTTGAATGGAGTTGTTAGTTCTTTTTGTCTTTTGAAATTTCAAGTCAATATGATTAGATTTATTTACAAGTTTGAGTTAAGAAAAAGAATTTCAAAATTTCAATGGCATAAGGCTACAGTTTCTACTTGAAATAAGGTCTAAGTTTGAAATCACAAGCAAAGAAAGTTTTTAAAAAGGAGGAGAGATTTTGAAATTTAAGAAGTGGGAAGAGATGAAGAGACCAATCTTAAGCATAAAATTAAAAGTTAAGAGTTGAAAATATCTGACCAATGGGATGCAATTTAATAGACAAGAATGTCATATAGAAAACCCACTTTCCCTTTTGACTTTGAATCAAGCAATTATCAACAAGAAATTAACAATATCTTACATCATGAAGATCAAGGCATCAAATAAAGATAGCCACATCCAAGCAAGTACATCCATAGATAGTAGTCTTCTTTATCTTCTCATGTATCCGATGAAATACTCCTTGATCAACTCAGAGAGAAGTATCACACACAAGTTCAAAATAACAGTTTTCATCAAGACAATGTAGCAGATGAATTCAAATAAATCCCAAGACTTGCATCAAATGAATGCTCAGTTCACAATAACTTGATTTCAGAATGTTGGCATTGACCAAGTCCTTTTTGCATAGGGAATGTTGCCTAGTTCTAAGTCAAAAAGTTCAGATCAAGATCAACAATCCACCAAATATTTTTTAGAGTTTTTTGTTGTTTATTAAGTATTTTAATGTCCTAAGACCACAAACACAATCAAAACACACAAACAAAATATATACAATCACAATATACGGCTCAAATGAGCAAAGTGAAAATGGCATAAACATAAACAAGTTAAATAAAATGTAAATTGCAATGAATGATAAATGACTAGAAATTATTTTGCATAAAGTAAATGACTTGAAAGTAAAGCAATATTAACAAGAGTTAGTCAAATATTAGTCAAAGTTAATTAAATGTTAGTAGTGTTTTGCTTTTTAATTGATTAAGTCATTCTTTGGAGAATACTCAACCATCTATTCACAAACATGAATCTTTGAACCAAGACATCTTCCATAGGAAGGAAAAAAGGCCAGGTTTCCACACAATACCATGAAAGATGGGAGACTTACAATCTCACTTACTAGAATGTTATGTCTTTAGGGTCAAATTTATCTCTATGTTAAGCAATCGTAATTGGACTTATGTAGAAGTCACAATTATCTGAGGCCGGGTAATAAAAATTTAGGTGTTAATGCATGTTAGAGATTTGGTATCATGAACCAAACTCCAAAAACATACCACATACTAAAAGAAAAGATCAAAGGGGTGGACTTATCTCATCCATACTTGTATTGGTCCATCTGACACAAGGTCATTGATGAACCAATTAGCCTTAGGATATTTGAGATTTCATTGGTCAATGAAAGGAATGGAAAAGAATAGGGATGAATATGAAGGGGGAGGGGAGTGAGAGAAACACAAATTGATCATGGGAGGAAATTTATCAAATTAAAATCATTCATTCATTTTGGGAGAAGAAATGTACATTTCATTAATCCCCTAAATTCAATGATTTTAATCCAATAAAAGTCAAATCAACATTGACCAAGGCCCAAACAAATAGTAAAACATCACAAATCCATAAAAATGGCTCAACATAATTTTTACACAATTAATCAATTAAAAATCAATTAAAAAATGCATTAAAATACAAATTAGTTTGGTCAAAACCTAAAACCTCTTTAAAACACCAAATAAATGGCCAAGAGATTTATCTTAGGTCAAACAAGGTCAAAGGACCTTAGACAAAAAAATTCCTCATTTTTGAAAAGTCAGAAGTATTTTTAAATGATTAAGAATATGCACAAAAAACATTTAATTCATGAAAAATATCAAAATTAATCCAAAAAATAATTTTAATTCATAAAATGAAAGAGGAAAATATTTAAAGATTTTTGGTGAAAGTCCCATATTTTTTGGATTAAAAATGAAATTATTATGAATTAATCAAAATAAAGCAATTAAATGAAAAATCATAAAATATTAAAAAACAAGGACCATCAGATCTCCCTCATTAATTGAGATGGCAGATCTGATGATCATGCGCGCGCTATCCATGGTTGACTTGAGTCAAAGCGCCATACGCACGGTAAGCAAAACCAAGGGCCAAGATTAGAACGCTGGACCAAGATCAGATGGATGAGATAAAGCCAACTCACCACCGGAGCCCTAGCTCCGGTCATCTTCTCCGATGATGACCACCGGATTGGTCCAACCTAAACTTCATGAAAAATGAAAAACAAGGACACTATTTTGAAGAGAAAATGCTCATGATCACGAATCTGGCCTCAGTTTTCTCCAATTCCAAGTATATAAAAAGATACAGGGATTTGAATTTTGAGGATCATGAACTGAGTTACTTCGATTTGACCTCAAAGCAACTCAATCTTGTTGCCTACATTGGTAGGACTTCAGCCAACCAAAAATCACAAAGAATAGTGAAGAAATGAGAGAGAACCGAAGATATGAAGTTTCTGAAATTTAACCTTCGAGTAGCTTCAATTCAGCTTGATCTTGACCTGTATTTGATTGATTCTTCCTCCTCTTGCTTGTAGTGATCAATTGAGATGGAAAGGGCAACGAATTCTTGGAGTTTGATATTCAAAACAGAAGGTGAATTTCAAACTCGATTTTAATGAAATCCTCAAGAAATTCTATGGTGTGAGGGTCTGAGTTCTCTTGGCAAAGCTTGGGCAAGGTGTTGATGCATTTTCTTAATCCATGAGCTTGTTTAAATAGGCGAGGGAATTGATTTTTTCCACCACTTGAAATTTTGCCAAAATTGGAAACCGACTTGCATGGATGCATAGGCATGGATTTGAGCCTAAGGAATGATGCAATCCATATCCAATTCGTGTGCAATTGATGCTGAAGTCATTATAATGAAGTATGCCAAGGAGAATGATCACTTGAATCCAAAACTTGCCAAAACAAACCCCACAATGGAGTCATGCGCAAGTCCCTCAATTTTAATCCAAATGAGATAACCTTAGAGTTTTTAGAAAGGTCAGATCAAGGGGAATAACTTTCATGTTGAAAACTTTTCCATTTTAAGCTTGGATCATGATGAATTTTGAGGTGGAAGTTTGGAAAATCAAACATATTAAGTACCAAGTCAAATGTTCACTTTTTACACCTTAAATAACTTTTGCTATGGACTTCAAATGGAAAACATTTCTTCATAAAAGTTGTAGCTCTTTCAAACCTCTTCAATTTGGTTACCAATTATACCTAATTTGGATTTTCCATGAAGGAGTTATGCATTTCAGAAGTTGAGGAAAATCACTTGTTCAATGGTAATTGCCCAAAATGACCTATAATGTTTCCTCTTGGCATATGCATTTGCAAGTTGAATTTGAACTTATTCCAAACATAAAAGTTGAAAAGTAACTCTTTAATATGATCATGAAACTTTAATGGCTTTCATATCATAACAAATGAGCATGTTATGGTCTTTGGAAGTTGACCTCCTAACTAGGGTTCAGACAAAATGGCCTATACTCTTTCACCATAAAAAGTGACTTTCCAAGAAAAACTAGCTCTTGACTTTAACATAAAATTTGTTTGGAATATCATTATGAGTAAAGTTTCTCTTGGAATCATTTTCACATGACACGAATTGTAGGAGATAGGGTCTAGGGAACCCTAGTTTTGACTAGTTGACTTTCTCTGGTCAACCACCATGAACCAACTTGAAAAATTGAAGTTACCTTGATAATTTGGAGTCATGGAGGATCATATATGTGTAAGATGATTAAATATGAAGTATCCCTTGAAATATTTGATCAAATTTTGAAGAAACTTGTTGAGGAAGTCACACAAGATACCCAAATGAATTAGAGCTTCCAAGGCAAACAAGCTTCAAACTCTTGATGAATTCTTGATAAAAATGATAAGTGAAGATCATGGGGATCCATACATGATGCCTAGAGTCAATTTAAACCATATCTTGATTGATATCCTTGCATTGAGGGTCTTAAACCCTAAATATGAGCTTGATGGAGCATGGGTGAACACACACACTACCTACAAAAGCAACAAACTATTCATAGACATATTTTTTGTATTTTGGGTTATTAAATAATGAGAAAACAAAGTATGATACAATCAAATATGCCTAGTGTCTCTACCGGGATTTCACGATAACGAAACTGGGACTAAAGAGATGCCAAAGAGAGGTAAAGTCAGAAGAGTCGCCACCGAATTTTATTTAGTTCACCACTATCAAAGAGGAGAGGGAAAATAGTCGATAAAACCCTCGGAAAAGAGACGCGCATGGGAAACGCTTAAAAGAGAATAAGGAATCGGTCTCACAACCGAGATTTGGGTTTGGAAGTCGGTTACGTAAGGGGAAGGTGTTAACACCCCTTACGTCCATGGTACTCAATGAGAACCATTTGGGTTGTTTTACATACATGAGATTTATCTATTATTGTTTTATTTTCAAAAGAATGTGTGAAAAGAAGGGGGGTGTTTTTGTTATTATAGCGCTCGCCAAGGATTGTGGCCCTTGTGCCTACGTATCACTCATTCGGGGATGAGAAATCAGAGCTCCGTAGTTCGGAGTAGAAAATGATTGTGTGTTGGTTGATTTTACCTTTGAAAAAGGGTTTTCGGGATGATGCCCTAAGGCATAAAAAAAAGAGTTTGATGAGTTGTATTGTTTTTACCTTGAATAAGGATTTTATGAAATAATGTTTGTGATTATATTGTACTAAAGTCTATGGGCGGAGGTGATTATTCTAGACAACAAGTCAAGCGTCTTGCATCCAAAATAATCAGAGTAAGGATAGGAATGCTCCATTCTCACTCATTCTCCACCATTTAAGGCTCGTGGCGCACAATGATAATCGTAATTATTAGGTATTTTGAATTTGATTATAAAAATGCCACTTGACGTTGAATAAAGGGTTTATTTTATTTTGATTATGAAATTTGGCTTATGCAACATGAATGCGAAGTAACCAACAAGAAGTTAAAGAGTCTCATTGTAAGGTAGCCCAAGAGAAAGCCTTTTGTGTGCAAAAGTGACCTAAGCTAAACAAAGGATAATGGTCTTACAAACATGAATGTAAGTTACAAATAAAATCCAACATTTACAAAGTATAATAAAGATAAGGGAAGGGCCTCCAAGCAAGGGTCCTAAAATGAAATCCTCTAAGTCCAAGTTGATTAAGAGTGGAATGAATATTTTTGTCTTATCATTTTATCATGTTTTTGTTGTTTTTAATGTTTGATGATAATAAAAATAGATAACAAGTAAATAAACATGCATGATGAATTTGTACAACGATGATGATGATGAGCACTTTAGTGTAAATTACAAGATAAAGAAACAATATCACAATAATAATGGTTAGTGAAAATAAATGATATAAAACAAATATAAGTCAATAATACAAAAATCGCAATAACAAAGGTTAATGATAAACAAAATTAATGAAGTATAATTAGTGGTTAGTAACATATACAAAGATGAATATTTTTTAAGACTATTTTCTTAGGCCAAAAAGACTTAAAATATGATACATTAAATGATAGCTTATCATTGATGCAAAGTATTGAAGATGATTAAAAAATCAACTAACAATAGATTTGTAACAAAGAAAGTTATGCAACCTTAAGTCCATCTATTAATATTAAGAAAAAAAGAAGTGATTTGTTCTCTTTCTTTTATTTTTGTTCCTCTTTTATTTAACAAGATAATGAGGTAGTAAATAAGTTAGCTTAATGTAAATGATATAATTAGATAATAATAAACATAAACATAAAATACTTGAAGTAAAGTGAACAAAAGAAAAATAAAAATAAAAATAAAGTGCAATAATATAAATGTTAGTAGTTAGTAGTTAGTGAACATAAACATAAAGTAAATGAAATAAAATGAACAATAAAATAAATTGCAATAATATAAATATTAGAAGTTAGTAATTAGTAGTTAGTAACAATAAGCAAATGGATTAACAAGTTAATGTAAATACATGGTTTCATCTATGCATCAAATGACCTAAATATGGTTAAAATAGAGGCAATCTATCAATGCCTCAAAATATCATGAATGATCTATTGATCAATCATAGATAGGTTTGAAACATTGAAGATTTAATCAACTCTAAACAATCATGGTCATGATCTAATAGACCTCATCAACCAAACAAATACAACAATAAGTCCATAATAAAAGAAAAAGATAACACACAAAGCAACCACAGAAAGGTGAAAAAAGATAGTAAGAGTAAAAAAATCTTTAAAAAAGGTGAGTAAACCAAAGTCAATCATTTTTTTTGCAAGCTTGAATCTAAACCATCTCAAAAGACCAACCAAGAACAAGCAACCATTTTTAATCAAGAAAAAGAAACAAAAAGTTAAAGAGTTTGAGTTAAAATCATTACCCATAAAAATGTGAAAAAAAGTTAGGTAGAAATGGTGTTGAGCTTGAATGTGAAGCAAGGGGTTTGGGATGAAAATATTTATGGTGAAAGCTTAGTAAAGGGGTTGGGTTATGAATGTTAGAGAGTGAAAAATTTTGAGGAAAAAATGTGAAATGGAAAAAAAAGTTGGTGGTGGTGACTTTTAGGAGGGAAATGTTTTTTGGGTTTTGATTTAGGTTTGTAGAAGAGGGGTTGAATGATATTTTTTCATAATTTTTGGGGGCTAGAAAGCATAAAAAATGAAGGGGAATGGTGCATCTATTTATAGGGAAAGCAAGTGGGAAAGTGGGGGGAACCAAATACCCTTTATCCAAAAAAAGGCTCTTTTTTGGAGTCCGCGCAAGGCAAATCTGGTTTCCCTATTTATTTATTTATTTATTTTTAAATCATGCCTTGATCCCATGCAATATGTATTTGGTTATGAAAGTTAATATAATTATGATGATGAGATAATGAAAGCATGCATGTGCAGTAGGGCCATGGATCAGATGAAAGTTGTATCAGAGTAGGGTGAATTTCGGGGTATGACAGTTGCCCCTATTTAATCTTCTCGAACCTGAATGTTTAGATAGCAACGACTTCCACACATCCAAGGTAAGAGAGGATTAAATAAATAAAAATATCCAAAAATTTAATCTGCTGGGAATGAAATGAATGTGATATGAAGTGATGGGTATTTGTGAAGATTGTTCATGTGGTGGAAAATAAATTTGATATGAAATCATCTGTTGAGGATAATTTATGGTATTATGTGGGGAGGACATGGGTCAGCTGTATGATAGTTATGTCATGATGTGTATGATATGCAATGTATGTTATGGTGTACGTAGAATACCGAAGTATGCTCGGGCTACTGGGGTATGCAAATGCATGGTCTATAGGTTGTGCCAAATATGATTGGGCTTTAGTGGAACTTTTCATTTCGGAGGAAAAATCATGCATGAAGTGATGCATGCAATGCATGTGGGACTGCAACTGGGTATTTGGATTTTTATAGGGATTTTTGTTTCCAATGAAGGATCATCATCAAAGGGTTGATGGAAAAGGGTGTCATCATCAAAGGGTTGATGGAAAGGTAATTTGTCTTCGTCAAAGGGTTGACGGAAAAGAGTTTGTCATTGTCAAAGGGTTGACGGAAAGGTAATTTGTCTTCGTCAAAGGGTTGACGGAAAGAAACTGTTGTAAAATTTCGTCATCAGAGGGCTGATGGAAAAATTTTGTCATCGTCAAAGGGTTGACGGAAAGGTAATTTGTCTTCGTCAAAGGGTTGGCGGAAAAGAGTTTGTCATTGTCAAAGGGTTGACGGAAAGGTAATTTGTTTTCGTCAAAGGGTTGACGGAAAGGTAATTTGTCTTCGTTAAAGGGTTGACGGAAAGAAACTGTTGTAAAACGTCGTCATCAGAGGGCTGATGGAAAAAATTTGTTATCATCAAAGGATTGACGGAAAGGTAATTTGTCTTCGTCAAAGGGTTGACGAAAAAGAGTCTGTCATCGTCAAAGGGTTGACGGAAAGGTAATTTGTTTTCGTCAAAGGGTTGACGGAAAGGTAATTTGTCTTCGTCAAAGGGTTGACGGAAAGAAACTGTTGTAAAACATCGTCATCAGAGGGCTGATGGAAAAAAAGTTTATTGGGAAAATTCCTAACAACGGTTGGGAAATTCCGAACTCTGACGAGTTAATTTGAGTAAGTTAAGGAGATACTCATGATGTGATGTTATGTATGCCAATGCATGTTTGGGCTTTCATGGGGAATATATGAAATGCATGGTCTGCAAGTTATGCCAAGCATGTTTGGATTTTGCGGAGGAGTGTATTTAGGGAATGCTAATGGTGATTGGGCTTAAAAAGGGTGATTGGGTGAATCGTACTGACTTTTTGATACTTGAGAAATTGAAGTTCGACGTCTAAGCAGGCGCTGGATGTAATGTTTGAGAATTCCCATTGGGGGGAGAAATGATCGGCTTAGTCCAAAGAACTATGTGGCACCCTTGAGTTGGAAATGTGTTTTGACTACCTTTAGCAAAATTCTAAAAAGAAAATAATTCGATATTGTCTTTCTTATATTTTTTTTGAAAAAAGGTCTTTTAATCGAAAATTTCCCATGTAATTTTATTTAGAAAAAGGTCATATTTCGCAGACAAAGCAGGAAAAGTAAAAATATGGAACATATGTGAGGGAACCTGATTTTTGTTGACAAGTGATTCCACAAGTAGGAAATTTTATACAAAGGAAAGCAATTCCTAAAAGAGGTGATTGCGAAAAGAAAATGATAATTGTAATGGCAATGAAACATCTCGAGTTTCCACCAAATTCTAACTCTGCTATAGTCTTCATGCCTTTGGTCGCCCTTTGATCTTGCTTTTTTTGAAGGAGGGTGATAGGATTGACTTGCTGGGAACCCACATAATTGACTTGCCAAGGAATGAAGAAGGATTCCTTACGGGATGCAGCCTCTTGCTCTTATTAAATCCCTAATTTTTGCCTAGACCTCCCTTTCGGGTTTTCAGTCTACCGGGATACCCATTTTTGCATAAGTTGCCCTTTCGGGTTTTCAACATATCGGGCTATATATATATATATATATATATATATATTTTTAAGCATAGTATTTTTTGACTGCATCCGCATTCACCGGGGATGGAAGATCTTCACCATCCATAGTTGCAAGGATCAAGGCTCCTCCGGAGAAGACCTTTCTTACAACATACGGACCTTCGTAGTTTGGAGTCCATTTTCCCCTTGGGTCAGTATGGATTGGAAGAATCTTCTTCAATACGAGGTCTCCGACCTTTAGGCTGCGGGGGAAAACCTTTTTGTCATGTGCCCTCTTGATGCACTTTTTATAAAGTTGGCCATGGCAGATGGCCGCTAAGCGCTTCTCATCAATGAGGTTTAGTTGGTCAAATCGAGTTTGTACCCACTCAGACTCATCAAGCTTAACATCTGTCAAAATCCTTAAGGAAGGAATCTCTACTTCGACTGGTAAGAGCGCATCCATGCCGTACACAAGGGAGAAGGGTGTTGCCCCAATGGAAGTGCGTACGGAAGCACGATAGCCGTGTAATGCGAATGGGAGCATTTCGTGCCAATCTTTGTAGGTTTCCACCATCTTTTGCACGATCTTCTTGATATTTTTGTTAGCTGCCTCAACATCGCCATTCATCTTAGGCCTATAAGGCGATGAGTTGTGGTGGTCGATCTTAAAACTTTGGCATAACTCTTTCATCATTTTATTATTGAGGTTAGATCCATTATCAGTAATGATCTTGTTGGGGACCCCATAACGGTAAATAATTTCTTTCCCGAGGAATCGGGCCACCACTTGTCTAGTAACGTTGGCGTACGAGGCTGCTTCTATCCACTTTGAGAAATAGTCAATGGCTACAAGGATGAAGCGATGTCCGTTCGAGGCAGTTGGCTCTATGCGTCCGATCACGTCAATGCCCCACATGGCGAAAGGCCAAGGTGATGTTAGGACGTTGAGAGGCGTTGGTGATACATAGATCTTATCAGCATAGATCTGGCACTTGTGGCAGGTTTGGACGTGGCGATAACAGTCAATTTCCATAGTCATCCAGTAATATCCGGCCCTATGAGAACAATCCTCTCAATGTGACTAATATTGCTTCCTAACAATCCTAGAAAGCAAAGATACAACAAGTATAATTTTTTGTATAAGAGTTTGAATAGATGAAATATATCAATCACTTGATTGATCTTCTCTTTCAAGTAAAACAAATCACAAGGATAATATTAGTGCTCAATGTGTATGAATATATGAGAGTATTTTTCTGAAATATGTATGTAACAATGTTGGAAAAATATCTCAATGAAAGTCGATGTATATATGAACACTTTGGTTAAAAGTTGGTATATTTGAAGTTTGTAATTAGTATGAAAGAGGTAAGTGATAAAATCTGAAAAGTATAGTATATATAGGAGACTCTATACCCTTTAGAAAAGCTGCATATAAGTGGAACAATGCAATGGTCAAGGGCAAGAGATATGAATTCGTATGGCACTGAATAACAATGAAGAAGTGCCAATGGTTCAGGTGTAACCGGTTACCTGAAGGATGTAACCGGTTACATGGTTACGTTATGGCCCAGGAATTCGAAAACTCGATCATGTAACCGGTTACTTAAATGATGTAACCGGTTACATCATATTGAAAATGATCAAATATAAAGGTTTTTTGCTACTGCCAGTGATGTAACCGGTTACATGATATTGGTAACGGGTTACATGACCTGAAAAGACCAAAAATAGTGTTTTGAAAAAGGGTAAGTGTTTATGGTATGTATTTGATGTTTTGGTAATGCATTTAACTAAATGTTTTGAGCACTAACTGTAACACCTCAAAATTTGCCCTCCTCTCTTGGGACTAGCATTAACATATTGCATACATTTTTAGTTCATTAGGCATTGCATATTGCATATCATGTGGTTACATTGTGCAAGCCATATTCTCAAGTCTTGATCAGAAGATGAGAAAGTCAAAGTGCAAGCCTAGGGTTTATTGACTGATCATGGGCCATCTGAGGATTGGGCTGTGAATTAGGGTTTCATGATTCTCAATGGATGTTGGTCTTCATCTTGATTGAAATGATACATCATCATCATCATAATTGGATGTCATCAGAAGATTGAAGAAGATTCCTTGAGATTAGGGTTTTGACCACTGGTCAACCCTAACCAGTTGTATTGGGCCAATCAGGGCTTAATCAGGAGAAGGGGCTTATGAAGGATGTGGGGTTCATTCTATGATTATTTTGTGCTTATTGAGGCTAGGGTTTCACCCTTGAGCCATTTCAGTTGAAGATTGGAGCTCAGTTTGATCTATGCATTGCCAAGTTCATCTATCAGATGAAAAGTCAATTGTGGTCAACTGTACATGATCTGATGGATTTGGAGGTGGAAATGAGTTAGATACACTTCATTCATGTTGGAACAAGTGTTATTTGACATTTCAAAGCTCAAGAATGGAGAAAATCAAGTCAGGACAAAAACTGCCAAAAATAGAAAGTGACTTGTAATTGAAGTTTCCAAAAATGGAAAGTTTTGGACCTCAAAGCCACGTGTCCAAGGAAGCTTCAATTGAAAATTTGTTCAACATGAAAGTTGTAGATCTTGTTCTCACCTTTCCAAAAAGTCCAAGAACTTGAAAATCCCATGTATGGTTGGAAAGTTATGGCTCAGTGAATTTCAAAAATGACCTGTAATCAGGAGGCCATAATTTCCACATACTTTGTCCAAATTGCAAGTTCTTTATATGCACAAACTCCATTTGATATGTACTTTGAGGGTGCATAATTGGATTTTCCCAAAAGTGGCCAAGGCAAAAAGTCACTTTTCAACTGGACAGCTGAATTGGACCAGGGGCAAAATTGTCCAACTCTCAAAATAATTGGAATTTTGAGATGGGACTTTTTGCTACACCTCATAAATGGCATTTTAAGCTTGTTTGAATCATCATTTCATGCATAGGCCTTGTAAATTGGGATTTGGCTTGAAAAGTGGAATGGTTAAAAATGGACAAATGCATCCACATGGTGATTTTGAGATTTACACATCCAATGAGCATGAGGCAAGTTTCTACAGCTCACATATGATGATTGGAAGGTGTATGTGCTGTCAAAACAGGTGGCATGAGCTGTCATGGTGAAATTCCATTTTTACCCCTCACTTGAAATAACCAATTACACTAACAATGCTAATTTGGTTAATCACACACTTAAGCATGGATTAAGCTACCATATATAATCATAATCATCTGTTAATCATAACAGAATTCACACACTCCAAGATTGGATCTCAAAAACCTCACATTCTCTCAATTTTCATCAAGAACACCAAACCCTCAAATCCTTCAATCTTCCTCAATCTTGAACCAAATCTCGAAATTCTTTTTGCTTTGAACTTGTATCATCATGTGCTAGGACTGTTTTCGTGTTTCATCATCCAAAGCTCATCAAATCGTGACTGTTCAACATGGCCTCATTCATGGTGAATTCGAATTGTGGACATTAGGAGCAAAGGCAAGTGGAGTTGAGCGCATCAATCACCTTCTCGATCTCTCTCCTGCATCTGTTTGTGAAGAACGAGCACCAAGAGCATCAACATAACACTGCCATTCCAGGTTTTTGTGTTTTTTCGAATCTCAAGATATGGTTAATGTTCATATGCGTTTTATAGAGCATGAAACGTAGGTTCTAATGTTGCTTGTGGTTTAGAAAATGATTAACTGTAGCTTGAGAAATCTAAGTTTGAAGTTTCGATGTCAAACCCTAGGTTGCTCGATTCAGGAATTTTAGGAACCTTTAGCCAAAATCAAGTTGATATTCGTGTTGTGCTCGATTAGACGGTTAGAACGGTTATAAGCTTGCTAATTTTCATGGTGATTTCGTGTTCTTCGTTTTTTCGAATTTCTGGAAATGTTGTGTGATGAAGACGATGAACTGAAGCTGTTTGATCCATTTGGCTGTTTGAATTTTCGAATTTCATGTTTCCCGCTGGCGCCACCAATAATTACAGTTATGCCATTATCATTTTAATTAATTTGAATTAATTATTAAAAAATTGATAACACCTTAAATAATTCACCAAAATAGTAGAAAAATCATAAAAATATGGAGATTTTTTCTATGACTTTGTTGACTTGTGTAGGATTTTTTTGACCTATTGGTCAAAGTTGTGCTTGGTAGAAAAATCATTTGCCCTAGGGTTTTCTCACATGAGTTACCTTTTGATACATTTTGCCAATTGATTCATGAAATGCTCATAGTGTTAAATAAATGCCTGGAAATTTTTGTGATGATTCTTGACTCATTGATGCTTATTTCCATGTAAATTTCATGAATTTTTGATACCTGGTCATTGAGCAGCAAATTATGGAACTTAGGTGTGACAATTTGTGTCACACCTCTTGATGTCAACTTTCTGGAATTTTTTACATGACCTATACTTGTTAGAATTGATTGAAATTTTGCATGATGATTGGTTGGCATGTTGAGATATTGTATGAATTTTTGTGGAATTTTACACTGCATTTTCAATTTGATCATGATTTTTCATTTCTGGTGATCATTTGTGCAAGCTCATGTGACCTAGGTTGGTAGATTGATTGAGAAATCCTCATATGGTACTGTATGATCATGAAATTTGATATGCATGTAATAGACACATAATGTGACATCCCTGTTTTGGTCCCATCCATTTCTATTTTGTTTTCAATGAGATGTGAATTTTTGAAGTGGAAGCATGTATTGATGTTGTGATTTGGAGCCTATAATTGTGACTGTTTTTGTTGATTTTCATTGACATGGTTCCATTTTCCCAAATGAGCTCAAATTTGACATGGTAGACCTTGAATACCCCCTGTTTAGGTGCAATTAATTTGAGAATTTTTGGATGTGTCTTGGTATGGATTTGAATGCAATACTTCTGTTTGTATGCTTGGTGCTTCATTTGAACTAGTTTGCCTTATTTTGTGCATAGCATGAGCATAATGAATGATATAGACATGAGACCAATGATGTTTGCTCTTGTTTGACTTTAATTTGACTTTGGTTTGTAAATGCCTTGCTGTTTAAGGATTTTTTCTTGTTTTGGACCCTAGGCTTGGCCTAGTGGTCTAGTTGCTAATGTTTGATTGATTTTTCAGGAGCAAAGGTATAATGCACATGGAGAATGATCCAAATCAATTTTGATTGATGTTGTTGATGTTTGTATACTAACATAGCATTGTTTTGTAGGTTGTGAAGCATAGGCTTGAGCTTTGGCTTGCTTTGTTTGTGCATAACTTGTATAGTTTGATTGATTGAACTTGCTGTTTACAGTTTGTCTGCCTGATTACTAACTGTGTTTGATTGTTTCCAGGTACTTTAGTTGCTCAGTTCCTTGTGAACTTTTGCTTTGCTTTGCTTAAGCAACTTGCATAGAGGTATAACCTTCTTACTTCATGTAGTCTGGAGACCCGGCTGTTACCGGGCCGGGCAAATTGTCTGAAGTCCTCCTTAAGAGGCAATGCTTGTGTATGTTTATTTTTAAGCCCAAGTAGGTGAAAGTCCTTTAAAGAAGGCAATTGGTGGAAGGTAGGGACAAGCAGTCTGTCCCCCACTATTCTGTGAGTCTTCTCCTTGCTCCCATTACATGGTTGTAGCATTGAGATCAAAAGCCCAAGATCTGTTGTGTCAGAGTCATCGAGTATAAAAGGGTTCCCCTATTCTGGACCCATGCTCATTTGTCAGCTCTCCCTGGTTAGGGATAAGAGCTGTGAGGTCTGATCCTCACTTCATCCTTTCATCTGCTTCACCTTAGCCTCGTAATGGCAAGGTTAAGAGCAAACACAGCCCGTACAGACGACTCGCTTCGGCAGTCAAACCTATTGTGTGAGCCCCTTGTTTTGGCTATAGTGCGTGCTATGTGGATATCTGATTGACATGCTTGTTTGAGATGCCTGTTCTCATTTGATGTATGATATGATTGTATGCTTGTGTGCTAGCTTCTTTCCTGGTTAGGTTAGTTTGCTTATGCAAGTAGGATAGAAAACTGAACTTAGGGTAAGCGATGCATGACAACATTAGGCTCGAGTCTCAGCTCCCTAGTCGTGCGTCTTTCCCCGGTTCTGGTTAGCAATTTAATCCCTTTCAGGGGAACTACATCGCCCTGATCCTCGTGCCAGACGAGGTATGTAGGCAGGTGGTCGTGCGAGACCACTCCGGGCAACCTTTTTTCTTTTTGTTTGTTTGTTTGTTATCTGATTGTGTGCTTGGGTTCGGATGCCGACGTAAGCCCAGTGATTGGCAGTCGGGCTCCACGTTTGCCCTTTTGAGTGTGTTTTGGTTCGGATGCCGACGTAATTCCATCCAGTGGTTGTCGGGCTCCATGTTTGCCACCCTTGCTTGTTTGTATGTTTTGTGTTGTCTGGCGTGCGTAAGCCGAACTACAGAGGCTCTGATTCTTGTTCCAGACAAGATATGTAGGCATAAGGTGCGATACCTTATCGAGCCCGTTTCTCCTAACCCCACCTGCGTTCCCTGTGTGTGTGTGTGATGTTTAGCAACCTTTTCTTTATCCTAGGACGTGGATCCCGTCGAGTACGACGGACGTGAGGGGTGCTAATACCTTCCCCTCGCGTAACCGACTCCCGAACCTTTTCTCTCTGGTCGCGAGACCATGTCTTTCCAGGTTTCTCTGAGCGTTTCCTTTCCCTATCTTGGGATAAATAACGTTTAGTGGCGGCTCTGTGTGTGTTTAGTTTTTAGCTCGCCGGTTGATTTTTCGCAGGATGCGACACTAACAAATATCAACGCAAAGAGTTTTAGCTTGTACCCATATAAGCTGAAGATCAATAACTTTGAGTCTTTAATCTTCATGAAATTTGTAAGCAAGCTTTGATCCTTATGCAATTTGTCTGGCTCATCCTTTTTGATATTCTTGAAATATGTTGTCTTCATCAAAACAAAGTCTTTAAGCAATTTTGGAGAAGCTTGAAAATACATTCTCCCCCTTTTTGATGATGACAACCAATGAGCCTTTGAGATTTGTTATTTTTGTCCAAGAGTATATGCCCCCCCTATCTTGACATCTCCCCCTATCTTGATAGCCTTTCTTTACTTATATATGGACTGCATAAAAGTTGGACAAAAAGCAACATACAAGCAATATACATACCAACCAAACTCTTCTCCCCCTTCAGAATTATCAAAAAGGATGGGGAAAAGAAGATATAACAATTTTACCAAATAATATAGAGGCATATATAAAACAACATTTATGGCAAAAACGCAGTGATGTAACCGGTTACTTACTTCATGTAACTGGTTACATGGTGTGAAAAAATAAAAACAGAATCAAATAAAATGTAAGTTACAGTGATGTAACCGGTTACCTACTTCATGTAACCGGTTACATGGTGCAGAAATGACCAAACAGAGGCAAAAATACATATATGCACAGTAATGTAACCGGTTACTTACCTTATGTAACCGGTTACATGATGCAAAAACTGGGAATTAAAAGCAATAAAAGCATATTTTTGCACATGTAACACAAATAGAACCTTCACAAATGACATTGTGAAGATTTATTAAAGTAGAGGAATATATAGCATGCACCTTAAGTGATGAATATGCGTGTCATACGCCATGTTCGTCCAAAATCCCAAGTTCTCTCCGAATCTTGAAGAAGGGTTCTTTGGCAAGTGGTTTTGTGAAGATATCTGCTAACTGATTATGTGTATCTACAAAAGTGACTTCAACATCTCCTTTAAGCACATGATCGCGAAGAAAATGATGTCGAATGTCTATGTGTTTGGTACGAGAATGCATGACCGGATTCTTTGTGATATTTATCGCACTTGTGTTGTTGCATCGAAGAGGTATGCAACCAAGATTTACTCCGTAGTCACTAAGTTGTTGTTTTAGCCATAAGATTTGAGCGCAACAACTACCGGCGGCAATGTATTCTGCTTCAGCCGTACTAAGTGCTACACAGGCTTGTTTCTTGCATGACCATGAAACTAAAGCATTTCCTAAGATGTGACATGTTCCACTCGTACTTTTGCGGTCAGTTTTGCAACCTGCATAGTCCGCGTCAGAATAACCAAGTAAATTACATACACTACCTTTAGGATACCATAATCCGATGTTTATAGTTCCCTTCAGATATTTCATAATCCTTTTCAACGCCATGAGATGAGATTCTTTCGGGTTTGCTTGAAAGCGAGCACACAAACAAACACTAAACATTATGTCAGGACGGCTTGCCGTCAAATATAATAACGAACCGATCATACCTCGATACTTTGTGATATCAATAGAGACACCGGATTCGTCTTGATCAACATAAGTTCCGGATCCCATTGGTGTAGACATTACTTTACAACTATCCATGTCGAATCTTTTCAACAACTCTTTGCAATACTTTGATTGGTTGATGAAAATTCCATCCTTTAGTTGCTTGATTTGAAGTCCAAGAAAATAGTTCATCTTTCCCATCATGGACATTTCAAATTCTCCTTGCATTATGGATGAGAATTCTTCACATAATGCTTTGTTGGTTGATCCGAAGATGATATCGTCAATATATACTTGAACTAATAGAGTATGGTTCTTAATTTTCTTTATGAATAATGTCTTGTCAACTTTACCTTTTTCAAAGCCATGTTCGCATAAAAAGTTGCTAAGACGATCATATTTATAAGTCGGATTTATGGTCATTTATTGCCGTGACGCCGGAGTGTTGTCCGTGATTTATCAGTGGGGATCCGTTTATTTCAGGATTCCCCGGGCCGAGATATTTATCAGTGGGGATCCGTTTATTTCAGGATTCCCCGGGCCGAGATATTTATCAGTGGGGATCCGTTTATTTCAGGATTCCCCGGGCCGATTCAGAGGGTTGTGAATGTCTGCTCAGAGACCAGTGATGATGATGATGTATCTGTCTTCCGTTTATTTCGGAACCCGTGGGTCTGATTGATGATCGTACACTCCTCAGATGGTTATGATCAGTTCAAAGACCAGTTTCAGTGCAGAGGATCAGATGACTTGGAGGATGGCCCATGGCATTCATTCATCTGCATCATTCTCATTTTGCATTCATCTGCACCAAACTCACGTCTAGCCATATGGGGAGTATTATGGATTGAGAATCTGGTTGAGAGACATCTTGAATTTCAGAATGTGGATGTCAAAATATTATCTGTCTCGATGAAATCAGAATCAAAGGACAGAAGCTTCCTCATATGGATAGACGTTGCATTCATGCATATTAACCTGTTTGCTGTTTTGCAGGAATCATCGCTCGTGCTCGTAGAACTGTACCTTTGCACTCAACCCGACCTCACAGATACTTCACCAGGCGCAATACTCCTCGACTGATGGATCCTCCCAACGCTGACATCCTCGAACTGAAAGAGAAGATGGGAGAGCTGATCAATGTCATGCAAGAGTTCGCCTTGGGGCAGAAAGTAATTGCCGAAAAGGTGGGGAGGATTGAAGACTGGCTGAAGATGGGGAACATGCAAGGAAACGCTTCGTCATCTGGACCGAAGAAATCTTTTGGTAATGACCAGCACAAGGATGAGGGTGAATCGAGTGCTGTGTACGCCCAGAGAGGACACGGTAGGGGTCGTTACTACCAGCACACCGCTGCGGTAACTATTCCTGCTGACAATCAGCCTGCACAACAGCAACAGCAGCGTCAGCCATTTCAGCGGAGGTCTCCGAGGGTAGGATATCCAGTCAGGAGGAGGATGAGTGATCGGCATTTTGACAGGCCGTCTGTGACATATTCTTTCCTATTGAAAAAGCTGAAAGATATGGGGCTGGTACAGTTGAGGACTTTGGCACCTATGAGACCTGATCAGAGGCCAGCCAATTTTGATGAAAGTGTCAAATGTGAATTCCATTCGGGTGCTCCTGGGCACAGTGTAGAGGACTGCAAAGCTTTTAAGCACATAGTCCAAGACCTGGTGGAGTCCAAGGCCCTCCATTTTTCACTATTGTCAGATGTTAATGCTAATCCCATGCCGGCGCATGGTCAGGCGATGGTGAATGCAATTGCTGAAGATTCAGATCGCGCCTGTGCAGTAGGTGGAGAGACTGACAATGACTGCAAGTTCAGTGGTTGGATAAAGCCGTGCGTACCAGGAAGCTGGAAGGCCTAAAAAGATCAACACTGTTACTCAGCCGGAAGAGTAATGATTTCTGTTTTGATTTTATCTGCATGAAAGCCATACGTGTTGCCCGACACGTAATGGTTCATTGTAAGGGCCACCTCATGTTTAAATTTGCATTTTCTGCATCATTAATAAATGGATGTTTTTCAGTCAAAAAGCGGTGTTCCCTGTTTTTCATTTATTTTTGCAGTTTAAAAACAAATAAAAATGGCAATGTTTGTTTTCATTTTTCTTTTTTGATTTGTCTCGTCCCAAAGTCAAAAATAATTCTCCGGATCTCGCTGATAACAATTTGGTTACCCCTCATATGACTTCGACAAACCGAGCAATCATGCCGAAGAAAAAGGCGAAGAAGATTGTGATCTGCTGGGATTAGCCAGGTTGTCAAAACAAGAGGAGAAGGTGATTCAGCCGTATGCAGAGCGGATTGAGGTTGTTATTCCAAGCACCGCCGAGGTCAGAAAGAAAGCAAAAATTAGGGCCGCTTCAGAGGCGAATCGAGAGCAGAATGGTAGTCCGGTTGAAGGGACATGTGGATACCTTCACCCGGTCGTGTCAGGATATGCCAGGGTCGGATACCGATGTCGTTGTGCACAAGCTACCATGGAAAGCAGACAGTCCTCTGGAGAAGCAGAACGCCAATGCCTGTATCAGAGAGCCATGGTGACTTTGTTTCATGATATGATTCATCGTGGAATCAATTGCTATGTTGATGACATGATAGCAAAGTCCCATACGGAAGTGGGGCATCTGGCAGACCGGGGCAAGCTGTTTGACTGGTTGAGACAATTCAAACTGAGGTTGAATTCAGATAAGTGCACTGTCAGAGTGCGGTCCGGTAAGATGTTGGGGGTTCATTATAAGGGAGGAATCGAGGTTCATCCTGCTTAAAAAAAAAAAAAAGAATGCCTGAACCAAGGAAAAACAGAAAAAGAGGTTCGTGGGTTCTTAGAAAGATTGAACTACATGTCATGGTTCACATCTCATCTAACAGCCACGTGTGAACCCATATTCAGGATGTTGAAAAGAAAGATCAAACGGTCAGGTGAAATAATGACCGCCAAAGGGGCATTGAAAGAATAAAAGAAAAGTTGCAGGAACCTCTGATTCTGTTGCCTCCCTATGGAAAGAAACTGTTAATTTTGTACTTGACAGGCCTTCGAGGGGTCTTAGAGGTGTATTGGGTCAGCATGACGCGTCTTGTCGAAAAGAGCATGCAATTTACCTTAGCAAAAAGTTTACCGACTGTGAAACAATACATTCACTGTTCGAGAAAACTTGATGTACTTTGGCATAGGCTGCTCGCCGACTGAGACAGTTTATGCTGGTTCATACCACTTTGTGGATTTCCGAGAAGGATCCGATCAAGTATGGGTTTGAGGATCCAGCATTGACCGGACGGGTTGTGAAAAGGCGAAAGAATGTTGACTGATTTGTGATCCGCTCAGAAAGCAATCAAGGGGTGTATTGTCTGATTATATCGCTCCGCAACCCATTAAGGATTGTCAACCAATGAAGTTTGAGTTCCCTGATGAGGACATCTCGAGGTGCTCCAATCGAAAGATTGAGAGTAACCGATCCCGGAGGAGGGGCCTGACCCTGAATCCGAACGGATTCTGATGTCTGATGGGGAGGTTAAGGTGAATAAGCTTTTGTTGCCCGGATAACGTTTGAATGCAACAATGGTGGCTGAGTACGAAGCTTGTATCCTGGATGTCGAACGTCGATGTGTACGTCTACTGGGGCAACTCCTTTCTCATTGGTATATGGAATGGAGGCGGTATTACCTGTTGAGGTTCAGATTCCTTCTTTGAGAGTCCTGATGGACGTAAAGTTGCAAGAGGCTGAATGGATAAGGACCCGGTACGAAGAATTGAGCCTGATAGAGGAAAAGAGGCTAGCAGCCATCTGTCATGGGCAATTATACCAGCAGAGGATGAAATGTGCTTTGGACAGAAAGGCATGATCTCGGGTATATCACGTAGGTGATATGGTGCTGAAAAGGATCCTTCCTCCTCAAAACGATCGAAGGGGCAAATGGACGCCGAATTATGAAGGTCCATTCGTGGTCAAGAAGGTTTTCTCTGGCGGAGCCTTGTTGTTAACGACCATGGATGGTGAGGATTTTCCATCCCCTGTGAATGCGGACGCAGTTAAAAAATACTTCGTATAAAGAGACCCGCTGGACGAAAAGAACAAAATAGTCCAGGCAAAAAAGGGCATCCCGGCGAACCAAAAACAGAGAGAAAGGTTCGGGCAAAAATTAGGGATAAAAGGAAAAGTGTACACCCGGCAAGTCGAAAACCTGAGAAGGCGACTTGGGCAAAAAGGGGTATCCCGGTGGACTGAAAACCCGAAAGGGCGGTCCAGGCAAAAGAGGGATTGAAACGAACAACTGCGTCTAGCATGATTGTTTGCGCTTTGGTTAAAGCATCATGGATAATACCCGGTAGGGATCAATCGGAATCGTCTTGTTCAGAAGGCAGAAAGCATGGAGAGTCTGAGGACATATGGGGTGTAACCGAGTTGGAACCCAATGAGATCACGGGTTTCACATTGCCATTAGGATAGATTTTTCCTTTTGAGCGCAATTACCTCTTTTCAGGAATTGCTTCCTTTTGTATTGCTCATTTGAGCCACACACTTTTCCAATCAATAAAATGCATATTCAGTCAAATAATTTTGTTTTTGTTTTTCATTACCGCTTTGATTGCAAAAACATCCAGATATTTTTGATAAAGAATCTTGCATTTTAAGACATACAGGTTCCTTCCAATGCATGTTTATAAGATTGAAGGCTTGAAATCTTATTTGGAAGGTTGAGTGACCCAAGTGTTGAAATCTTGACACGCCTGGGGCACGGTTTTATCTGATGATCTGTTTTGCAGGAACTGTTAGATATTCTTCACTCACTTGCAGGTTGTGATGTGGAAGCTTTGTAACAGATCCCCAGAGAGTTCGCTCAGGAACGAAAATGGAGAAAACATTGAGACGTACGATGATCCTTGATTTTAATCAAGAAGACTCTTCAAAATCGGAAGATTGGAAAGTATGTAATTCCCCGCAGAGTCCAATCAGGGACGAGTGTATGGAGAAAGGACGGAGAGACGACGAGACGTCCGACGACCTTTGGAATTAATCAAGAAGACTCTTCAAAGTCTGATGATTGAAATTTCTGTATAACTCCCAGGAGTACGTTTCTGTCGAGCGCGGGGCGATTTGGAATACAAGATGATGGAGCAGAAAAGGTCCAGACGAGTCTGGGAGTTCTCAAAAGTGGAAAGCTGATACGAGATTGGAAGGTGGATACCGTGGTTCGACGAGTCGACGGGTGTTCTCTGCCGATTGTTCTCATTTCCCAGCTAAGTCCCCAAGCAGAATCAGAGGACTGGCTCCCCAGCAGATCCAGTGTCTGTAGACTTCTCCAGCCGAGTTAGGATGGGTATCTCCGGCAGGTTTACAACGATGTTTCCTCAGTAGCCAGGCCAGAAGGTTGTTATCCCCGAGTGGAGCGGGTCTTTTTCAAAGAAATATATCTCCAGCAGTGTTCATCCTACCAGAGGATTGAGTAAGTGCCTGTAGTGGACAGATATCAGTATCCCCAGCTGAGCTGATTCTACCTATGGATTGCATGGGTTGTCCCCAGCGGAGTAGTATGCGTGTCCCTAGCAGGATCAGGATGGTTATCCCCGGCAGGTGATTTAGATTGATGCATCCCCAGTTGAGTCTGGAGATTGCTATTCCCCTAGCAGAGTCTCTGAGGGGGTTTTCCCGAAGCGGGGTCAGGATTGATATTCCCCAGCAAGTCAAGACTGTTGTATCCCCACAGAGCGTTGGTGGTGCTTATCCCCAGCATTTCCTGGAGCGGATTGGGTGCAAAGGAGGTTCTTCCCCAGCAAGGGTTGCCTTATTCCCAGCAACAGTGTTATTCCCCCAGCCGGGTGGAAATCAGAGCAATGACGAGTTCCTTAGCAGAATGTCTCGTGCTCCCCAGCAGAATCCCTTGAGGGGGATGTTTTTATGCATTCATCATGTAGCGTAAGCATAGCATATTGCATAGAAAAATAAATCGCGTAGCATTTCCATAATTATGGAGCATTACGCAGAAAAAGTCATGCATCATTGCAAGCATAAGCTAGTCTCAGACCGTGGTTGTTGTTTGAGAGGTGGTTGTGCCAGAAAGCGAAGATTTTACTCTGTGGAGTTTAGCATCATGACGTCAGATCAGCAATGTTCCCCAGTAGTGCGATATTGGAGGAAATGTTTCCGTCGGACAGAGATGGAAATAAAATCAGAAGACGTTACGCGATCAGCGCGATTCAAGCCGTGGTTACCGCTTGAGGATTGGTTTTGCCGGACAGTGAAGACGATACTCCGAGGGGTTCAGCATTGTGAGTGTGGAACAACAGTATTTCCCAATCATCAGTAAGTGTCTGGCTGTAAAACATCATTATTCGATGTCCTGTCCACATCATTATTCGATGTCCTGTCCACATCCTTGTTTGATGTCCTGTCAACATCATTATTCAATGTCCTGTCCACATCATTATTCGATGTCCTGTCCACATCATTATTTGATGTCTGTCCACGTCATTGTCTGATGTCCTGTCAACATCGTTGTTTGATGTCTGTCCACATCATTGTTTGGTGTCAGCCAACATCATTGATTCGATGTTCAGTCAACGTCGAGTTTTCTCCCAGTCATCAGTAAGTGTCTGGTCGAGTTTTCTTTGGTGTCTGTCAACATCATTGTGTCGATGTTCGGTAAACGTCGAGTTTTCTCCCGGTCATCAGTCAGTGCCGGTGGGAGATGCTACTCTGAGGAGTTTAGCATTAGAACGTCAGAGCAGCAATGTTCCCCAGTAGTACGATATTGGAGGAAATGTTTTCGTCGGACAGAGATGGAAATAAAATCAAAGGACGTTACGCGATCAGCGCGATTTAGGGGTTCAAGTGGAGAAAAGGAAATGTGGATACATTTTCTGGAGAGCGGGGTTCAAATGAAGATGGAGTTGAAGATTACATCCGGGATGAGGTCCTTAGGATCGTCTTCTGTTCATGTGTCACCTTAGGCTTTGGCGGATGCCAGTGGAGGTCGTTATAGGTGTCTTCTGAGGAAGAGATACACATGCTACCTTCCGTTGTGAAGGGTTACCCTCTGACATGTCGCCCTCAGAGTGGTTTGGTGTTAGTTCCGTCGTTGCCAGCGGAATTATCACGAGAGATTGGAGAAAAGGAGGTGCTGAGGCATTTTCTGGGGTTCAAATGGAGAAAAGGAAATGTGGATACATTTTCTGGAGACGGGGTTCAAATGGAGAAAAGGAAATGTGGATACATTTTCTGGAGACGGGGTTCAAATGGAGAAAAGGAAATGTGGATACATTTTCTGGAGACGGGGTTCAAATGGAGAAAAGGAAATGTGGATACATTTTCTGGAGAACGGGGTTCATTCTGGCGATCGAGAGTTATCGTCAGGCGACTGGGGTTCAAACTGGAGATCGGGGTTCATTATGTTGGCAAAAAGGAGTGCTGAGGCATTTTCTGGGGTTCAAATGCAGAGATCCGAGGGTCGTTTGCACAGAGAAAATTTCGGGGTTCAAGAAAATAAGAAAAAGAAGCAGAGAAACGTTCGGGGTTCAAGAAAATGAAAAAGAGATAAGAAAATTTCGGGGTTCGAGAAAAGCAAAAAGAAAAGAAGAAATAATAATCCCGAGCGGATGTGTGGTGATCAGACCATGGTTATCCCTGTGTTACCATTTATTTTGGTATCCAGGTCGACATTTTTCGAGTTTGTTTCTTCGCCGATGCTGACAGGCGTTGTTAATTATTATCCCATCAGAGTGAAAATTGTTCGTCTGTTTCTTGGTATTCAATCACTCTTCATCCTGATCATCCGAAAGCCGAGGCTATTTCGTATCGACAGGTTCACAGTGGATTGAATAGGGGCAGCTGTAACACCTCAAAATTTGCCCTCCTCTCTTGGGACTAGCATTAACATATTGCATACATTTTTAGGTCATTAGGCATTGCATATTGCATATCATGTGGTTACATTGTGCAAGCCATATTCTCAAGTCTTGATCAGAAGATGAGAAAGTCAAAGTGCAAGCCTAGGGTTTATTGACTGATCATGGGCCATCTGAGGATTGGGCTGTGAATTAGGGTTTCATGATTCTCAATGGATGTTGGTCTTCATCTTGATTGAAATGATACATCATCATCATCATAATTGGATGTCATCAGAAGATTGAAGAAGATTCCTTGAGATTAGGGTTTTGACCACTGGTCAACCCTAACCAGTTGTATTGGGCCAATCAGGGCTTAATCAGGAGAAGGGGCTTATGAAGGATGTGGGGTTCATTCTATGATTATTTTGTGCTTATTGAGGCTAGGGTTTCACCCTTGAGCCATTTCAGTTGAAGATTGGAGCTCAGTTTGATCTATGCATTGCCAAGTTCATCTATCAGATGAAAAGTCAATTGTGGTCAACTGTACATGATCTGATGGATTTGGAGGTGGAAATGAGTTAGATACACTTCATTCATGTTGGAACAAGTGTTATTTGACATTTCAAAGCTCAAGAATGGAGAAAATCAAGTCAGGACAAAAACTGCCAAAAATAGAAAGTGACTTGTAATTGAAGTTTCCAAAAATGGAAAGTTTTGGACCTCAAAGCCACGTGTCCAAGGAAGCTTCAAATGAAAATTTGTTCAACATGAAAGTTGTAGATCTTGTTCTCACCTTTCCAAAAAGTCCAAGAACTTGAAAATCCCATGTATGGTTGGAAAGTTATGGCTCAGTGAATTTCAAAAATGACCTGTAATCAGGAGGCCATAATTTCCACATACTTTGTCCAAATTGCAAGTTCTTTATATGCACAAACTCAATTTGATATGTACTTTGAGGGTGCATAATTGGATTTTCCCAAAAGTGGCCAAGGCAAAAAATCACTTTTCAACTGGACAGCTGAATTGGACCAGGGGCAAAATTGTCCAACTCTCAAAATAATTGGAATTTTGAGATGGGACTTTTTGCTACACCTCATAAATGGAATTTTAAGCTTGTTTGAATCATCATTTCATGCATAGGCCTTGTAAATTGGGATTTGGCTTGAAAAGTGGAATGGTTAAAAATGGACAAATGCATCCACATGGTGATTTTGAGATTTACACATCCAATGAGCATGAGGCAAGTTTCTACAGCTCACATATGATGATTGGAAGGTGTATGTGCTGTCAAAACAGGTGGCATGAGCTGTCATGGTGAAATTCCATTTTTACCCCTCACTTGAAATAACCAATTACACTAACAATGCTAATTTGGTTAATCACACACTTAAGCATGGATTAAGCTACCATATATAATCATAATCATCTGTTAATCATAACAGAATTCACACACTCCAAGATTGGATCTCAAAAACCTCACATTCTCTCAATTTTCATCAAGAACACCAAACCCTCAAATCCTTCAATCTTCCTCAATCTTGAACCAAATCTCGAAATTCTTTTTGCTTTGAACTTGTATCATCATGTGCTAGGACTGTTTTCGTGTTTCATCATCCAAAGCTCATCAAATCGTGACTGTTCAACATGGCCTCATTCATGGTGAATTCGAATTGTGGACATTAGGAGCAAAGGCAAGTGGAGTTGAGCGCATCAATCACCTTCTCGATCTCTCTCCTGCATCTGTTTGTGAAGAACGAGCACCAAGAGCATCAACATAACACTGCCATTCCAGGTTTTTGTGTTTTTTCGAATCTCAAGATATGGTTAATGTTCATATGCGTTTTATAGAGCATGAAACGTAGGTTCTAATGCTGCTTGTGGTTTAGAAAATGATTAACTGTAGCTTGAGAAATCTAAGTTTGAAGTTTCGATGTCAAACCCTAGGTTGCTCGATTCAGGAATTTTAGGAACCTTTAGCCAAAATCAAGTTGATATTCGTGTTGTGCTCGATTAGACGGTTAGAACGGTTATAAGCTTGCTAATTTTCATGGTGATTTCGTGTTCTTCGTTTTTTCGAATTTCTGGAAATATTGTGTGATGAAGACGATGAACTGAAGCTGCTTGATCCATTTGGCTGTTTGAATTTTCGAATTTCATGTTTCCCGCTGGCGCCACCAATAATTACAGTTATGCCATTATCATTTTAATTAATTTGAATTAATTATTAAAAAATTGATAACACCTTAAATAATTCACCAAAAATAGTAGAAAAATCATAAAAATATGGAGATTTTTTCTATGACTTTGTTGACTTGTGTAGGATTTTTTTGACCTATTGGTCAAAGTTGTGCTTGGTAGAAAAATCATTTGCCCTAGGGTTTTCTCACATGAGTTACCTTTTGATACATTTTGCCAATTGATTCATGAAATGCTCATAGTGTTAAATAAATGCCTGGAAATTTTTGTGATGATTCTTGACTCATTGATGCTTATTTCCATGTAAATTTCATGAATTTTTGATACCTGGTCATTGAGCAGCAAATTATGGAACTTAGGTGTGACAATTTGTGTCACACCTCTTGATGTCAACTTTCTGGAATTTTTTACATGACCTATACTTGTTAGAATTGATTGAAATTTTGCATGATGATTGGTTGGCATGTTGAGATATTGTATGAATTTTTGTGGAATTTTACACTGCATTTTCAATTTGATCATGATTTTTCATTTCTGGTGATCATTTGTGCAAGCTCATGTGACCTAGGTTGGTAGATTGATTGAGAAATCCTCATATGGTACTGTATGATCATGAAATTTGATATGCATGTAATAGACACATAATGTGACATCCCTGTTTTGGTCCCATCCATTTCTATTTTGTTTTCAATGAGATGTGAATTTTTGAAGTGGAAGCATGTATTGATGTTGTGATTTGGAGCCTATAATTGTGACTGTTTTTGTTGATTTTCATTGACATGGTTCCATTTGCCCAAATGAGCTCAAATTTGACATGGTAGACCTTGAATACCCCTGTTTAGGTGCAATTAATTTGAGAATTTTTGGATGTGTCTTGGTATGGATTTGAATGCAATACTTCTGTTTGTATGCTTGGTGCTTCATTTGAACTAGTTTGCCTTATTTTGTGCATAGCATGAGCATAATGAATGATATAGACATGAGACCAATGATGTTTGCTCTTGTTTGACTTTAATTTGACTTTGGTTTGTAAATGCCTTGCTGTTTAAGGATTTTTCTTGTTTTGGACCCTAGGCTTGGCCTAGTGGTCTAGTTGCTAATGTTTGATTGATTTTTCAGGAGCAAAGGTATAATGCACATGGAGAATGATCCAAATCAATTTTGATTGATGTTGTTGATGTTTGTATACTAACATAGCATTGTTTTGTAGGTTGTGAAGCATAGGCTTGAGCTTTGGCTTGCTTTGTTTGTGCATAACTTGTATAGTTTGATTGATTGAACTTGCTGTTTACAGTTTGTCTGCCTGATTACTAACTGTGTTTGATTGTTTCCAGGTACTTTAGTTGCTCAGTTCCTTGTGAACTTTTGCTTTGCTTTGCTTAAGCAACTTGCATAGAGGTATAACCTTCTTACTTCATGTAGTCTGGAGACCCGGCTGTTACCGGGCCGGGCAAATTGTCTGAAGTCCTCCTTAAGAGGCAATGCTTGTGTATGTTTATTTTTAAGCCCAAGCAGGTGAAAGTCCTTTAAAGAAGGCAATTGGTGGAAGGTAGGGACAAGCAGTCTGTCCCCCACTATTCTGTGAGTCTTCTCCTTGCTCCCATTACATGGTTGTAGCATTGAGATCAAAAGCCCAAGATCTGTTGTGTCAGAGTCATCGAGTATAAAAGGGTTCCCCTATTCTGGACCCATGCTCATTTGTCAGCTCTCCCTGGTTAGGGATAAGAGCTGTGAGGTCTGATCCTCACTTCATCCTTTCATCTGCTTCACCTTAGCCTCGTAATGGCAAGGTTAAGAGCAAACACAGCCCGTACAGACGACTCGCTTCGGCAGTCAAACCTATTGTGTGAGCCCCTTGTTTTGGCTATAGTGCGTGCTATGTGGATATCTGATTGACATGCTTGTTTGAGATGCCTGTTCTCATTTGATGTATGATATGATTGTATGCTTGTGTGCTAGCTTCTTTCCTGGTTAGGTTAGTTTGCTTATGCAAGTAGGATAGAAAACTGAACTTAGGGTAAGCGATGCATGACAACATTAGGCTCGAGTCTCAGCTCCCTAGTCGTGCGTCTTTCCCCGGTTTCTGGTTAGCAATTTAATCCCTTTCAGGGGAACTACATCGCCCTGATCCTCGTGCCAGACGAGGTATGTAGGCAGGTGGTCGTGCGAGACCACTCCGGGCAACCTTTTTTCTTTTTGTTTGTTTGTTTGTTATCTGATTGTGTGCTTGGGTTCGGATGCCGACGTAAGCCCAGTGATTGGCAGTCGGGCTCCACGTTTGCCCTTTTGAGTGTGTTTTGGTTCGGATGCCGACGTAATTCCATCCAGTGGTTGTTGGGCTCCATGTTTGCCACCCTTGCTTGTTTGTATGTTTTGTGTTGTCTGGCGTGCGTAAGCCGAACTACAGAGGCTCTGATTCTTGTTCCAGACAAGATATGTAGGCATAAGGTGCGATACCTTATCGAGCCCGTTTCTCCAAACCCCACCTGCGTTCCCTGTGTGTGTGTGTGATGTTTAGCAACCTTTTCTTTATCCTAGGACGTGGATCCCGTCGAGTACGACGGACGTGAGGGGTGCTAATACCTTCCCCTCGCGTAACCGACTCCCGAACCTTTTCTCTCTGGTCGCGAGACCATGTCTTTCCAGGTTTCTCTGAGCGTTTCCTTTCCCTATCTTGGGATAAATAACGTTTAGTGGCGGCTCTGTGTGTGTTTAGTTTTTAGCTCGCCGGTTGATTTTTCGCAGGATGCGACACTAACAAATATCAACGCAAAGAGTTTTAGCTTGTACCCATATAAGCTGAAGATCAATAACTTTGAGTCTTTAATCTTCATGAAATTTGTAAGCAAGCTTTGATCCTTATGCAATTTGTCTTGGCTCATCCTTTTTGATATTCTTGAAATATGTTGTCTTCATCAAAACAAAGTCTTTAAGCAATTTTGGAGAAGCTTGAAAATACATTCTCCCCCTTTTTGATGATGACAACCAATGAGCCTTTGAGATTTGTTATTTTTGTCCAAGAGTATATGCTCCCCCTATCTTGACATCTCCCCCTATCTTGATAGCCTTTCTTTACTTATATATGGACTGCATAAAAGTTGGACAAAAAGCAACATACAAGCAATATACATACCAACCAAACTCTTCTCCCCCTTCAGAATTATCAAAAAGGATGGGGAAAAGAAGATATAACAATTTTTACCAAATAATATAGAGGCATATATAAAACAACATTTATGGCAAAAACGCAGTGATGTAACCGGTTACTTACTTCATGTAACTGGTTACATGGTGTGAAAAAATAAAAACAGAATCAAATAAAATGTAAGTTACAGTGATGTAACCGGTTACCTACTTCATGTAACCGGTTACATGGTGCAGAAATGACCAAACAGAGGCAAAAATACATATATGCACAGTAATGTAACCGGTTACTTACCTTATGTAACCGGTTACATGATGCAAAAACTGGGAATTAAAAGCAATAAAAGCATATTTTTGCACATGTAACACAAATAGAACCTTCACAAATGACATTGTGAAGATTTATTAAAGTAGAGGAATATATAGCATGCACCTTAAGTGATGAATATGCGTGTCATACGCCATGTTCGTCCAAAATCCCAAGTTCTCTCCGAATCTTGAAGAAGGGTTCTTTGGCAAGTGGTTTTGTGAAGATATCTGCTAACTGATTATGTGTATCTACAAAAGTGACTTCAACATCTCCTTTAAGCACATGATCGCGAAGAAAATGATGTCGAATGTCTATGTGTTTGGTACGAGAATGCATGACCAGATTCTTTGTGATATTTATCGCACTTGTGTTGTTGCATCGAAGAGGTATGCAACCAAGATTTACTCCGTAGTCACTAAGTTGTTGTTTTAGCCATAAGATTTGAGCGCAACAACTACCGGCGGCAATGTATTCTGCTTCAGCCGTACTAAGTGCTACACAGGCTTGTTTCTTGCATGACCATGAAACTAAAGCATTTCCTAAGATGTGACATGTTCCACTCGTACTTTTGCGGTCAGTTTTGCAACCTGCATAGTCCGCGTCAGAATAACCAAGTAAATTACATACACTACCTTTAGGATACCATAATCCGATGTTTATAGTTCCCTTCAGATATTTCATAATCCTTTTCACCGCCATGAGATGAGATTCTTTCGGGTTTGCTTGAAAGCGAGCACACAAACAAACACTAAACATTATGTCAGGACGGCTTGCCGTCAAATATAATAACGAACCGATCATACCTCGATACTTTGTGATATCAATAGAGACACCGGATTCGTCTTGATCAACATAAGTTCCGGATCCCATTGGTGTAGACATTACTTTACAACTATCCATGTCGAATCTTTTCAACAACTCTTTGCAATACTTTGATTGGTTGATGAAAATTCCATCCTTTAGTTGCTTGATTTGAAGTCCAAGAAAATAGTTCATCTTTCCCATCATGGACATTTCAAATTCTCCTTGCATTATGGATGAGAATTCTTCACATAATGCTTTGTTGGTTGATCCGAAGATGATATCGTCAATATATACTTGAACTAATAGAGTATGGTTCTTAATTTTCTTTATGAATAATGTCTTGTCAACTTTACCTTTTTCAAAGCCATGTTCGCATAAAAAGTTGCTAAGACGATCATACCATGCTCTTGGTGCTTGCTTTAATCCATAGAGTGCCTTTTTCAACTTGTAGACATGTGAGGGATGCTTGAAGTCTTCAAAGCCCGGGGGTTGTTTGACATAGACTTCTTCATTGATATAGTCATTCAAGAATGCGCTCTTGACATCCATTTGAAAAAGCTGAAAATTTAAAGAGCAAGCATAAGCAAGTAAAAGACGAATAGCTTCTAACCTTGCAACGGGAGCGAAAGTTTCTTCAAAGTCAATTCCTTCCTCTTGATTATACCCTTGAACCACCAACCTTGCTTTGTTTCGAAGAATTATACCATTCTCATCAAGCTTGTTCTTAAACACCCATCTTGTACCTATGATTTGTTTATCACTTGGTCTAGGAACAAGTTCCCAAACTTGATTCCTTTCGAATTGGTTTAACTCTTCTTGCATGGCAATTATCCATTGATCGTCTCCTAAGGCTTCATCAATTTTGGAAGGTTCAATTTGAGAAACAAACGCCATGTTCAAACAAGCATCTTGAAGATTTAGTCTTGTTGTAACGCCTTGACTAATGTCACCAATAACTTTATCAATTGGATGATCTCTATGAGTTCTCCATTCTTTCGGTAGATCGTTGACATTTGTTTTTGGTTGTGAAACTTCTTCTTGTTGTTCCGATGGATCTTTGCTGGTATCTTTAGAAGAAATTTCTTGAGGGATTTCTATTATATCATCATCATCATCACATATAATAATATCCTCCTTGGAGGGGTTAGATTCATCAAAAGATACATGCATTGATTCTTCAATTTTTAAAGTTCTTTTATTATAAATTCTGTATGCCTTACTTGTAAGAGAATAACCGAGAAAAATACCTTCATCGGATTTTTCGTCAAACTTACCAAGATTGTCTTTGTCATTGTTTAGGACAAAGCACTTGTATCCAAAGATGTGAAAGAAAGAGATGTTGGGTTTCCTTCCTTTGAAGAGTTCATATGGAGTCTTCTTTAGGATAGGTCTTATGTTAACTCTATTGCTTACAAAACACGCCGTGCTAACCGCATCTGCCCAAAAATACTTAGGAAGATTTGAGTCGCTAAGCATTGTTCTTGCAAGTTCCACCAATGACCTATTCTTTCTTTCAACTACTCCATTTTGTTATGGAGTTCTTGGAGCCGAGAAGTTGTGAAATATTCCTTGATCTTCGCAAAAATCTTCAAAGGAGGTATTCTGGAATTCTCCACCATGATCGCTTCTTATGGAGGCAATTGTTAATGATTTCTCATTTTGAATCTGTTTAGCATACTTCTTGAATGCTTTGAATGCATCACTTTTTTGCACTAAAAAGAAAGTCCAAGTATATCTAGAATAATCATCAACAATAACTAACGTATATAAGTTACCTCCGAAGCTTCTTGTTCTTGATGGACCAAATAAGTCCATGTGTAACAGTTGTAGTGGCCTAGAAGTGGACACCACATTTTTGGATGTGAAAGTTGACTTGGTCTGCTTCCCCTTTTGACATGCATCGCAAAGCCTATCTTTGATGAATTTTATCTTTGGCAATCCAATGACAAGGTCATGTTTTACTAACTTATTCAAGTGCTCCATGTGAATGTGAGCAAATCTCTTATGCCATAACCATGAGTCATTGTTATTTGCCACAAGACACTTAACCTTCAAAGAAACATCGTCAAGGGAAATCATGAAAATATTATTAATTCTCTTACCTATAAGCATTACCTCTTGTGTGATTTCGTCTTCAATTAAGCATTCATCTTTTGTGAACCTTATTTTGAATCCTTTGTCACAAAGTTGGCTTATGCTTAAGAGATTGTGCTTTAGTCCTTCGACCTATAGCACATCTTCGATGGATATGAAATTTGGTGCACCTACTTTGCCTATGCCAAGAATTCTTCCTTTGTTGTTATCTCCATAAGTAACATAACCCTTGGCCTTAAGCTTTAGATCTAAAAATTTGTGCACATCACCGATCATATGCTTGGAGCACCCACTATCCAAATACCAAAGATTTGTTGTGGCCTTCAAGCACACCTACAAAACAAAGTTAAGTTTTGTTAGGTACCCAAATTGCTTTGGGTCCTTTATAATTAGTTCCTTTCTCAACCCAAACATAATGCCCTTTTGCTACACTAAAATTTCTAATATAGCAGGCATTAGGTGTATGGCCAATAATACCACAATAAAAACAGGTTGGTTCAAAATTGCTTTTATATCTAAGAACGAAAGACTTTTTCTTGATAAACTTTTTCCTTTTAGGATGTTGATGCACTACTTTTGGTGTGTTGTCTCTTTCTTTTGGAGGTTGATCCTTAGGCCTTACAAAGATAGTTTTACTTGTACTTGGTTTAGAAAATTTGGAGTAACCAAGTCCATTTTTGTCATTTGAGTACCTTTGTTGGCTAAGAACCCCTTCCAAACCAATTTGTACTTTTTCATATCTTTCAAGGACTCTTTTAAGTTGGACAATTTGGAACGAGAGAGACTCACACTCTAGACATACAAAACTCTTCTTTTCACTAATCATCTCTTGTTTCTTATTTTCAAAATTTTCAATCTTTTCTTCCAAGGAAGAAATTTGTTTCTTTTGAGATGATATAGTTTTATAGAGAATTGTGCACTCATTTAACAATTCATTAATTGCTTCTTGTGCATCATCATCAAAAATAGAAAAGTCATTTCTAACCTCTTCTTCATCATCGGAATGATGTGAAGCCATTAGCGCCAAGTTTGCACATTCCTCGCTATCTGATCCGGATGAAGAACTAATTTCATTGTCCTCCCATGCAAGATATGCCTTTTTATTCTTGAAGTCCTTCTTGCTCTTGAATCCTCCTTTCTTTGAAAGTTTAGGATATTCCGGCTTTATGTGGCCTTGTTTTCCACATTTATAGCATGTTACATCTTGCGTAGATGTGGTGGCCTCTTTCTTCCTGAAATGTCTATTCTTTTTAGCGTTAAAGGATTTATCATTTTTGTTAAAGAACTTACCGAGCCTTTTAACAAGGAGCATGAAATTCTCATCTTCCTCCAACGCGTCATCATCTTTATCTTCTTTTGAGTCTACCTTCAAGGCAATCCCTTTAGATTTCTTTTCTTGGCTTTCATGTTTCTCAAGCCTACCAAGTTCTAACTCATGTTCTTGAAGCTTTCCAAAGAGAGATGTGGACGTCATTGTTGAGAGACTTTTCTTTTCGGAGATAGCCGTCACTTTTGGTTTCCATTCTCGAGTCAATGATCTTAGTACCTTCAGATTGAGATCGTCATTTGTAAATGTTTTTCCGAGAGCAATCAAGTGGTTTGTCAAGTGAACAAATCTCTTTTGTAGCGTCACCATGGATTCTCCGGGCAGCATTCTAAACATCTCATATTCTTGACTTAATGTATTCAACCTTGATCTCTTTACTTTGGCGGTGCCTTCATGTGTCTCCACTAAGGTGTCCCATATTTCTTTTGCCGACTTGCATTGAGATATGCGGAAGAACTCATCCATGCTTAAAGCACTTTGAAGGATGTTTATAGCTTTCTTTTCATTTAAGATTTTTTCTTATCATCTTCATCGTACGAACTCTTTATCTTTGGAGTACCAACGCCATTGATCACACTCATAGGATTATGTGGGCCATTTTCAACGGCTTCCCATATGCCTTCTCCTTGGGCTTCTAGATGTGCCTTCATACGGATCTTCCAAAAATCAAAATATTCTCCAGAGAATAGTGGTGGTTTGTTACTACTTCCACCGTCTTTAAAAACCGGATTCATGCTTGCGGAAGCCATGCGGATCTTTTAGGAACAGGTTACCTATAACCTGCTCTGATGCCAATTGTAAGAACGAAGTGCGCCTAAGAGGGGGGTGAATTAGGTTCTTTAAAATTTTATCCGATTTTATGATATGAAGTTGATAATATTTCTGGTTTAGAAATTTATGAAAGATGTAAAGGCGGAAAGATAAATGACACAAGGATATATCCTGGTTCCCCTCACAATCTGAGAGTACTCCAGTTCCCTTATGCAGTAAGAGATTTTCACTATGTTTGGTAACTTGAACAAGAAATAACCAAAAAACCAAGAACAATCCTCTTGGACCAAGAACAATCCTCTTGGATTTTCACTAAGTCACCCTATGAGAACAATCCTCTCAATGTGACTAATATTGCTTCCTAACAATCCTAGAAAGCAAAGATACAACAAGTATAATTTTTTGTATAAGAGTTTGAATAGATGAAATATATCAATCACTTGATTGATCTTCTCTTTCAAGTAAAACAAATCACAAGGATAATATTAGTGCTCAATGTGTATGAATATATGAGAGTATTTTTCTGAAATATGTATGTAACAATGTTGGAAAAATATCTCAATGAAAGTCGATGTATATATGAACACTTTGGTTAAAAGTTGGTATATTTGAAGTTTGTAATTAGTATGAAAGAGGTAAGTGATAAAATCTGAAAAGTATAGTATATATAGGAGACTCTATACCCTTTAGAAAAGCTGCATATAAGTGGAACAATGCAATGGTCAAGGGCAAGAGATATGAATTCGTATGGCACTGAATAACAATGAAGAAGTACCACTGGTTCAGGTGTAACCGGTTACCTGAAGGATGTAACCGGTTACATGGTTACGTTATGGCCCAGGAATTCGAAAACTCGATCATGTAACCGGTTACTTAAATGATGTAACCGGTTACATCATATTGAAAATGATCAAATATAAAGGTTTTTTGCTACTGCCAGTGATGTAACCGGTTACATGATATTGGTAACGGGTTACATGACCTGAAAAGACCAAAAATAGTGTTTTGAAAAAGGGTAAGTGTTTATGGTATGTATTTGATGTTTTGGTAATGCATTTAACTAAATGTTTTGAGCACTAACAAATATCAATGCAAAGAGTTTTAGCTTGTACCCATATAAGTTGAAGATCAATAACTTTGAGTCTTTAATCTTCATGAAATTTGTAAGCAAGCTTTGATCCTTATGCAATTTGTCTTGGCTCATCCTTTTTGATATTCTTGAAATATGTTGTCTTCATCAAAACAAAGTCTTTAAGCAATTTTGGAGAAGCTTGAAAATACATTCTCCCCCTTTTTGATGATGACAACCAATGAGCCTTTGAGATTTGTTATTTTTGTCCAAGAGTATATGCTCCCCCTATCTTGACATCTCCCCCTATCTTGATAGCCTTTCTTTACTTATATATGGACTGCATAAAAGTTGGACAAAAAGCAACATACAAGCTATATACATACCAACCAAACTCTTCACCCCCTTCAGAATTATCAAAAAGGATGGGGAAAAGAAGATATAACAATTTTTACCAAATAATATAGAGGCATATATAAAACAAAATTTATGGCAAAAACGCAGTGATGTAACCGGTTACTTACTTCATGTAACTGGTTACATGGTGTGAAAAAAGAAAAACAGAATCAAATAAAATGTAAGTTACAGTGATGTAACCGGTTACCTACTTCATGTAACCGGTTACATGGTGCAGAAATGACCAAACAGAGGCAAAAATACATATATGCACAGTAATGTAACCGGTTACTTACCTTATGTAACCGGTTACATGATGCAAAAACTGGGAATTAAAAGCAATAAAAGCATATTTTTGCACATGTAACACAAATAGAACCTTCACAAATGACATTGTGAAGATTTATTAAAGTAGAGGAATATATAGCATGCACCTTAAGTGATGAATATGCGTGTCATACGCCATGTTCGTCCAAAATCCCAAGTTCTCTCCGAATCTTGAAGAAGGGTTCTTTGGCAAGTGGTTTTGTGAAGATATCTGCTAACTGATTATGTGTATCTACAAAAGTGACTTCAACATCTCCTTTAAGCACATGATCGCGAAGAAAATGATGTCGAATGTCTATGTGTTTGGTACGAGAATGCATGACCGGATTCTTTGTGATATTTATCGCACTTGTGTTGTCGCATCGAAGAGGTATGCAACCAAGATTTACTCCGTAGTCACTAAGTTGTTGTTTTAGCCATAAGATTTGAGCGCAACAACTACCGGCGGCAATGTATTCTGCTTCAGCCGTACTAAGTGCTACACAGGCTTGTTTCTTGCATGACCATGAAACTAAAGCATTTCCTAAGATGTGACATGTTCCACTCGTACTTTTGCGGTCAGTTTTGCAACCTGCATAGTCCGCGTCAGAATAACCAAGTAAATTACATACACTACTGTAGCACCTCAAATTTGCACCCATCATTGTACATACATTCTCATATTAGGTCATAGCATATCATGGTCCATTGCATAGCATTGCATTGCCTCTTTTGCCTCAAGTGCAAGCCAATCAAGGAATTAGGTTAAACTGATCAGGAGATCAGTCAGTCAAGCAAGCAAGCACAATTCTCATTGAGCCAAGGCCCTAGGGTTGGTCCAACATGTTCACATGACTTGGGGGTCCATTTGAAGTTTTTTGGTCAAGGATTGGATGTTCAGAAGCCATCAGTTCATGTGCAGACAGTCAGAAACCCTAAAAGTCAACTGTTGGTCAACTGTCCATTTAATCAGTGATTTGATGATGGGATTGGGTTTGAGAGAGTTATTTCATGTCCAAATAGGCCTCATATATCATGTCAAACACCATCATGGAAGAATTTGAAGCCAGATTAGAAATTTCCAAAAATGGAAATTGGACCTGTAACTGAAACTTACCAAAAATGGAAAGTCTTGATCCTCAAACTTACATCATGATACAAGCTCCAAATGAATTTTTGCCCAACATGAAAGTTGAAGATCTTGTTCTCCCATTTTCAAAAAGTCCAAGAACTCTCAATTCCCATGTGTGGTTGGCAAGTTATGATCGAATCGATTTCAGAAATTCTTGAACTTCAAAAGGTCATATCTCTCAAACCATTTGGCCAATTTGGGTGGGGTTTTTTCCTACAAGTCACATTTGTTCCCCTCTTTCCAAAAATATAAATTTCATACACCAAAACCTTGCCAATCAAAATGGCATTTTTTGACTTGTCTCATTTTAATTCAAGTTTGACCAAGGTTTGACTTTTTGATTTAATCATCTTTTAACCATTTGGCCATTCAAACATGTTTAGAAATCATATTTTGGTCATGTTACAAGTCATTTTTATGCAGTACATATGGCCATTCCTTGCTTGCTTGAATTTTGGAAGAAAGTACATGTTTTCACCAAAACCATATCCCACATGTCTATGGACCATGCTTGGTACCTCTCATAGCAGATTTCTAACATCATTTTTCTGTCAATTGGAACCTCATTTGCAGCCTAAAACCAACAGAAAAAAAGGCCATTCCTTGCTTGCTTAAAATTGGGAAGAAAGTACAAATGCAACCACCACATCCCCACATATCCATGGGCCATGCCTTGTACCACAAAACAGAGATTTTGAACCTCATTTTCTGTCATGGAAAACCAGTAGGAGCAGCCATACCATACAGAAAAACACTTGTGCTCTCATTCTCTCAAAAAGTCACATTTTGGCCATTTTCCAAAAGCTGTCCAAAAACACCAAAGACTGAGCCTGGCCATGATTATTTTCACCATCCACTCATCATCTTGAAGCAACTAGCAGCCATCAAAAGATCACACAAACAGAACTTCATTCATTCTAAAAAATCACATCTTGGCCATTTCTCAAAAAAGTTGTCAAAACTCCAAGAGGACCAAGCCTTGCATTGTTGTTTCACCATCCATTCATCACTTGGAAACCACTAGGAGCAGCCATAAAACACATCTAGCTCAGAGAAAAACTCATTCTAAAAAACCTCATCTTTGTGCATTTCTAAAAACCAGTCAAAGAAACTCCAAAGAACTGAGCACTGCCTTGCCTTAAACACTATCCTTTCATCATTTTGGACCTATTTTCATCACCCTTCTCCAACTGGAAGTCCCTTTTTTACTGCTGTTTTCAAAAGAGCACAGCCATGACAGAGTTTGTATGAGGTCATTTCAAGCCATCCTAAGCCAAGCTTCCTTCGCCATTCATCTTGTGGAAGTGTGTTGAGCAGCTGTTTCGAGCAAAGGAGGCCAAACAATGTTTGTACCACAACTGTCCATCAACTTCGGTAAAATTTCGACCTCTTTGTTTCTTAAAATAGATACATGCTTTAGAAAGGTCTTTTTATGCTGAGCTCAACAGTGGTTGTGGTTTCAAAAATGGTTGGCTATTTTGAAAGTTATGCCATGTTTAAGTTTGATGATGAAATATGTTTGTGCTATGTTTGTCCTTGTTGGTATGAGTTAATGAAAATGATGGTTGTATTATTGATGTATATGCTTAGATGTACACATTGATATGTTTATTCTTGAATTTGGAACAAAAAATTTTCAACCTGGGTTTGATGAATATGCTGCATTTTTTCTGCAATATGAATACTGTAAATGTTGCTACTGTATATGCCTTGCCTTGTTTCCAAATAAATGCCAAAAGGCCTGGGGCGAGGGGGATTCGAACCCCAGACCTTTGCCTCAAAGCTTCAGATACCAAGTGTTTTACCACTGGGGCGCAATGCCAATTCATTTATTTAAACGCCTTCTATGAAATATATATTAAAAAGGAGCGCTGACCTCCCCATTTAAATGAAACGCTGAGTTTCAATACTCAGCGAGGGGCGTTTTCGTCCTTTGTCTTTTTGTATTCCAATAATCAATTAATTCATTTTTCATTTCAATATTTATTTCATTTAATTACTCAAACTTTGAAAAATCATAAGTTCCTCATTTTAATTCCAAATTCATTAGGAATTTTTGCATCATGTCCATCTTGATCTCTAGTATTTTGTCATATATTTTCCAGAATTTTTGCATGGTCGAATTTTAAATGGTGCTAGGGTTTGTGACATGTGACCAATTTTTGTACATCTTGCCAAAACATTTGTGAAATGATGATACTTTATCCAATGGCTCCCAAATTTTTTGTGCTTAAACTAGACACACTCATGGTGATTTTGGTGTAGAGTTTGCGAATTTATCTTATCTGGTTTGTGAGTTATGATTTTTTGAAATAGGGTGTGACAATTTGTGTCACACCATTGATGTCCAACTTGATGATTTTTGATACCATGCTTATTGACCTCCAATTGATCTGATTTTTTGCATGAACCTACTCTTGTATGTCTAGTTCACATGTGAATTTTCTTGGAATTATTTGTGGCATTTCCTAATTGTTTGAGATTTTCTCCCCTGTCTAGTCAAATGTTGACTTTGTGTGACACATGTTCCCATTTCATTTGTGAAATTCTCATACTTTCTTAGATGGACTTGAAATTTTACATGAGATAACTAGACATCCTCATCTTTGCCATGGTTTTGGTCCCATTCATTTATCATACACCATCTCTGACTTATGATTTTTATAAGTTGATGCATGTTTGGTTGACTTCATTGAGCATGTTCAAAATTGCTTTGACTTTCTGATTTTCATTGACTGCCTTCCACTTGTCCAAATGAGATGAAATTTGACATGCTTACCATGCTGTGGGTTGTGATTGATCATGATTTATTTGGTGATTTTTGGAAATGTTTGAGTTGACTTTTGAGCTAAGTCTTGCTGTTGACTCCTATGAGCTTCTGTTTGCCATGTTTTGACCTAACCTGTTCATGAAATGATGATGATGATTGGTATGGATGTGAACCCAATTGGTTTTGTTTCTTGAATGTTTGAACATGATTTTGGATGCTTGCCCTTTGCTGTTTTGACTTTTTCATTCTCTTTTGACCCTAGGCTTGTCCTAGTGGTCCTGTTACTCACTTTTGAGCTCATGTTTTCAGGTTAACCAACAAATGACCAATGAGACCAATCCTTTTTGGTTGAGCTTGCTTAAATATCATTGTCTAACTTGTTTGTTTTGTAGGTGGCTTGGCTCACATGCCTTGAGCCTTATGCCTTGCACATTCACTTGCTTGTGTTGATTGGTTGATGTCTGTTTCATTTTGATTTAACTTTGACTTGTATACTGATCTGTTTGACCATTTCAGGTACCTTTAGTTGCTTAGTTCTTTGAACTTGCTTTGCTTTGCTTGTATAAGCAATTTGCATTGAGGTATGCTTCTAATCTTCATGTAGTCTGGAAGACCTGGCCTGTTACTTGGCCAGGCAACTGTCTGAAGTCCTCCTTAAGAGGCAATGTTTGTGGATGTTTAATTTTGTCCTTGCATAGAGTCAAAGACCTCCTAAGTGAAGAGGCAATTGGCAGAACCCAAGGGATATGCAACCTATCCCCTGCTATTCAGTGTGTCATCTGTTTTGCTCACACCACTGTGTTGATGCATTACAGATAAAAACCCAAGATCTTGTGCAATTGCACAGTTGAGTCAGTTTCAAATGTGTAGAAGGGTTCCCACTTTCTGAACCCACACATTCTTGTCTCGAGCTCTCCCAGGCCAGGGATAAGAGCTGTGAAGTCTTATCTTCACTCACCCTTCATCTGCTTCACCTTAGCCCTTCAATGGCAAGGTTAAGAGCACATTCACCCAGTTCCAGAGGTTTGTTTGTTGAGGTTGATATGACCCCTCGACTAAAACCTAGCCTTGTTTGAGCCCCTTGCTTGTGTATAGTGTGTGCTATCTGTGCTTGTATGTTTGACTTGCTTCCTGTGCACGTTAGGATTGTTTGACTTGCTTCCTGTGCAAGTTAGGATTGTTTGACTTGCTTCCTGTGCAAGTTAGGATTGTTTGACTTGCTTCCTGTGCAAGTTAGGATTGTTTGACTTGCTTCCTGTGCAAGTTAGGATTGTTTGACTTGCTTCCTGTGCAAGTTAGGATTGTTTGACTTGCTTCCTGTGCAAGTTAGGTTTAGTTTAGACTTGCTTCCTGTGCAAGTAGGTTTTGCTTGGCTTGCTTCCTGTGCAAGTTAAGTGTGTGTGTGGCTTGCTTCCTGTGCAAGTCATGTCTAGGATAGGCTGGCTCCCTGTGCCAGTTAGCTAGAAACCTTAACTTAGGGATGATTTTGCATGATAACATCTAGGCCCGAGTCGTAGTCTACCTAGTTGTGTCTCCCTCTGTTATCTGGTTAGGCTAGGTCCTTTATCCCTCCGTAGGGGAACTACATCGCCCTGATCTTCATACCAGATGAAGTATGTAGGCAGGAGGTTGAGCTGATCTCTCCGGCGCTCTTTTTCTTTTTTGTGTGTGTTGTTTGACAGTTGCTAGGCTCGAGTGCCTGACTCCTTAGCAATCTGTTGTCTGTTTGTTTGTGTGTGTGCTTGACAGTTATAGGCTCGAGTCCCCGACTCCCTATTAACTTGTTGTGTTGTTGTGTGCTTGGAAGCTGATGTAAGCCCATCGAGTGGCATTTGGGTTCCAATGTGGGTGTGTTTTGGTTCGGATGCTGACATAAGTCCAGTGATTGGCTGTCGGGCTCCACGTTTGCCTCTTTGCGTGTGTTTTGGTTCGGATGCTGACATAAGTCCAGTGATTGGCAGTCGGGCTCCATGTTTGCCATCTTGTGGTGTGTATTTGTTTAGTTATTTAGCATGTGTCAGCCGAGCTACGAATGCTCTGATTCTTCTCTCGTCCGAGAAGATACGTATGCATAGGATGCGATATCCTAGCGAGCATGTGTCGTTTCCCCAGTCCGAACTACTTGGACTCTGATGTCTATGCCTGATAGACTAAGTAGGCCCAGGATGCGACATCCTGCCGAGTTCAGTTTCAGTCAGTTTCTTTCGTTTCTTTCAGCCAGTGTGTGCGAGTGTTTGAGCAGTGTTTAGCAACCAATTTTCCTTTCTAGTGTGCGTGGATCCCGTAGAGTACTACGGATGCGTAGGGGTGCTAATACCTTCCCTTCGCATAACCGACTCCCGAACCCATCCTCTTTGGTCGCGAGACCATGTTCTTTTCCCAGGTTTACTCTGAGCGTTTCCTTTCCCTCTTTTGGGATAAATAACGCACGGTGGCGGCTCTGTTGTTCTTCGTTTCCCGCCGGTTTTTCGCGTGATGCGACAGCTGGCGACTCTGCTGGGGACTATAGAGAAGTTGACCTATGCTGGTCCATCTTCCCTGAGCGAGTCTCTCCTAGCGCTCTCTAGGTTAGGGTTTGGTTGCTTTGTGCTGTGTTTATTTATTGCATTCATTATTTACTGTTGCATTCATTGTCTATTGTTTGCATTTATGTTTGTAATTATGTTTGCATTCATATTCATCTGTTCACCTGGCTGGTTGTCTGTTTCTCTCTGTTGGGGTGGGAGTTACATGAGGTAAAAGGCCCAATACCCAGGCCATGAGTGAAATCTAGGATACTTAGGAATAGAGTGATTCATGGGAAGCGGGTGGTATTGCGCCACTTAGCGGAACATTGATATCACGAGCAGTTCAGACCCTGGTGGGATATTGTCGTTACATACTTCAGGTGTGTATATGATGGTATTCTGCGAAAGGTTATTTATGCTGTGTTTCTCTTCGACTTTACCCTGGCCTAGATAACACCCGTGAGTGGGGAGGGTTTGATCATTACAGGTACAGTTGCTGATTGGTTGGTGATTTGTTGGTGACTCTTGGTACTGATGGTGACTGTGAATTATGGGGCATTTATTTCTGGGACGCCAGAGTTCTGTCCGTGGTTTATCAGCGGGTTCCGTTTATTTCGGATCCCCGGGCTGAGTTGAGAGTACTTGTTCAGAGGATCCGTTTGTCACCCGTTCAATGGTTGTTCCTGTGAAGATAGTGATATAATCTCCGGTTCCGTTTATTTCGGAACCCCCCCAAGTTGGATTTATGGTGACTTGATCCCACAGATATGACTGGTTCAGAGAAGTGTTGGGCTTTCAGATGACTTGGTGGCACAAGGGCCTGCATTCATGCATTTGCATCATATCATCTCGCATTCATCTGCATTCAACTCATGTCTGTCCGTACTCAGGGTCCACTATTTTTAAATTAAAACCTAGGTTGAGGGACATCCAGATGTCAAAATGTTGTTGATGAAATTTTATCAGTCTCAATGAAACCAAAAAAGAGGACTGAATATTCCTAGTACAGACAGACATTGCATGTGTGAGTCATACTAACCCATTTGCTGTTTTGTAGGTTTCAGTATTCAACCGGTGCGCATAACTCGCCTGTTCAGATAACCTGCTGGGGGTCAACAGATCCAAGCTGATGGATCTTCCCAACACCGACATCCTTGAACTAAAAGAGATGATGAGGGAGTTATTCAGTGTTGTGCAAGGACTCGCCTTGGGGCAGAAAGCCATGTCTGAAAGATTGGAAAGGATCGAGAAATGGCTGATAGTGGAGAAAGTCCAGGGGAAGGCTCCGTCCTCCGAAGTGAACAAACCTTCTGGTACTGTGGCCAGGAAGTCCTCCGACAGTGGTCCATTCAAGAGGGAAGTTGAGCCAGTTGGTGTGCCTGCAAAGAAAGAACGCAGTAAGGATCGTTATCATCCTTATGCTGCCACTGTAACCACTCCTGTCAGCAATCCACCTGCTCAACAGCAACAACTGCCACCTCAACAGAAGACACCGGGAGCTAAGAGCCAGGTGAAGAAGAAGAATGAGGATCGTCAGTTTGAGGAACCACCGGTGACTTATGCCTTTCTTTTCCAAAGGTTGAGGGATCTGGGATTAATTCGGCCGAGGATTTTGATTCCTATAGAACAGCAGCGGAGGCCTGCAAACTATGATGAGAGTGCCAAGTGCGAGTTTCACTCTGGGGCACCCGGACACAACATTGAAGGTTGCAGAGCCTTTAAGCATATTGTCCAAGATCTGGTGGACTCCAAGGCTATCAGCTTGGCCCAGATAATGAATGAGGATGTCAACCCCGTACTCAGGCAGGGTCCAGCAAAGGTAAAGATGATGAAAAAGGTCAAAAAAGGAATCGAGGTGACTGAAGAGGGTCAGCTAAAAGATCCAATGTCTGTCGCAGGATAGAACTTTCTCTGTTATTGATGCTTGTGTGACTGTCACTACAGAAGGGTGTGTATTGATGGAAGACCCGACCCAGAAGATGAAGAAAGTAGAAATGGACAATGCAAGATGTAAAGCACCCAGTCCGGCAGTTGAGACCGTCCAGGTGGAGAATGCCCTTGTCACTGAGAAGGAGAAAAAGCTGTCCATTTCTTCTTATAAACAAGCTCTGGAGGTGGTGAAGAACAAAGAAGCCCAAGGCTGGGGAAGGATCATTGACATCGTGGTAAAAGCAGACATGTTTGGAGTCGGTTATCAGCCGGATTTAGGGTCGTCTAGACCAGACAGAGGATGTCGTCCACTATACGCCTTCGTCAGTGCAGGAATGTTGGATCCTGGTCATGCCCGTTCAGTGGGTGAAGATGTTGATAGCGACCGCGAACTCGAGTTGTGGATAAAGTCGTGCGTACCAGGAAACTGGAAGGACTCCAAAAGCATCGCTGTCACTCATTCAGAAGAGTAGTATTTCTGTTTTTCAATTTTTGTTTGCATGAAAGCCATACGTTTTGCCCGAAACGTAATGGTCCATTGTAAGGGCCATCTCATGTGTTTCATTATGCAACATTTTGCATCAGTAATGAATGGATGTTTTTGTAGTTAAAAGCGGTGTTCCCTGTTTTTCATTTAACTTTGCAATTTAAAAAAGGAAAAAACAAATAAAAATGGCAACGTTTTTTCATTCTCTTTCCTTTTGATTTTGTCTCATTCCAAAGTGATTACTCTCCTGATCTCACCGATAACGATTTGGTTACACCTCTGTATGACTTCGACAATTCGACCTATCATGCCAGAAAAAAAAAGGCGAAGAAGATTGTGATTTGTTGGAATTAGCCAGGTCATTGAAACAAGAGGAGAAGGTGATTCAACCGCACGAGGAGCGATTCAAGATTGTTACTCCAAGCTCTGCCGAGGTTAGAAAGCAAAAGCTGAGGCCGACAAAGGATGAGAAAGAGAGAAAGTGTGAATAGACTATCAAGATGCGAGCAGAGCTAATCTAAAAGATGGATTCCCGGTACATCACAATGAGGTATTGGTTGATCATATGGCTCAGGTCTCAGTGTTTATCTTCATGGATGACTTCTTGGCCCAGACCAAATTGAATTGTTGCCGGATGGTATGAAGTAAACCAAGTCCATCACACAAGGGGCACCTTCTTGTTCTAAGTTGATGTCGTTCTGTCACATGAGGCCGGTGCCACGTATCAGAGGTCTACGGTGACCTTGTTTCGTGATATGATTCATCGTGAAAGCAAAAGCCATGTTGATGACATGATGGCAAAGTCCCAAGCAGAACAGGGGCATCCGGCAGACTTGGGGCAAGTTGTTTGACCGGTTGAGATAACTCATACTTTTGAGTCTGAATCAGTGCACTTATGGAGTGTTGTCCATCAAGCTACCGAGGCTTGTTGTGAGCGAATCAGAGGAATCGAGGTCGATCCTGCTAAAAAAAAAAAAAAAAAAAAAAAAAGGGGGGGGGGGTTAGTCGTAGGAACCTCTGATTCTGATACCTCAGTGAAAGAAATAACTGTTAATCCGGTACTTGATAACCCTCGAGGGGTCTACGAGGTGCGTATTGAGTCAGCATGACTAGTCTTGTCGAAAAGAGTATGCAATTTACCTAAGCAAAAAGTTTATCGACTGTGAAACAATACACTCACTGTTCGAAAAAACTTGATGTACTTTGGCATAGGCTGCTCGCCGACTGAGACAGTATATGCTGATTCATACCACTTTGTGGATGTCCATAATGGATCTGATCAGATATGTGTTTGAGAAGCTAGTAACAACCCATGGAAAGGTTATCAACCAAGGAAGTTTGAGGTCCCTGATGAGGACATCTCGAGGTACTCCAATCGAAAGATTGAGAGTGACTGATCCCGGAGGAGGGGTCTGACCCCGAATCCGAACGGATTCCGATGTCTGAGGGGGAAGGAGATGAGGTGAATAAGTTAGTGCTTCCCGGATCACAGTTGGTTGCACCAACAATGGTGGCTGAACATAAAGTCTGTATCCTGGATATTGAACCTAGGGATGTGCATCCACCTGGGGCAGTGTCTTCCTCACAGAAATATGAGAAATCAGAGAAGACTGAATGGATAAAGACTCGGAATGACACGTTGAGCCCAGCTGAAGGAAAGGGCTGACAGTTACCTGGCATGGGGCAGTTGTACCCAGTGAACGAAGCATGTTGTTAACCAAGAAGTATGACCTCGCGCGTACCTCGTGGAAGAATTGGTTGAAAAGGATCCTTCCTCCTCAAGACAATTGTGGGGCAAATGGACAAACAGTTATGAACGTCCATTCGTGGCCAAGAGGGTCCCATCTGACAGAACCTTGTTGTTTATGACCACGGATGACGACGATTTTCCATTCCCTGTGAATGCGGACGCAGTTAGAAAATACTTCGTGAAAGAAACCCGCTGGACAAAAAGAATAAAAGAGTCCAGGCAAAAATGGGCATCCCGGCGAACCAAGAAAAAAAGAGAAAGGTTCGGGCAAAAGTTAGGGATAATAAAAGAAAAGAAATATACACCCGGCAAGTTGAAAACCCGCAAGGGCGACTTGGGCAAAAAAGGGTATCCCGGTGGACTGAAACCCGAAAGGGCGGTCCAGGCAAAAGAGGGAATGAAACGAACAACTGCGTCCAGCATGATCATTTGTGCTCATGATGACTTGGATAATCTCCGACAGAGACTGATTGGAAGCGTCTCATTCAGAAGACAGAAAGTGCGGAAAGTCTTGAGGACATATGAGGTGTAACCGAGTTGGAACCCGATGAGATCACGGTTCCGCATTGCCAATAGGGTAGAATCTTTCTTTTATGTGCAATCACCTCTTTCCAGGGTTTGCTTCCTGTGTGTTGCTCAATTTGTGAGCCATTTTTTATTCCAGTCAAATAAAGCGTGTGTTCGGTCAAATAAATTTTGTTTTTGTGACATTACTGTTTTGATTACGAAAACATCTGTTCATTTTGATAAGAATATTTGCATTTTTGAAACATAGAGGTCCCTTCTGATGCATGCTTGTGAGATTGAAATCTGGAAATCTTACTTGGAAGTCTGAGTGACCTAAGTGTTGAAATATCAGAACACCGGGGGCATACCTGGGGCACGTTTTTATCTGACGATCTCTTGTGCAGATGCTGTTAGATGTCTTCATTCACTTGCCAGTGGTAATGTGAACCCTTTCTGACAAGAGATCCCCTCAGAGTCCAACCAGGGGCAAGGGATAGTTGAACGGTGAAAAGACAGTGAAGGATTACGACGACGATCCTGGAAAGTTAATCAAGAAGACTCTTCAAAGTCTGATGATTGGAAAGTATGTATGAATCCCAAGAGTTCAACCCCCGTGAAGTACGGACGAGTTGGGAATACAAGATGATGGAGCAGAAAAGTCCAAAAGAGTCTGGGAGTTCTTAAAAGTGGAAAGTCAACACTATGGGTGGATGATGAGTACCAGTGTTCGACGAATCGACCGGTGTTCCTTTCAAACAAGTTGTATCTCCCCAGAGGATTGAGAGTGTGATCTCCCTGGCAGATTCGAGATCGTTGTCTCCTCAGCAAGCCTGAAGGTTATCACGTCCCCAACAGGGGCAGGGGCAGAATGTTTCTCAGGGTGGAGGACGTCTCCCCAGCCCAAGCCAGTGTTGAAGCTATCAGAGTTATTTCCCTTGCAGAGATACCTGTGGACAGTACCTTCTTTCCCCAGCAGATCTAAGGACTGTTTATCCCCAGCAGGCCTATGCTTGCAGATTTCCCCAGTTGAGAATCCCCGCTGAGCGCCTGGCAGTTATTTTCCCCGGGAGTCCCCTAGTGGAGTTTATCAGTAGACTGTTGGTGTGTTCCCCAACAATTGGTTTTGTGATGCTGTTATCTCCAGTATGACCGTGAGTGCTTATCCCAAGCAGGTTTGTGGGAATTCATCTCCAGTTTGATATGACGTGTTATCATCCTCAACAGAGTTGTTACTCTCACCACTATGGTTGTTCTCTCCACTAAGATCGTTCTCCTCAGCAGAATGGTGTGGTTTTCCTCAGCAAGTTCCCCGAGTGGAGCGGGTCCCGTGAAATACATCTCCAGCAGTGATTCTCCTACATATGGATTGGTTGGGTCGTCCCTAATGGAGTAGCATTTATTTCTCCAAGCAGAGTTCATCCTACCAGTGGATTGGACGAGTTTCTGTAGTAGACTGATATCTGCATCCCCAGTTGAGTTGATTCTACCTATGGATCGCGTGGGTTATCCCCAGCGGAGTAACAGACATTCTCCAAAGCAGGGTTTATCCTATCTGAAGGTTGGTTGAGTCTTTCTCCCAGTGAAGTCGTTGTACCATTCCCCAAGCAGAGTTCTCCGCAGAATATTTCCCCAAGAGGAGTCTCCCCACGGAGTCAGAGTATCTGATCATTTTGGCTCCCTAGCCAGGGTTCATTTGCATTTTGCATGTAGTAATCATTGCATCTTCAAAAATCGCGTAGCATTTCCATTCCTAAATGGAGCATTACGCCATAGAAAAATTCAAACATACGCATTCATGTGTTCGAAACCCCATCAAACCGTATCCCTTGCAGAGACGGATTTTTATTCAACCTGTACAACGCATTGGCTACAGTTGCTCCAGTCAACATTTGGTGTTTATAATCCCCACAGAGGTTTATTTCCTCACCTGTTGGTGACAGAAAGTTTGTTTCTCCCCAGTGAGACTCCCTGCAAGTGTTCAGCCTAGCCCTGTCATTTTGAGAATGTTAGTATACCCTGTCAGCACCCGTGTGTGTTGTTTCTTTGGTGCCGGTAAACACCATCTTTCGGTGATTCCCAGTCGTGCGTAAGTGTCTGGTTTTCTTTTGATGTCTGTAAACATCATCTTTCGATGTTCGTAACATCGTTATCCCTTCCCTAGTGAAGATTACCCCTCTCCGTTGGTGTCGGTAAACGTTGAGTTTTTCCCGATCATCCGTTGATGATTTGTTTGTGTTCATTATCTCCATTCCTCCTCTCCGTTGGTTTCGATAAACGACGAGTTTTTCCCAGTCGTCCGTTGACGTCTGGTTGTGTTTCTCTTATTCCCATTCATCTGTAAATGTCTGGTCGATCTTTTTGGTGTCTGTAAACATCATCTTTCGATGTCTGTAAACGTCGAGTATTCCCATTCATCTGTAAATGTCTGGTCGATCTTTTTGGTGTCTGTAAACATCATCTTTCGATGTCCGTAAACGTCGAGTATTCCCATTCATCTGTAAATGTCTGGTCGATCTTTTTGGTGTCTGTAAACATCATCTTTCGATGTCCGTAAACGTCGAGTATTCCCATTCATCTGTAAATGTCTGGTCGATCCTTTTGGTGTCTGTAAACATCATCTTTCGATGTCTGTAAACGTCGAGTATTCCCATTCATCAGTAAATGTCTGGTCAATCTTTTTGGTGTCTGTAAACATCATCTTTCGATGTCTGTAAACGTCGAGTTTTATCCCATTCATCCGTCGATGTCTGGTCGAGTCTTCCCATTCATCAGTAAATGTCTGGTCGATCCTTTTTGGTGTCTGTAAACATCATCTTTCGATGTCTGTAAACGTCGAGTTTTATCCCATTCATCCGTCGATGTCTGGTCGAGTCTTCCCATTCATCAGTAAATGTCTGGTCGATCCTTTTTGGTGTCTGTAAACATCATCTTTCGATGTCTGTAAACGTCGAGTTTTATCCCATTCATCCGTCGATGTCTGGTCGAGTCTTCCCATTCATCAGTAAATGTCTGGTCGATCCTTTTGGTGTCTGTAAACATCATCTTCCGATGTCTGTAAACGTCGAGTATTCCCATTCATCTGTAAATGTCTGGTCGATCTTTTTGGTGTCTGTAAACATCATCTTTCGATGTCTGTAAACGTCGAATTTTTCCTGGTCGTCCCCAGTTATTTACCTCTCCGTTGGTCTTGGTAAACGTTGAGTTTTTCCCATTTCGTCCGTTGACGTATGGTTGTATCCCTTCCAGTCATTCAATAACGTCTGGTTACCTCTCCGTTGGTCCCGGTAAACGTCGAGTTTTTCCTAGTTGTCCGTTGGCATCTAGTTGTGATTTCTTTTCCCATTCATCGTCGTTGCGATGTCTGGATGTGGCCGTACCCTTTGGAAACAAAAATATATACCCAGCAATAAATATCAAATCCCAGTGGACGTTTCCATTGGTGGATCCCTGTATTGTGCAAATTCTACGGTTCTTGGTATTCAATCCCTGTTTACCCTGAAAGTCTGACAGCCGTTGCTCTCATCCATTCGGGTTCCCAGCTGATTGAATAGGGGCAGCTGTAGCACCTCAAATTTGCACCCATCATTGTACATACATTCTCATATTAGGTCATAGCATATCATGGTCCATTGCATAGCATTGCATTGCCTCTTTTGCCTCAAGTGCAAGCCAATCAAGGAATTAGGTTAAACTGATCAGGAGATCAGTCAGTCAAGCAAGCAAGCACAATTCTCATTGAGCCAAGGCCCTAGGGTTGGTCCAACATGTTCACATGACTTAGGGGTCCATTTGAAGTGTTTTGGTCAAGGATTGGATGTTCAGAAGCCATCAGTTCATGTGCAGACAGTCAGAAACCCTAAAAGTCAACTGTTGGTCAACTGTCCATTTAATCAGTGATTTGATGATGGGATTGGGTTTGAGAGAGTTATTTCATGTCCAAATAGGCCTCATATATCATGTCAAACACCATCATGGAAGAATTTGAAGCCAGATCAGAAATTTCCAAAAATGGAAACTGGACCTGTAACTGAAATTTACCAAAAATGGAAAGTCTTGATCCTCAAACTTACATCATGATACAAGCTCCAAATGAATTTTTGCCCAACATGAAAGTTGAAGATCTTGTTCTCCCATTTTCAAAAAGTCCAAGAACTCTCAATTCCCATGTGTGGTTGGCAAGTTATGATCGAATCGATTTCAGAAATTCTTGAACTTCAAAAGGTCATATCTCTCAAACCATTTGGCCAATTTGGGTGGGGTTTTTTCCTACAAGTCACATTTGTTCCCCTCTTTCCAAAAATATAAATTTCATACACCAAAACCTTGCCAATCAAAATGGCATTTTTTGACTTGTCTCATTTTAATTCAAGTTTGACCAAGGTTTGACTTTTTGATTTAATCATCTTTTAACCATTTGGCCATTCAAACATGTTTAGAAATCATATTTTGGTCATGTTACAAGTCATTTTTATGCAGTACATATGGCCATTCCTTGCTTGCTTGAATTTTGGAAGAAAGTACATGTTTTCACCAAAACCATATCCCACATGTCTATGGACCATGCTTGGGGTTTGACTTTTTGATTTAATCATCTTTTAACCATTTGGCCATTCAAACATGTTTAGAAATCATATTTTGGTCATGTTACAAGTCATTTTTATGCAGTACATATGGCCATTCCTTGCTTGCTTGAATTTTGGAAGAAAGTACATGTTTTCACCAAAACCATATCCCACATGTCTATGGACCATGCTTGGTACCTCTCATAGCAGATTTCTAACATCATTTTTCTGTCAATTGGAACCTCATTTGCAGCCTAAAACCAACAGAAAAAAAGGCCATTCCTTGCTTGCTTAAAATTGGGAAGAAAGTACAAATGCAACCACCACATCCCCACATATCCATGGGCCATGCCTTGTACCACAAAACATAGATTTTGAACCTCATTTTCTGTCATGGAAAACCAGTAGGAGCAGCCATACCATACAGAAAAACACTTGTGCTCTCATTCTCTCAAAAAGTCACATTTTGGCCATTTTCCAAAAGCTGTCCAAAAACACCAAAGACTGAGCCTGGCCATGATTATTTTCACCATCCACTCATCATCTTGAAGCAACTAGCAGCCATCAAAAGATCACACAAACAGAACTTCATTCATTCTAAAAAATCACATCTTGGCCATTTCTCAATAAAGTTGTCAAAACTCCAAGAGGACCAAGCCTTGCATTGTTGTTTCACCATCCATTCATCACTTGGAAACCACTAGGAGCAGCCATAAAACACATCTAGCTCAGAGAAAAACTCATTCTAAAAAACCTCATCTTTGTGCATTTCTAAAAACCAGTCAAAGAAACTCCAAAGAACTGAGCACTGCCTTGCCTTAAACACTATCCTTTCATCATTTTGGACCTATTTTCATCACCCTTCTCCAACTGGAAGTCCCTTTTTTACTGCTGTTTTCAAAAGAGCACAGCCATGACAGAGTTTGTATGAGGTCATTTCAAGCCATCCTAAGCCAAGCTTCCTTCGCCATTCATCTTGTGGAAGTGTGTTGAGCAGCTGTTTCGAGCAAAGGAGGCCAAACAATGTTTGTACCACAACTGTCCATCAACTTCGGTAAAATTTCGACCTCTTTGTTTCTTAAAATAGATACATGCTTTAGAAAGGTCTTTTTATGCTGAGCTCAACAGTGGTTGTGGTTTCAAAATGGTTGGCTATTTTGAAAGTTATGCCATGTTTAAGTTTGATGATGAAATATGTTTGTGCTATGTTTGTCCTTGTTGGTATGAGTTAATGAAAATGATGGTTGTATTATTGATGTATATGCTTAGATGTACACATTGATATGTTTATTCTTGAATTTGGAACAAAAATTTTTCAACCTGGGTTTGATGAATATGCTGCATTTTTTCTGCAATATGAATACTGTAAATGTTGCTACTGTATATGCCTTGCCTTGTTTCCAAATAAATGCCAAAAGGCCTGGGGCGAGGGGGATTCGAACCCCAGACCTTTGCCTCAAAGCTTTAGATACCAAGTGTTTTACCACTGGGGCGCAATGCCAATTCATTTATTTAAACGCCTTCTATGAAATATATATTAAAAAGGAGCGCTGACCTCCCCATTTAAATGAAACGCTGAGTTTCAATACTCAGCGAGGGGCGTTTTCGTCCTTTGTCTTTTTGTATTCCAATAATCAATTAATTCATTTTTCATTTCAATATTTATTTCATTTAATTACTCAAACTTTGAAAAATCATAAGTTCCTCATTTTAATTCCAAATTCATTAGGAATTTTTGCATCATGTCCATCTTGATCTCTAGTTTTTTGTCATATATTTTCCAGAATTTTTGCATGGTCGAATTTTAAATGGTGCTAGGGTTTGTGACATGTGACCAATTTTTGTACATCTTGCCAAAACATTTGTGAAATGATGATACTTTATCCAATGGCTCCCAAATTTTTTGTGCTTAAACTAGACACAATCATGGTGATTTTGGTGTAGAGTTTGCGAATTTATCTTATCTGGTTTGTGAGTTATGATTTTTTGAAATAGGGTGTGACAATTTGTGTCACACCATTGATGTCCAACTTGATGATTTTTGATACCATGCTTATTGACCTCCAATTGATCTGATTTTTTGCATGAACCTACTCTTGTATGTCTAGTTCACATGTGAATTTTCTTGGAATTATTTGTGGCATTTCCTAATTGTTTGAGATTTTCTCCCCTGTCTAGTCAAATGTTGACTTTGTGTGACACATGTTCCCATTTCATTTGTGAAATTCTCATACTTTCTTAGATGGACTTGAAATTTTACATGAGATAACTAGACATCCTCATCTTTGCCATGGTTTTGGTCCCATTCATTTATCATACACCATCTCTGACTTATGATTTTTATAAGTTGATGCATGTTTGGTTGACTTCATTGAGCATGTTCAAAATTGCTTTGACTTTCTGATTTTCATTGACTGCCTTCCACTTGTCCAAATGAGATGAAATTTGACATGCTTACCATGCTGTGGGTTGTGATTGATCATGATTTATTTGGTGATTTTTGGAAATGTTTGAGTTGACTTTTGAGCTAAGTCTTGCTGTTGACTCCTATGAGCTTCTGTTTGCCATGTTTTGACCTAACCTGTTCATGAAATGATGATGATGATTGGTATGGATGTGAACCCAATTGGTTTTGTTTCTTGAATGTTTGAACATGATTTTGGATGCTTGCCCTTTGCTGTTTTGACTTTTTCATTCTCTTTTGACCCTAGGCTTGTCCTAGTGGTCCTGTTACTCACTTTTGAGCTCATGTTTTCAGGTTAACCAACAAATGACCAATGAGACCAATCCTTTTGGTTGAGCTTGCTTAAATATCATTGTCTAACTTGTTTGTTTTGTAGGTGGCTTGGCTCACATGCCTTGAGCCTTATGCCTTGCACATTCACTTGCTTGTGTTGATTGGTTGATGTCTGTTTCATTTTGATTTAACTTTGACTTGTATACTGATCTGTTTGACCATTTCAGGTACCTTTAGTTGCTTAGTTCTTTGAACTTGCTTTGCTTTGCTTGTATAAGCAATTTGCATTGAGGTATGCTTCTAATCTTCATGTAGTCTGGAAGACCTGGCCTGTTACTTGGCCAGGCAACTGTCTGAAGTCCTCCTTAAGAGGCAATGTTTGTGGATGTTTAATTTTGTCCTTGCATAGAGTCAAAGACCTCCTAAGTGAAGAGGCAATTGGCAGAACCCAAGGGATATGCAACCTATCCCCTGCTATTCAGTGTGTCATCTGTTTTGCTCACACCACTGTGTTGATGCATTACAGATAAAAACCCAAGATCTTGTGCAATTGCACAGTTGAGTCAATTTCAAATGTGTAGAAGGGTTCCCACTTTCTGAACCCACACATTCTTGTCTCGAGCTCTCCCAGGCCAGGGATAAGAGCTGTGAAGTCTTATCTTCACTCACCCTTCATCTGCTTCACCTTAGCCCCTCAATGGCAAGGTTAAGAGCACATTCACCCAGTTCCAGAGGTTTGTTTGTTGAGGTTGATATGACCCCTCGACTAAAACCTAGCCTTGTTTGAGCCCCTTGCTTGTGTATAGTGTGTGCTATCTGTGCTTGTATGTTTGACTTGCTTCCTGTGCAAGTTAGGATTGTTTGACTTGCTTCCTGTGCAAGTTAGGATTGTTTGACTTGCTTCCTGTGCAAGTTAGGATTGTTTGACTTGCTTCCTGTGCAAGTTAGGATTGTTTGACTTGCTTCCTGTGCAAGTTAGGATTGTTTGACTTGCTTCCTGTGCAAGTTAGGTTTAGTTTAGACTTGCTTCCTGTGCAAGTAGGTTTTGCTTGGCTTGCTTCCTGTGCAAGTTAAGTGTGTGTGTGGCTTGCTTCCTGTGCAAGTCATGTCTAGGATAGGCTGGCTCCCTGTGCCAGTTAGCTAGAAACCTTAACTTAGGGATGATTTTGCATGATAACATCTAGGCCCGAGTCGTAGTCTCCCTAGTTGTGTCTCCCTCTGTTATCTGGTTAGGCTAGGTCCTTTATCCCTCCGTAGGGGAACTACATCGCCCTGATCTTCATACCAGATGAAGTATGTAGGCAGGAGGTTGAGCTGATCTCTCCGGGCGCTCTTTTTCTTTTTTGTGTGTGTTGTTTGACAGTTGCTAGGCTCGAGTGCCTGACTCCTTAGCAATCTGTTGTCTGTTTGTTTGTGTGTGTGCTTGACAGTTATAGGCTCGAGTCCCCGACTCCCTATTAACTTGTTGTGTTGTTGTGTGCTTGGAAGCTGATGTAAGCCCATCGAGTGGCATTTGGGTTCCAGTGTGGGTGTGTTTTTGGTTCGGATGCTGACATAAGTCCAGTGATTGGCTGTCGGGCTCCACGTTTGCCTCTTTGCGTGTGTTTTGGTTCGGATGCTGACATAAGTCCAGTGATTGGCAGTCGGGCTCCATGTTTGCCATCTTGTGGTGTGTATTTGTTTAGTTGTTTAGCATGTGTCAGCCGAGCTACGAATGCTCTGATTCTTCTCTCGTCCGAGAAGATACGTATGCATAGGATGCGATATCCTAGCGAGCATGTGTCGTTTCCCCAGTCCGAACTACTTGGACTCTGATGTCTATGCCTGATAGACTAAGTAGGCCCAGGATGCGACATCCTGCCGAGTTCAGTTTCAGTCAGTTTCTTTCGTTTCTTTCAGCCAGTGTGTGCGAGTGTTTGAGCAGTGTTTAGCAACCAATTTTCCTTTCTAGTGTGCGTGGATCCCGTAGAGTACTACGGATGCGTAGGGGTGCTAATACCTTCCCTTCGTATAACCGACTCCCGAACCCATCCTCTTTGGTCGCGAGACCATGTTCTTTTCCCAGGTTTACTCTGAGCGTTTCCTTTCCCTCTTTTGGGATAAATAACGCACGGTGGCGGCTCTGTTGTTCTTCGTTTCCCGCCGGTTTTTCGCGTGATGCGACAACTACCTTTAGGATACCATAATCCGATGTTTGTTGTTCCCTTCAGATATTTCATAATCCTTTTCACCGCCATGAGATGAGATTCTTTCGGGTTTGCTTGAAAGCGAGCACACAAACAAACACTAAACATTATGTCAGGACGGCTTGCCGTCAAATATAATAACGAACCGATCATACCTCGATACTTTGTGATATCAATAGAGACACCGGATTCGTCTTGATCAACATAAGTTCCGGATCCCATTGGTGTAGACATTACTTTACAACTATCCATGTCGAATCTTTTCAACAACTCTTTGCAATACTTTGATTGGTTGATGAAAATTCCATCCTTTAGTTGCTTGATTTGAAGTCCAAGAAAATAGTTCATCTTTCCCATCATGGACATTTCAAATTCTCCTTGCATTATGGATGAGAATTCTTCACATAATGCTTTGTTGGTTGATCCGAAGATGATATCGTCAATATATACTTGAACTAATAGAGTATGGTTCTTAATTTTCTTTATGAATAATGTCTTGTCAACTTTACCTTTTTCAAAGCCATGTTCGCATAAAAAGTTGCTAAGACGATCATTCCATGCTCTCGGTGCTTGCTTTAATCCATAGAGTGCCTTTTTCAACTTGTAGACATGTGAGGGATGCTTGAAGTCTTCAAAGCCCGGGGGTTGTTTGACATAGACTTCTTCATTGATATAGTCATTCAAGAATGCGCTCTTGACATCCATTTGAAAAAGCTGAAAATTTAAAGAGCAAGCATAAGCAAGTAAAAGACGAATAGCTTCTAACCTTGCAACGGGAGCGAAAGTTTCTTCAAAGTCAATTCCTTCCTCTTGATTATACCCTTGAACCACCAACCTTGCTTTGTTTCGAAGAATTATACCATTCTCATCAAGCTTGTTCTTAAACACCCATCTTGTACCTATGATTTGTTTATCACTTGGTCTAGGAACAAGTTCCCAAACTTGATTCCTTTCGAATTGGTTTAACTCTTCTTGCATGGCAATTATCCATTGATCGTCTCCTAAGGCTTCATCAATTTTGGAAGGTTCAATTTGAGAAACAAACGCCATGTTCAAACAAGCATCTTGAAGATTTAGTCTTGTTGTAACGCCTTGACTAATGTCACTAATAACTTTATCAATTGGATGATCTCTATGAGTTCTCCATTCTTTCGGTAGATCGTTGACATTTGTTTTTGGTTGTGAAACTTCTTCTTGTTGTTCCGATGGATCTTTGCTGGTATCTTTGGAAGAAATTTCTTGAGGGATTTCTATTATATCATCATCATCATCACATATAATAATATCCTCCTTGGAGGGGTTAGATTCATCAAAAGATACATGCATTGATTCTTCAATTTTTAAAGTTCTTTTATTATAAATTCTGTATGCCTTACTTGTAAGAGAATAACCGAGAAAAATACCTTCATCGGATTTTTCGTCAAACTTACCAAGATTGTCTTTGTCATTGTTTAGGACAAAGCACTTGCATCCAAAGATGTGAAAGAAAGAGATGTTGGGTTTCCTTCCTTTGAAGAGTTCATATGGAGTCTTCTTTAGGATAGGTCTTATGTTAACTCTATTGCTTACAAAACACGCCGTGCTAACCGCATCTGCCCAAAAATACTTAGGAAGATTTGAGTCGCTAAGCATTGTTCTTGCAAGTTCCACCAATGACCTATTCTTTCTTTCAACTACTCCATTTTGTTATGGAGTTCTTGGAGCCGAGAAGTTGTGAAATATTCCTTGATCTTCGCAAAAATCTTCAAAGGAGGTATTCTGGAATTCTCCACCATGATCGCTTCTTATGGAGGCAATTGTTAATGATTTCTCATTTTGAATCTGTTTAGCATACTTCTTGAATGCTTTGAATGCATCACTTTTCTGCACTAAAAAGAAAGTCCAAGTATATCTAGAATAATCATCAACAATAACTAACGCATATAAGTTACCTCCGAAGCTTCTTGTTCTTGATGGACCAAATAAGTCCATGTGTAACAGTTGTAGTGGCCTAGAAGTGGACACCACATTTTTGGATGTGAAAGTTGACTTGGTCTGCTTCCCCTTTTGACATGCATCGCAAAGCCTATCTTTGATGAATTTTATCTTTGGCAATCCAATGACAAGGTCATGTTTTACTAACTTATTCAAGTGTTCCATGTGAATGTGAGCAAATCTCTTATGCCATAACCATGAGTCATTGTTATTTGCCACAAGACACCTAACCTTCAAAGAAACATCGTCAAGGGAAATCATGAAAATATTATTAATTCTCTTACCTATAAGCATTACCTCTTGTGTGATTTCGTCTTCAATTAAGCATTCATCTTTTGTGAACCTTATTTTGAATCCTTTGTCACAAAGTTGGCTTATGCTTAAGAGATTGTGCTTTAGTCCTTCGACATATAGCACATCTTCGATGGATATGAAATTTGGTGCACCTACTTTGCCTATGCCAAGAATTCTTCCTTTGTTGTTATCTCCATAAGTAACATAACCCTTGGCCTTAAGCTTTAGATCTAAAAATTTGTGCACATCACCGATCATATGCTTGGAGCACCCACTATCCAAATACCAAAGATTTGTTGTGGCCTTCAAGCACACCTACAAAACAAAGTTAAGTTTTGTTAGGTACCCAAATTGCTTTGGGTCCTTTATAATTAGTTCCTTTCTCAACCCAAACATAATGCCCTTTTGCTACACTAAAATTTCTAATATAGCAGGCATTAGGTGTATGGCCAATAATACCACAATAAAAACAGGTTGGTTCAAAATTGCTTTTATATCTAAGAACGAAAGACTTTTTCTTGATAAACTTTTTCCTTTTAGGATGTTGATGCACTACTTTTGGTGTGTTGTCTCTTTCTTTTGGAGGTTGATCCTTAGGCCTTACAAAGATAGTTTTACTTGTACTTGGTTTAGAAAATTTGGAGTAACCAAGTCCATTTTTGTCATTTGAGTACCTTTGTTGGCTAAGAACCCCTTCCAAACCAATTTGTACTTTTTCATATCTTTCAAGGACTCTTTTAAGTTGGACAATTTGGAACGAGAGAGACTCACACTCTAGACATACAAAACTCTTCTTTTCACTAATCATCTCTTGTTTCTTATTTTCAAAATTTTCAATCTTTTCTTCCAAGGAAGAAATTTGTTTCTTTTGAGATGATATAGTTTTATAGAGAATTGTGCACTCATTTAACAATTCATTAATTGCTTCTTGTGCATCATCATCAAAAATAGAAAAGTCATTTCTAACCTCTTCTTCATCATCGGAATGATGTGAAGCCATTAGCGCCAAGTTTGCACATTCCTCGCTATCTGATCCGGATGAAGAACTAATTTCATTGTCCTCCCATGCAAGATATGCCTTTTTATTCTTGAAGTCCTTCTTGCTCTTGAATCCTCCTTTCTTTGAAAGTTTAGGATATTCCGGCTTTATGTGGCCTTGTTTTCCACATTTATAGCATGTTACATCTTGCGTAGATGTGGTGGCCTCTTTCTTCCTGAAATGTCTATTCTTTTTAGCGTTAAAGGATTTATCATTTTTGTTAAAGAACTTACCGAGCCTTTTAACAAGGAGCATGAAATTCTCATCTTCCTCCAATGCGTCATCATCTTTATCTTCTTTTGAGTCTACCTTCAAGGCAATCCCTTTAGATTTCTTTTCTTGGCTTTCATGTTTCTCAAGCCTACCAAGTTCTAACTCATGTTCTTGAAGCTTTCCAAAGAGAGATGTGGACGTCATTGTTGAGAGACTTTTCTTTTCGGAGATAGCCGTCACTTTTGGTTTCCATTCTCGAGTCAATGATCTTAGTACCTTCAGATTGAGATCGTCATTTGTAAATGTTTTTCCGAGAGCAATCAAGTGGTTTGTCAAGTGAACAAATCTCTTTTGTAGCGTCACCATGGATTCTCCGGGCAGCATTCTAAACATCTCATATTCTTGACTTAATGTATTCAACCTTGATCTCTTTACTTTGGCGGTGCCTTCATGTGTCTCCACTAAGGTGTCCCATATTTCTTTTGCCGACTTGCATTGAGATATGCGGAAGAACTCATCCATGCTTAAAGCACTTTGAAGGATGTTTATAGCTTTCTTTTCATTTAAGATTTTTTTCTTATCATCTTCATCGTACGAACTCTTTATCTTTGGAGTACCAACGCCATTGATCACACTCATAGGATTATGTGGGCCATTTTCAACGGCTTCCCATATGCCTTCTCCTTGGGCTTCTAGATGTGCCTTCATACGGATCTTCCAAAAATCAAAATATTCTCCAGAGAATAGTGGTGGTTTGTTACTACTTCCACCGTCTTTAAAAACCGGATTCATGCTTGCGGAAGCCATGCGGATCTTTTAGGAACAGGTTACCTATAACCTGCTCTGATGCCAATTGTAAGAACGAAGTGCGCCTAAGAGGGGGGTGAATTAGGTTCTTTAAAATTTTATCCGATTTTATGATATGAAGTTGATAATATTTCTGGTTTAGAAATTTATGAAAGATGTAAAGGCGGAAAGATAAATGACACAAGGATATATCCTGGTTCCCCTCACAATCTGAGAGTACTCCAGTTCCCTTATGCAGTAAGAGATTTTCACTATGTTTGGTAACTTGAACAAGAAATAACCAAAAAACCAAGAACAATCCTCTTGGACCAAGAACAATCCTCTTGGATTTTCACTAAGTCACCCTATGAGAACAATCCTCTCAATGTGACTAATATTGCTTCCTAACAATCCTAGAAAGCAAAGATACAACAAGTATAATTTTTTGTATAAGAGTTTGAATAGATGAAATATATCAATCACTTGATTGATCTTCTCTTTCAAGTAAAACAAATCACAAGGATAATATTAGTGCTCAATGTGTATGAATATATGAGAGTATTTTTCTGAAATATGTATGTAACAATGTTGGAAAAATATCTCAATGAAAGTCGATGTATATATGAACACTTTGGTTAAAAGTTGGTATATTTGAAGTTTGTAATTAGTATGAAAGAGGTAAGTGATAAAATCTGAAAAGTATAGTATATATAGGAGACTCTATACCCTTTAGAAAAGCTGCATATAAGTGGAACAATGCAATGGTCAAGGGCAAGAGATATGAATTCGTATGGCACTGAATAACAATGAAGAAGTGCCACTGGTTCAGGTGTAACCGGTTACCTGAAGGATGTAACCGGTTACATGGTTACGTTATGGCCCAGGAATTAGAAAACTCGATCATTTAACTGGTTACTTAAATGATGTAACCGGTATATCATATTGAAAATGATCAAATGTAAAGGTTTTTTGCTACTGCCAGTGAGGTAACCGGTTACATGATATTGGTAACGGGTTACATGACCTGAAAAGACCAAAAATAGTGTTTTGAAAAAGGGTAAGTGTTTATGGTATGTATTTGATGTTTTGGTAATGCATTTAACTAAATGTTTTGAGCACTAACAAATATCAACGCAAAGAGTTTTAGCTTGTACCCATATAAGTTGAAGATCAATAACTTTGAGTCTTTAATCTTCATGAAATTTGTAAGCAAGCTTTGATCCTTATGCAATTTGTCTTGGCTCATCCTTTTTGATATTCTTGAAATATGTTGTCTTCATCAAAACAAAGTCTTTAAGCAATTTTGGAGAAGCTTGAAAATACAGGGGACTAGTTTCAAGACATGATGTTTGTAAGGAATGAGCTTATGGTCTCTAGTATCCCAATCTCCTTTGACTTGGCTGATTACCAAGGCTGAGTCCCCATAGACTTCCAGGATTTTGATTCTAAGATCGATAGCAACTTCAATACCAAAGATACAAGCCTCGTATTCGGCCATATTGTTTGTACATTTAAAACATAATCGGGCGGTGAAGGGGAGGTGGAAATTAGTTAGAGAAGTGATTATTGCCCCAATGCCATTGCCATGAGCGTTAGAAGCTCCATCAAAAACCATGGTCCATCGGGATCCAGGCTCGGGTCCTTCCTCGGGACCGGGGATGTTGCAATCCCTAATCAACATAATATCCTCGTCGGGGAATTCGAAACGCATAGACTGATAGTCCTCCAAAGGTTGTTGTGCAGGATAATCAGACAATACACTCCCTTTAATGGCCTTTTGAGTGACATGTTGGATATCGTACTTGGTCAGAGCCATTTGCCATCGGGCTACTCTACCAGTTAGAGTCGGCTTCTCAAAGATGTATTTGACAGGATCCATCTTAGAGATCAACAATATCGTATGAGTGAGCATGTATTGTCTTAAACGTTTGGCAGCCCGTGCTAGTGCACAACAAGTTTTTTCAAGCATCGAATACCTACTCGCGCAATCAGTGAACTTCTTGCTCAAATAGTATATTGCATGCTCTTTTCTACCAGACTCGTCATGTTGGCCGAGGACACAACCCATTGATCCTTCGAGAACGGTAAGATACATGATGAATGGTCTACCAGGTACAGGAGGCATCAACACAGGAGTCTCTTGCAAATACTCCTTTATTTTCTCAAATGCGTTTGGGTAGTCATCGTTCCAAATGATGGCTTGATCCTTTCGAAGAAGTTTGAAGATTGGATCACAAGTGGCCGTGAGGTGAGATATGAACCTAGCAATGTAGTTCAATCTACCTAGGAATCCTCAGACTTCCTTCTCGGTTTTAGGTGCAGGCATAACTTGTATGGCCTTTACTTTCTCGGGATCTACTTCGATGCCACGTTGACTGACGATAAAACCTAACAATTTGCCGGATCTTACCCCAAATGTGCATTTGTTGGGATTAAGCCTCAATTTGAACTTCCTCAGCCTCTCAAACAGCTTTTCTAGATTGACAAGGTGTTCTTCTTCGGTTTGAGACTTGGCTATCATGTCGTCGACGTGGACCTCAATCTCTTTATGAATCATATCGTGAAAGAGAGTGACCATGGCTCGTTGGTATGTGGCGCCGACGTTCTTCAATCCAAAAGGCATCACCTTGTAGCAGAAGGTGCCCCATGGTGTTATGAAAGTGGTTTTCTCCATATCTTCTTGAGCCATGTGGATCTGGTTATAACCGGAGAAACCATCCATAAAAGAGAAAACAAAGAACTGGGCGGTATTATCTACTAACACGTCAATGTGTGGTAGTGGAAAGTCATCTTTGGGACTTGCTCTATTTAGATTTCTGTAATCTATGCACATTCTTACTTTGCCATCCTTCTTAGGTACAGACACAATGTTAGCTATCCATTGAGGATAATTGGAGACCGCTAGGAAGCCGGCATTGAGCTGCTTTTGTACCTCCTCCTTGATTCTCATAGCCATGTCGGGACGGGTCCTTCGTAGTTTTTGCTTTACTGGAGGGCATTCTTCTTTAAGGGGTAGATGATGGACCATAATGTCAGTATCGAGGCCGGGCATATCTTGGTATGACCATGCAAACACATCTTTGTATTCCTTCAAGAGCTTAATCAATTTTGTCTTCACCTTGTCTTGTAGAGCGGAGCCGACTCGGACTTCTTTCGCTTCCTCATCTGTCCCAAGGTTAATCACTTCCACTGATTCTTCGTGCGACTGGATGACTTTTTCCTCTTGCTTGAGCAACCTTGCCAATTCTTCTAGGAGTTCGGCCTCTTCCTCACACTCTTCATCAGCTTGATTAATCGGGTTGTCAAAGTCGTATGAGACTGTAGCAGAATTGTCATTGGTGGTTGTTGAGGATGATCTGCATGATTTAAGGTTCACGCTTTTATTGGTATGAAAGAAAGGATGATTTGAAAATAAATTTTTTTATTTTTTTATTTAAAAGAAAAATGCCATTTTAAAAAAAGTGAAATGAATAAATGAAAGGCAAGGATCTCAAAATTGATTGCGAACATGAACCCTTTTTCATTAATGATTAATAAGGAAATTTGATGAGGCCCTACAAATGATTCCCCCATGCCTTGGGCTTGACATGGGTTCTTTTGATAAAAAGGAAGGAAAACAACATTGGGAATTACATTTCAATCAAGGTCACTTTAGGTATTTCAAACTCGGTCCATTTGGTGGCACCATTTCCATCAGTCTTTGTGAAGATCAAGCCATCATCTTCTTCTTCTTCTTCTTCTTCTTCTTCTTCCACGGCACAAATACGGTTGTCATCCAGGTAACCAGCACTTGAGAAGTTGTCGGACAGCGGGATCACTGATTCCCTTGTAGCTATCGGCGCGGGCTTCTTCAAATTCTGGGAGTTGTATCCCAAACCGGTGCGATCCTTGTTGGCAGGGAGTTCAAGCAATCTTCCCCATCCTTTATGATTGTCAGGGCATCTTTAAGAGATGCCATGGGAGATTCGACATCTTTTGATTCATCTCTTGCTGGGCAAACCATTTCAACATTGATAATTTCGAATGATTGGAATGGGACTTCCCTTATCTCCCCTTCTCCTTCAATGTATCGGAAAGATATGAGGTGACTTACCACAATGTCCTCCTCACCCTCGATAACAACTAGCTTATCATCAGCTAAGAATTTCAATTTTTGGTGGAGCGTTGAAGTGACTGCACCAGCTGAATGGATCCAAGGCCTCCCAAGCAGACAACTGTAGGCTGGATAGATATCCATTATGAAGAAAGTGATAAGGAAAATATGGGGACCAATATTCATAGGAAAATTCACCTCACCGATTACAGTCCTTCTAGTCCCATCAAATCCTCTTACTATAAGCTCACTCGGCTTCATTACGAGTCTTTCAATAGTTAGTTTAGCAAAGGAGCTCTTGGGCATCACATTGAGGGAAGACCCAATGTCTACCAAAACTCTTGATAGGACTGTGTCCACACACTCAATAGAAATATGGAGAGCCTTGTTATGATTCCTCCCCTCGGCGGGAAGCTCTTCATCACTGAAACCCAAGCTTAAGCTAGTAGAGATATTGTTAACTACTCCTTCAAACTGACAAACAGATATCTCTTGCGGTACATGAGCTGTCCTCAGAAACTTTACCAAAGCCTCCCTATGGGCCTCCGAGCACATTAATAAAGACAACATTGAGATCTTCGAGGGTGTCTGGTTAAGCTGATCAACTACTCGATAATCGCTCTTCTTCATAATGCATAAGAACTCGTCTACTTCACTTGAAGGTGCGGGGTCTTGTCTTTGCTGAGCGCCATCAATTTGTTTGCCTTTGTCTGAAGTTGAAGGATTGATAGTTCCAATTGGAGTGGGTGTCGGTGCAAATATCCTTCCACTTCTTGTGACTCCGCTAGTGCCGGTGATATTGATCATTGGGTCACTAGACTTTATCGGTTCTTCTTGAATCTTCTGACCATGAATGTAGACTGAGGTGTCATACATCCAAGGGACTGCCTTGGTGTCAACATATGGGAATGGTGTGGGAACTGTTATTATGATTGGAGTAATAGGATTTGTCGACAGAGTTAACTGAGAGAAGTCATATGGAATTTGCAGAGGAGGGACTTCGTCGTATGGTATCTCGAGGGTAGGCACATCTTCCTTTGTGGATGGTCAGTCTACCACCAAGATCCATTGGTTCATTAATTGTTGTATGACAAAATTCAATGTTCTACATTGTTATGGGTTAATCAGATAATGTTCACAGTCATTACCATAAATGGGAAAGGTATTATTCTTCATTAAAGCATTCTTGATCTCGATGAGTGGTGTTTTTAACTCGTCCACATAGGACATCAATCTCCTTCCATTGTCAGCCTCCATCATATTCACTGATGCATTGTTGTGAGGGGGCATCGGGTTATTATTTACATTCGGCCCCTTGGGGGCGAACGTGATTGCCTTAGAATCAATAAGATCTTGAACTTTGTACTTTAATGCTTTACAATTCTCGATCGAATGCCCAGGAGCTCCAGAATGAAATTCACAGCGGGCATTTGTATCATAACTGGGAGGAAGAACCGCTGGTGGGGGTCCTAACTCTCTTAGTTGCACAAGTGATCCCCTCAATAAATATGGTAGAATGTGGCTATAAGGCATGGGAACTGGGTCAAATCTTCTCTCGGGCCTTCGCATCCATTGTTGTTGTTGATATTATGGTTGCTGACGTTGCGGTTGTTGTTGATACCGTTGTTGTTGTTGAGTTTGAACAGGAATTGCAAATGGTTGTTGTTGACTTGGTTGGACGGGAGCTATGGCAGCTACTTGTGGATAAGTGGGATTTCTTGTTCGAATGATGGAGGCAGCATTGGTCTCGCCTTCTCGTTTTTTACCATAGAGAACAAAAGGTTTCTTCGATGCACTAGAAGTACTGGCAGAGTTCTGGATCTTTCCCATTTTAATCATATTTTCTATCCTTTCACCGGCTAAGACCAGGTCAGAAAAGCCTGAAGAGGTGCTCCCTACCATTCTATCAAGGTATGGACCTTGCAAGTTTCCCATAAACATGTCTACCAGTTCTCTTTCTAGCAATGGGGGTTATACCCTAGAAGCTAATTCCCTCCACCGCTGGGCATACTCTTTGAAGGACTCCTCGGACCTCTGAGTCAGATTTTGCAACTGCATGCGATTAGGTGCCATATCAGTGTTGTACTGATAGTGCTTGAGGAATGCCTCGGCCATTTCCCTCCAGGTGTGAATATAGTTGCCCTCGAGTTGCATGTACCAATCTAAAGATGCCCCACTGAGGGAATCCTGGAAAAAAAGCATTAAAAGTTGATCATCGCTGGAATAGCCAGCCATTTTCGGCAGTATGCCCTAATGTGTGTCCTAGGGTCGCTATTTCCCTTATATTTTTCAAAGTCCGGAACTTTGAACTTGGCCAGAATGATGACCCCAGGTACTAAGCACATTTCTGCCGCATCGAGGCCCAAAATGTTAGTGCTCCCCATTGCCTTGAGCTTTTCCTCAATAGCCTTTACCTTCCTCTCCACCTTGTTGGTTGCGGAACCGAAGGCGTCATCCTGAGAAACGTCCTTTGGGCTGAAGAATGCATCAAGCTGGTCATCTGTCTCAAGAGCATGAGGACGAGGATTGTCGTTTGGAACACCACCGGGTGCATTAATGTTAATTAGAGGATCAGCTTGAGGAACTGGAGTCGGATTCTCGACCGTTTAAGGGGTAGGAGGATTGGTAGTACTGACACGTTGATTCATTTCTTCTTGCATTTTTGCCATAACCTCCTGGCCTCTTGCGACTGCTTGAATAGTCTCCATCAATTGCCGCATTTGGGATACTTCTTCCTGAAGGACAACTTGGTTCTCTTGAAGTTGCTCCATGACAGCTTGTCGACATCCTCGTCTATCGTACCGAAAGGTCAGCTTTGGAGAGTGGTTCTGGAAGAAAAAAAAGGCGTGGATGGATGAGTTTTTTATGTTTTTGTGTTTCGAAAGATGCATATGATGCATGAACTTTTTTCTTGTTAAAGCAAAGCTCTTTTTAGTTATTCATGTTTATTCATTGCAAAAATTACTTGATGATTCTCGTTCACAATCATGAAATAGGAAAACACAATAGAGAAAGATCGCAACTTTCATTCATCCTTTGAAGGGAAAATAGACAACAATACATAGAAGTTGCAAAATACAAGTAATGAAAGCAAAATAAACCAACTAGATATCCACCCTAAAAGTGACCCCTTGAGACTTGCGGAGAGCCTCAATGTCGGTGATGAGTTCGGCCATTGTTCTTTCGCAGAACTTGACGAAGTGGTAGACCTCTTTGGGGGTATTATCTGGGCACATGATCAGATCTGCCTCCTTCAACTTGTCGGTAAAGTCTTGAAGGGCATAGTTGGTTAATAATGTCATGTTGGTGTACTTGTCCCTCCATTCTTCGTAAAGGACTTGGAGATTATGGATGATTTCGTCCCTTTGAACAATGGCAGCTTCGAATTCATAGCAACGCTCCTTCCAATGGCTGCAGTTGTTTTGCAATTCTACATAGGCTTGGTCATAGATTCCCCTCTTCAAGTTCTTGATTTGCTCGCAAGCTCGTCCAACGTTGAACTGCTCACGCATGAAGCTTCGGTGAATCTTTTCTTTCTCTAGTTGCTCCTTGGCTAGAAAATCCTTATACTCTTTCAGAGTGGTCCTTAGTTCGAGAATCTGGGCCTCGTAATCTTCCCTCTCTTCTTTCTTCATGGCATTAGACCTCTCGACAGTATTTTCAAGGTCCTTGATGATTCGGGATGCTCGATCAAACTCCTCGTTGCGGAAATCTAGCTCAGAATTAGCTCCTTGTAAAGCTCCACCAACCCAAACTCTTTGTCCCTCGGCTAATCAGAGTCTTTTCTTGCTATCTTCAAAATTTTCACAGACTTGTTTACCCTTATCCTCCAAGACGTGGTTACATTCCTTGGCGCGATTGAGTTTGACTCATAGTTGAGTGTTTTCCAACTCGAGCTCTTTGATTTGGCTGGTAAGTTTGTCCATGTCTTCTTGTAGGATAGGCTCGGGCTCAGGCATCAACGAGAATGAAGAATGATCAAACAGAAACGACATCTTAACCACTCTAGCCCTCTCTTTTACCCACACATAGTAGGGTTCCTTGGCTAGGATATTTTTCTTGCCCCATTCATGGTCAATACGGACTATGCTTGTCCGGGCTTTTCTCACTCTTTTCACATTTGAATCAAGCGGATCCACGGTATTGATGACAAATGGAATGAAATCTCTTTCCTTGGGGGGACTTGTCATGGCGTACCCTAGTTGTCTCTTGAGTATAGCAGGGTTGTAGTTGATGCAACCTTGTATTCCTATCAAGGGTACGTTAGAGAACTCTCCACATCTTGCGATGACATCCTTTATATCCCATTACCTCTTGTACCATAGAATTGAGTTGGCAGAGAGAGATGCGAACCTTTGCGGCCATGTCAGTTTATTTTCGGCGAAGGGTCCACTTTGAGGCATGCGGGCCCTCATCCAAAGATGTAGCATAGGAGCGCAACAAAGGAAAGTACCTCCCTTCTTCTCATGTCTTGTATGGAAGGTATGATAGAAATCGGCAAGTAAAAAAGGCACCGAATTCTTTGTTAAAAAGACTTCAACTACTAATTGATCCATGAACTTGTCCAGATTTGGGAAGAGGACAATTCCATGAATCAAAAGTGCCAAGGTTGCACTGCAAAAGTCGGGTCTTTCTTCTTTAATCATTTCCCAAGAATGGGCTTCTAGGAACTTTTGAGTTAAACCTTTGGGGATCCTTAACGCCCCAATTGTCCACTAACTTGTTGGTGTTGATACCCAAGATGAGTGAGAGCTCGGTCAAACATAATCCTTCTTCCAATTTCAAGAAAGGGTTGTATTCCTTGATTGGTTGATTGAGGAGTCTCTCGAGGTCTTCCAAGGTTGGGGAGATTTGGAAGTCGGGGAAAGTGAAGCATCTTAAAGGGACGTCATAGTATTGGGACATTGTAGTGATAACACAATAGTCAACCTTCTCGGTTAGAAGATCTACGATGTTCCCAAAATTGGCTCTGAACTTGTTGTCTTTGAGAGTTACGACCTTTAAGCAGAGGATCTTTAATGACCTGATGTCGGGACTCTTGAAGCGGAAAAAAGAAGTGTTTTTCTTTGTTGAAGTATCCATGATTATGTCAGAAAATAGTCTTGTAATTCTGCGTCCGAACAAACAAAAATTTTAAGAGCTTTGCTTATTATTTTGATGATGAATGAATGTATGAATGAATGATTGGTTTATTATTTCCATAGGATTTTAGGCATGGGTTCATGGTTTTGGACCATTGTGACGAAGCATGGAGTTAATAATGACTGCTTAGTAAACCAAGGTTCTCGCTTTGTGTGATCTAAGGCTTTTGGAAAATTGGGTGTAAGACACTGCCCCTAGAGTCATGGATTTCCTTGACTGTCAGCCGCTTATGTCAATTTACTTGCCAGGCGACTGCTCCATCAAAGTCATTTACTCTAGGTGAGATCTTTGTATCGATCCTTACGAGGAAGGCACCTCGGTGGCCTATACTACGCGACCATCGGTCTAGGCTAGCCATAGTTTTAAAGGTTCTAAAAGGGGTCTTAGGGTCATTAACTCTAGTAAAAGAAAAGATGCTTAGGTCGAAAGCACGACGGTCATCAATCCCCTTAAGAGAATATACCACTAAGGGAGGTTCTCGTACGACCCTAACGAGGAAGGAACCTTGCGGATCAATACTACTCAACCTCTCCTATCTCAAGCAAACTCTCAGACTCGGGTGGAGAGTCTTTCACACAAGGTTTTTTCCTTTGCAATCATTATTGCTTCCAAAAAATTCTTCGTCACAGAACCAGAGTTTCGGACCAACAGGCAAACAAAGAAAATATGTATAGGTTAGCAAAGAAAGCAATATGTACAGAAAAAATAGATAACAGATAAATCTCCACGTACGTAAAAGAGAAACAACCCAAACTAGGCTAGACTTGCTTAGGAAATTTTGGTGTCCCCAGCAGAGTCGCCAGCTGTCGCTACCGGGATTTCACGATAACGAAACCGGGACTAAAGAGATGCCAAAGAGAGGCAAAGTCAGAAGAGTCGCCACCGAATTTTATTTAGTTCACCTCTATCGGAAAGGAGAGGGGAAATAGTCGATAAAACCCTCGGAAAAGAGATGCGCACGGGAAACACTTAAAAGAGAATAAGGAATCGGTCTCACAACCGAGATTTGGGTTCGGAAGTCGGTTACGTAATAGGAAGGTGTTAGCACCCATTACGTCCATGGTACTCCATGGGAACCATTTGGGTTGTTTTACATACATGGGATTTATCTATTATTGTTTTATTTTCAAAAGAATGTGTGAAAAGAAGGGGGGTGTTTTTGTTATTATAGCGCTCGCCAAGGATTGTGGCCCTTGTGCCTACGTATCACTCATTCGGGGATGAGGAATCAGAGCTCCGTAGTTTGGAGTAGAAAATGTTTGTGTGTTGGTTAATTTTACCTTTGAAAAAGGGTTTTCGGGATGATGCCCTAAGGCATAAAAAAAAGAGTTTGATGAGTTGTATTGTTTTTACCTTGAATAAGGATTTTATGAAATAATGTTTGTGATTATATTGTACTAAAGTCTATGGGCGGAGGTGATTATTCTAGACAACAAGCCAAGTGTCTTGCGTCCAAAATAATCAGAGTAAGGATAGGAATGCTCCATTCTCACTCATTCTCCACCACTTAAGGCTCGTGGCGCACAATGATAATCGTAATTATTAGGTGTTTTGAATTTGATTATAAAAATGCCACTTGACGTTGAATCAAGGGTTTATTTTATTTTGATTATGAAATTTGGCTTATGCAACATGAATGCGAAGTAACCAACAAGAAGTTAAAGAGTCTCATTGTAAGGTAGCCCAAGAGAAAGCCTTTTGTGTGCAAAAGTGACCTAAGCTAAACAAAGGATAATGGTCTTACAAACATGAATGTAAGTTACAAATAAAATCCAACATTTACAAAGTATCACAAAGATAAGGGAAGAGCCTCCAAGCAAGGGTCCTAAAATGAAATCCTCTAACTCCAAGTTGATTAAGAGTGGAATGAATATTTTTGTCTTATCATTTTATCATGTTTTTGTTGTTTTTAATGTTTGATGATAATAAAAATAGATAATAAGTAAATAAACATGCATGATGAATTTGTACAATGATGATGATCATGAGTACTTTAGTGTAAATTACAAGATAAAGAAACAATATCACAATAATAATGGTTAGTGAATATAAATGATATAAAACAAATATAAGTCAATAATACCAAAATCGCAATAACAAAGGTTAATGATAAACAAAATTAATGAAGTATAATTAGTGGTTAGTAACATGTAGAAAGATGAATATTTTTTAAGACTATTTTCTTAGGCCAAAAAGACTTAAAATATGACACATTAAAAGATAGCTTATCATTGATGCAAAGTATTGAAGATGATTAAAAAATCAACTAACAATAGATTTGTAAGAAAGTTATGCAACCTTAAGTCCATCTATTAATATTAAGAAAAAAAGAAGTGATTTGTTCTCTTTCTTTTATTTTTATTCCTCTTTTATTTAACAAGATAATGAGGTAGTAAATAAGTTAGCTTAATGTAAATGATATAATTAGATAATAATAAACATAAAGATAAAATACTTAAAGTAAAGTGAACAAAAGAAAAATAAAAATAAAAATAAAGTGTAATAATATATATGTTAGAAGTTAGTAGTTAGTGAACATAAACATAAAGTAAATGAAATAAAATGAACAATAAAATAAATTGCAATAATATAAATATTAGAAGTTAGTAATTAGTAGTTAGTAACAATAAGCAAATGGATTAACAAGTTAATGTAAAGACATGGTTTCATCTATGCATCAAATGACCCAAATATGGTTAAAATAGAGGCAATCTATCAATGCCTCAAAGTATCATGAATGATCTATTGATCAACCATAGATAGGTTTGAAACATTGAAGATTTAATCAACTCTAAACAACCATGGTCATGATCTAATAGACCTCATCAACCAAACAAATACAACAATAAGTCCATAATAAAGGAAAAAGATAACACACAAAGCAACCACAAAAAGGTGAAAAAAGATAGTAAGAGTAAAAAATCTTAAAAAAAGGTGAGTAAACCAAACTCAGTCATTTTTTTTGCAAGCTTGAATCTAAACCATCTCAAAAGACCAACCAAGAACAAGCAACCATTTTTAATCAAGAAAAAGAAACAAAAAGTCAAAGAGTTTGAGTTAAAATCATTACCCACAAAAATGTGGAAAAAAAGCTAGGTAGAAATGGTGTTGAGCTTGAATGTGAAGCAAGGGGTTTGGGATGAAAATATTTATGGTGAAAGCTTAGTAAAGGGGTTGGGTTATGAGTGTTAGAGAGTGAGAAATTTTGAGGAAAAAATGTGAAATGGAAAAAAAAGTTGGTGGTGGTGACTTTTGGGAGGGAAAGGTTTTTTGGGTTTTGATTTAGGTTTGGAGAAGAGGGGTTGAATGATATTTTTTCATAATTTTTGGGGGCTAGAAAGCATGAAAAATGAAGGGGAATGGTGCATCTATTTATAGGGAAAGCTAGTGGGAAAGTGGGGGGAACCAAATACCCTTTGTGCAAAAAAAAGGCTCTTTTTTGGAGTCCGCGCAGGGCAAATCCGATTTCCCTATTTCTTTTAATTTTTTTTTAAATCATGCCTTGATCCCATGCAATATGTATTTGGTTATGAAATTTAATATAATTATTATGATGAGATAATGAAAGCATGCATGTGCAGTAGGGCCATGGATCAGATGAAAGTTGTATCAGAGTAGGGTGAATTTCGGGATATGACACCTAGAGACCTCTCTCAATGCAAACCCAATGAATGAGGGATAAGGAGGATGCCAAGGTGTGATCCCAAAGCCAATGCATATGATGAGATAGCATGAGGGGTCTTAGGGTCAAAATTGGGGTCTTACAATTTCGACCATCCTTTCTTGCCACATATATGTTTCCTTTTCTACCTGATGTGGCGTGCATGGAATCTGTAAATCGATTACTTTGTTAACCAATTCATCTAACTTGGTGAACCAATTTTTATTACTAGTCATGTGATTAGTGCATCATGAATCTAGGTACCACATATTGTCATGTTCATTGCTCAACTGAATATTGGCCACAAGTAACATATCATCGGAGTCACTACCTCCTTCATGTGAATATTGCACTTCTTCATTATCTTTTGCTCTTGCCTCCTTTTTCCTACGACAACCTCGAGCACAATGACCAAATCCTTAACATTTGTAGCACTGCACCTCCTTCATGTCAACTTTCCCCCCGAATGATTATATGAATTCTTTCTTGACTTCTCATCATTAGCAAGATTATTTCTCTATTTCACCTTCTCTTTTCTAGACTTCTTGATGAATCTTTATTTTAGTGTTTGTTCAACCACCTTCTCCCTTTTTGTGTTTTTCTACTTCAACCTCATCTCATGAGCTTCTAGTGAAGCTTGAAGTTCTTCTAACTTCATCTCAACTAGGTTCTTGGACTCTTCGATAGACACTACAATGTAATCAAAATTTCTAGTAAGAGATCTCAACACTTTCTCTATCTTTTGCAAATCTTTAATCGATTCACCACATGCCTTCATCTGGTTCGTGAGTAGCACTAATCTTGAGAAGAAATCAGCAACCGATTCATCTTCTTTCATTTATGTTATATCAAATTTCTTTCTCAGCATCTACAACTTCACCCTTTTTCAGTTTTTCATCTCTACCATACAAGTTCTTCAACTTATCCCACACTCCTTTAGATGATTCTTCTTCAATAATCTTCTCAAATACGTTAGGATCCACACACTAGTGAATCAAGAACAAAGGTTTTCCATCTTTCTTCCTTTGATCCTTGTGCACAGTTTTGTGAACATCGTCTGCATTTGCTTCCAATATCGGTACTCCATCATTCCTGAATTCAGCCACATCTTGAAATATGAAGACAACCTTCATTTGCGCAACCCACCTCTCGTAGTTCTCACCTTTGAAAACCGGTAGATTCGTTGGAAATTATGTTGATGTTGTGTTTCCGTTTGCCATTTCAGAATCTCACTAAATCGCGATCAAGCTCTGATATCAAGTTGTTGGAACAATTAGGATTTCAAGAAAGAAGAGAAATAAAAGAGAAAAGAGAGAATGAGAATAATTGTATTGAGAGAAAAGTGAAAAATATTAATGAGTAAAGTTCAAACTAAATTGTCAAAACTGTTAACTATAAAAATAGTTTCTTGAAATTACAAAAATATGCCTATTTATAGGAAATCAAAGCCCATGTCCAAAACATACAAAGTTACACTTTGACATAACAATTATATGTTATATTCGACTCTGTTGAATATATCTGACTTTACAACTATTTTGACTAGGTTACCCAACCTGTTGAACACAAAATACTATATGAAACCAAGAATTACATCTTCCAACAATTTTTAACATTTAAATTATTATAATAATATAAGATTAAATTTAAATAATTTATCTAATTCTAACAAAATTTTCTAAAATCCTTCTTCAATATAATTTTTTAATTTTCTAAAATTAAAAAATTATATTAGAAAGAAAAATAAGTCCTCCAAACTATCAAATCTTCCAATTCTTTTCATTTTCAAACCCTCATTTTTCCTCTAAATTATTGAATAAAATCATAAAATATATAAAACATAACAGAGCCCCTACTAATTCGCTAATATTTATCTTTTTAGTCTTATATGTTTTCTTTCAAAATATGTGACTATCTTATCCGACTAATAATCCTTATGTTGTAATATAATCCAATTATAGTTGTTATGTTTGTTATGATAGTTAGTTAGTCGATTATTAGTTGGTTACTTGTTACAAGTAACTTGCTTTAAGGATATATTCGTTTTAGTTAGATATAGTGTTTTAAAGATATACCCTAATGGGTATATCATATAACCGAGTGGGTATATCCGATTGTTTTAGATAGTTTATTTTACACTTGATTTGGTTGACTATTGTGTCTATAAATACCACCCCACATAGGAAGTTTTATAATAATGCAATTCATTCAACATTCTTTCACTAAATGCATTCCTTTCAATCCAAGTGGAGTTGTGTTTCCACTAACAAATTTGTATCCATAGGTCTTTGGTTTTGCGCATAAGTGGTCGTGCTTTGAGGATTATGATTCACATCTATTGCAAAGGTGAATGGTAGCAATAAACTTCCCAACTTTCTTCTAATTCTTGATGGCAAGAATCAGGACCGTTGGAATAAACAAATTAAGTCCTTGTTTGTATTTCAATAAACTCTCGATGTCATCCTTAATGGTGTTCTGGAGCTTGCGGCTCATGCAACTGATGTTCAGAAGATGAGTCACAAAGATGCAACGAAGAAAGAATGTAAGGCGTCATACTGCATCCAATCTGCAGTTTATGGTGCAAACTTTGATCACATATCTCATGTTGAATTAGAAAAAAAAACATGGTATATTCTTGTCAAATATTATGAAGGAGGTGAGAAGGTTAAGGGTGTCAAGCTACAAGCTTTGAGGCATCAATATGAGTTACTGCATATGGGGGAAGTTGATAAGGTTGAAGACTATGTATCCAAGGTTCAGAATCTTATTTATATGATGAAGAGCTGTGGTGAAACTAAAGCCGCTTTTAATATATTCTCGGCTACGTAAGCCGAAATCCGCTTCAACGCATTGAATTCAGACATCATTATCAAATTCATCCGGCCTAGCCAGTTGACCGGATTGTGTCTGAATCATAAAATCTCACACCCATGATCTCTCTACCCCATGTGAATCCATGAGTTGGGTGGAGCTTCAGATAATAAAATGCCTCGTCTAGAGGCATGTAAGCTAACCCTGCTGGTGTGCAAGGCGCAATATTGGCTAAATTCTTATCAAAATTTCTTTTGTCTACATGGTTCACCTCCACCATGTAGTATCCTTAGTCAGCTTCAAAATTCTCGACTATCCCATCATCTCTCCAGGTTACTATCCTTAGATGCAACGACGAAGGTACTGCTCATACTCCGTGTATCCATTCTTGACCCATGAGCAAATTGTAGCTAGCCATTGATTGTATGACCATAAATATTATGGGTCGGGTTATAGATCCCATTGTTACATTTACTTGAATAACTCCCATAGATTTACCTGTCTTTCCTTCGTAGTTTTAAAGCACCATGTTACGGGGCCGCAAGTCTGTATCGAACTTCCCAATTTTTTCCACCAAGAAGTGGGACATCAAATTCACAGCTGCCCCACCATCCACCAAAATCTTGTTCACTGTCTCCCTTTCCACCTTCGCCCTTATAAACAGGGGCTTCATATGACTTTTCATCCCCTCACAGGGCCTCTCAAAAAAGGCATTTTGTTCTTCGATACAACCATTGTTCATCACGAAGTAACATACTAGCTTGTGTCTCGTCATCTCCTGTTCCTCACAATCTTCAAGCTCAACAACCTCTGCCATACAATCGTACTCCCTATAAAGTAGGGAGACCACATTTCACAACACGTCAAAATCATCTTCTGACCCATAGTCAAAATTGTTTGTTACCAATTCGTCTTCCTTCGACGATACCTCGTCTTTCACATTTTCCTTCGACTGACTTGTTGATCAGTGCATTTTGATGCACACTCTTCTACTATTATACTTGAGCAATTCTATAGTTTGTTTTATCATTTTTACTATTTTAGTGTGTTTTTATATTTAAGTATATTTTTGCCTTTATTTTATTTTCGTATTTTATTTTCATCTTAAACAATTAATTGATGCCTTCTCACTATGCAGACCATATCTTGAGCTACGGGAATCAGATTGGTGCGTCTAATATGCATTATAAATATAAGAGAAATAGCTACAAGTTTCATATTGAAGTCAAAAGTTGTTTCAGAGTGAAGGAGGGTCGAATAATTTGTTGAATTTGCAGATTGAATAAAACAATTAGTTTTGGGTCAGTTTTGTATTTTTTTCGGGTCAGTTCCTATTAGGCCCGAATTCCCTTGCTCTATTTAAACATATTAGTAGTTTTAGGTTTCATTATTCAGCATTCTAAAATAAGGATAGGGATTATGAATTCTATGGAGAGCTAATTCCCAAAGAGTCGATTTGTTATTTCAGGTTCAACTTTGAGGTTTTTATTAATTTCATTTTAATTTTGATTTCTTTTCAATTCTTCCTATAAAATTGTTTGCTTAATTCGATTGCTCCCATTTTATTAATTTGATTGCTGTTTATAGGATAGAGTTGATTAAATTCGATTTTTGTATGATCATTAACTATAATCACGTTAGCGTGGCTTTTTCGTTATCATGCTTGATTAAGTCACATTTTTTTAATTCACGACAACTTAAATTCGTTTGCTTAATCCGAAAATTAGGAACATACATCAAATTATACCATTTGCGCTTGTCAGTGAGCATTGTAATCGAATAAGATCGAATCCGCTTAGGGAATTGGAATTATAAGAATCAATGATAAGTAGGAAATCGATACAGTAGATTAGCTTATTTATCAATTTTTCTTTTACCTTTAATCATCTTCGATTTAAGTTTTGAACCTTAAAAACCTCATTCTTTTTATTCGTTTGGTTACAACATTCAAGAGTCTTTGTGATACGACATTCGAGTGTCGCTTCCGTTTTACTACACTTTTAAACTTGTTTTTGACCCGTGTGTGACAACATATCAAATTAGCATCGTTGTCGAGGACTCTATAGGTGTTGCGTTTCAGCATTCTTGCCCTAGCTTTCGTGCCTTCTGGCCTTTTCGTATTTTAGCATTCTAAGAACCGTTTTTTTAATGCTAAAACGCGAAAAGGCCAGAAGGAAGGAAAGTTAGGGCAAGAATGCTTAAATGCAACACCTATGACTCTAATATTGGTTAAAATTTGACAAGACTCCTCGACAACAGCGCTAATTTGATATGTTGACGCACACGGGTCAAAAATGAGTTTAAAAGTGTAGTAAAACATAAGTGACACTCGAATGTCGTATCACAAGGACTCTTGAATGCGGATCCAAAATAGTGGATCCGCATAAGCATTTGAAGGAATTCCAGGTTGTGTGCTCTACACCTTTGAGACCTGAAGGAATCATAGAGGATCACATAAAGCTGAAAGAATTCTCGTTCTCACTACAGGGTGCTGTAGAAGATTGGCTATAATATCTTGAGCCAAATTCTGTTACAAGTTGGAATGATCTGAAAAGGGTGTTTCTAGAAAGACTTTTTCCTGCCTCAAGAGCTTCTTCGATAAAAAAAGATATATATGGTATTCGACAGGTCGACATGGAGTCATTGGCCGAATATTGGGGGAGATTCAAGAAGTTATTATCGAGTTGTCCTCAACACCATATTTCTGTATAATTGTTAATTCAAAACTTTTATGAAGGGTTGTTACCTATGGACATAAATATCTTGGATACTTCTAGTGGAGGATCCCTTGTTGATAAGACCCCGGTTGAAGCTAAAACCCTAATCGAAAACATGTCACTCAACTTATAACAATTCACAACTAGAAGCAACTATGTGGTTCTAAAAAAAGTAATGCATGAAATTGAAGCTTCTTCTTCCAACAAGGCTCTAGATGCCAGACTTGATGAGCATACTTATTTAGTGAAACAATTGGTAGTGGGTAAAGCTCAAATAATAAAGTTTTGTAGTATTTGTACTTCTCCTGAACACACGACCGATACATGTCCTATTATGCAAGATGAGTCGGTCACTGAGTTGCCTCAAACATATGCAACAAACATCTTCAACCCTCAAAGCAACAACCAGTACATGTACAACAACAATCATGACCTATCCACTAATATGTACCATCCCAACTAGAGAAACCATCCAAACCTTCAGTATGGGAATCCATCCACATAGCAACCTAGTCAATAACAATTGATGCTACAGATGCTACCACCACTGAACCCTCCATAAGGAACCACGTCTGCACCTCCCGGACCTTCACTAGAGGACCTTGTCAAGAAAATGGCAGTAAATAGTCTCCAATTTCAGCAACAAACAAATTCTAGCATTCAGAATTTACAGACACCGATTGGACAACTTGCTACTTCAGTGAATTCCATGCAACAAGCTCAAGGGTCGAACCAACTACCTGCCCAAATAATAGTGAATCCAAAAGGCCCTAATGTGAGTGGAATTTCCTTGAGATCTGGAAAAAGTGTTGAAGCAATTTCCTTAACTTGTCTTAGGAGAAAACAATTTCCTCCTCACTGGTTTATTCACTTGTTCATTTGTTCGACTTTGATGTTGTTTATTATTTCTTGACTCTGGCGCCACTCGACTTTGATGTTGTTTGTTGCTGCTTGATTCTTCCGCATCCCTCTCAACTTTCTTCTTTATCTTGAACCTTCTCCATTATGACCTTGACATAGGGGTTTTTCCTTTGTAATTACTAATCCCGTATGAGCGCCTTTCTGACATCTGAAAGTTCTCTCGATAAGTCAATGAGGAACCTCAACCCATCTCAAAGTTTCTCCATTTAGAATTTCGAGTCTTCTCATTGCCAACAGGTTCTGTCTACCTTTGCTGGGGAGCCTTGGATGTAGGTACATAAGTGTTAGGTCTAGCTTTCTGCTGAGCATATATTTGTTCCTTCTTCTAGGGAGTCCCTCTCTTATCGAAATAAAGTTGGGGCCTATTCTTCCTCCAGTTCTCCTGCCTTTTTGCCTTCTAAGAGGATTTAACTTTCTTTGCAGATTTCTTATCAAATATCGTGTTGCGTCAAGGACACAACATTACCTCTGAGTCTTCATCTTTGCACCTGTGGAGGAATTCCACAAGCCCTTCACCAACCTTTGCATACACAGCTTCAATCTGATTTTCCCTATCCTCGAATTCAACCATGTTGAAATCCTCAGTAATTTCGACCATATTGATTGCCACAGGCTCTACATAGCTGACGTCTTTGACTTGTAACAGGTAAGAGTCAGTCTTCATTTGATTTTTGCCTTTGGCAAACTTCAACCTGCCTTCATTCAGTGTTTTCCAAACAAGATCCCTAGGAAAAAAACATTGTGAGGTTTTATGCCCTAAAAAGTTATGATATCTACAGAAACCTAATTTCTTCCTTTGTTTTAATGGTGGTACTTTTACGCCTGGTGGAACTAGTACTTAACCATCTGCAACCAACAAGTCAAAGATTTCATCGGATTTGGTTACGTCGAAGGTATATGTCCTCTTAGGGAATTTATCCTTTTTCTCAGACTTAGAAGGGTTCTTCCCATTTGCAGGCATAAGAAACTTACACACATATGGGCCCCCTGATTTTAGTTCAACCACATAAACCTCCATCTCTTCGACATGGTTGTATTCGACACTTAATGCCAAGTCGTTTTCTTCCAAATCAACATAAGTTATACGTTCCTTTTTACCCTTGTTCGCTCTGGCTTCTCAGCCTTAAGTATTTCGACCTGTCGAATCCTATCTACCAATTGGGTCATATCTCTAAGATACTGTGTATGTAGCTTCTTCCTAATAGAGTAATCTAATCCCAACTGTCATCTCGACTAACTCATGTTCAGGAACATGGGTAAAGCACCTCATTTTCAATAGACGAAATCGATTCAAGTAATCATCGATTGATTCAACGAACTTTTGCTTCACACTCGAAAGTTCCTTAAGGCTAATCTTGGATTTCCCCATGTAAAAATCCTCATGGAACAACCTTCCTAATCAAGTCCAATCATTGATTGAATGGGCAGGAAGGGTCGTAAACCATGTAGAGGAATTTTTTGTGAGAGAACTTGGAAAGTATCTCATCCTTAGATTCTCATTGTTAGCTATGTCTCCCACCTCGGTAAGATATTAGGAAATATGTTCGATGATAGACTCATTAGTGTCGCCAACAAACTTTGTAAACTTAGGTACTTTCTATCCCCTTGGTAGTTCAGTCTGCAACATGTACTCTGATAGAAGAGATGTGTAATTTGGCCTCTCCAGGGCCATGTTTACCCCATTTTGAGCCATTATCCTTTCGACAATGGTCTTCAGGTTATTCTCTCCTAAGAGATTCCCTTGTCGGACCTTATTAACGACCTGATCGGTATCTTGGTTTCGATTAACCATCATGACATGTGGTCTATATACTTCCCTAGGTATCTCTTATTCGACCACCTGGGACACCACTTATCGCCTTTGATTTATGGTATTTTCCTCCAAAACTAGCTCTTCATTTCAAACCTACCTAATGATTTAGGGTTGTATAATAGGTCAAACTTACGCTGGGGGAGCGCCAAAAAAACCAGTAATTCGATTTATTTGAGTTGCCAACTGTTGGTAACTCTGATTCGTATTTTGAATCAATGGGTTGAATATCGTACCCATATGTTAGGTAAGAGTATTTATCATGTCATGGTTACTCTCATCTATTTATTGTCTCATTGCCATTATGGAATTCGTCGTGAACGTTGGCATTTCCTGGGAACCAAATCCCATTCCCATCTAGGGTGGCATGGTTCAACTGTGGTACCTATGGCCAATCCAGTCGCTAAGATTGATGATTACGTATTTGCAGCACTATCAGCAAATGTCGTAGGATTAGTTTGTAGGTTTTCCATCATTGATGTTAGCATCCCATAAAGGTGTTTACGTCCTAACATGGGCATTGCGAAACTTATGGAGAAAGTCCTAGCCTACACCGCTATAATAGGTCTAGGATCACTAGGTGACTCTAGGCTATTGGAGACAAAATTGTTCCTTCTGGTAGAGTTGATATCGCAACCGTCGTTGATGGTATGAATGTTATGCTAGCACTCGAAGGGATTAGTTCAGTCGATATTGCAGCGACCGAGCTTGTCCCAATGCTATTAGAGGGATGTTCTCCATTGTTATTTTTGGGAATAGCCATCCTCCTCGCGTATCTCCTTATAGAATTCTTAACTTCTCTCTTTGTTATTCTACCACTTCTTAGTCTCATGCACACTCATAAATGAGAAGTTAATGCAAATAAATGATATTTTTTCAAAATAAAATTAACAATTCACACAAAAAGGGTCCCACTAGGCGTGCCAATTTGTTTACTGGTAAATTTGGTAAACAAAATAAGTTTCTATTAATACTTAAGGGATCAAACTCGAAAATCTCCTGAAACATATTTGTGTGAATTTAAACCTTTGAACACCATATTATGATTGAAATCGAAAACACAATGTGAAGATAACGATGTGAAATTTTGACAAGACATGGATTGTAAAAGATTTTGAAGACAAAGATAACTGAAATCGAAATGTAAAATTAAGATCAAATAATAGATGATCGAAATGTAAATGAATGCAGAAAAAGGCTTGAATGTAAAAGTGCTTGGAATTTATAAATGTGGAACGCATACGTACATTTTCTTCACTCGTTTCTCAATTACGCAAATACTTTGAGTATGTAGAAATATGAGTACAATTATAGATCCTTATAATATAAATAGACGCCCCCTTATATACTAATCTAAAATAATAACCTACAAACGGTTGACTAAATAAATCATGACACTTTTTACTTCCATGGAGTTGTTATCTTCAACGAGCCTCCACATGTTTTCGAATAACCACATGTTCTAATCCAATTCCCAATCTTTCAATCAAACCAAACAACTAACTTAGAGCATTTCAAAATTTCACTAAGTCCAAAGATGCTACCAACACTCCTCGACCTTCAATTGCTCCGACCACACTTGCCACACACATCACTTCGACATGTTCAATAGCTCTCATCATGGCACACTTATTCTTACTTGCCATTGATAGTCAGGTTAAAAAATCTAAGGTAACACTATCAAGACTGAACACTTTATCCATTTGAGAGATGAAATTTGTGTTGTTGATTTTAGTTAGCTGAATATGAATTAAGGAATGGTGTTAGTTGTAATTCAGGTTCAGTTACATTTACCTCTAATTTGGTTTTGCATTTGAATTTCATTTAGATTGGGCTTGTGTATAAAAGAAAAATTATAACATATTCATAATAGAATTTTCATAACCAATTTCAGTTAGTTAAAGTCTCTCTCTCTCTCTCTCTCTCTCTCTCTCTCTCTCTCTCTCTCTCTCTTCCATATTCATCTCCTTCATCTTCAACCTTTTACACCAACACCGTGCCACCTGTCTTAACATAGTTCCGCAAGGAAGAGTCATTAAATACTTCAAAATCTGCTCGATAAAGGCTTTTTCTTCCCCAAAGATTCCTCACTACAACTTATTGGATTTATTGACATAGATTGGGATGGATATATTGATTACAAAATATTAATCTCTAGCTAATGTTTCTTCCTTGGAAAATCTTTTATATCTTATAAAACCAAGAAATAACTCCCCATTTCCAAGTCATCTTCGAATGCAAAATATAGATCTTGTAGCTACTACTTCTTAATTGCATTGGCTTTTATACCTGTTCCAATATCTTTAAATCATATGCACCTAGTTATTTGTCTTTATTGAGACAACCTCAATATATTCATGTCAATCCAGTCTTCCATGAAAGAATGAAACATCTAAAAATTAATTGTCACATTGTAAGACAAAAGTGACATGTTGGTCTATGAAGCTTCTACTTGTGTCCTCCAAGAATCATATTGTAGATTTCTTTACAAAGTCATTAATTCATCAACCATTCAACACATGAACATCAAACAATTATGAGTGAGTTCGGGCCCAAAATCGTCAATTTGAATAAGTCTACAGGTGAAAACACACACCCGAATTTCGTCCTTCGGTGTCTACAACTATGTTGGTTGTCAGTTCCAACAGTTCCAACAGGTGGGTTAAAGAGGATGAATTAGTCAAATATAAAATAATAGAAAATTTATCTCTCTTAATCAAGTCCAAACTTAGATGGATTTGGACTACACTGAATCCCTCCACTTATAACCATCAGGTCTGCCACCTTTTTCTGTGTAAATTAAAAATCGACCCGGACTCATTTATTATCTTCATTTTTCTTAAAGGATAGATGTATCTCGTTTAGTCCGATTCATCTTTTCTTTATCTTAAACATCAATCATATTTTTATCATATAAATTGTATTTATTAAAATGTGAACAATCTACTTAGTTGCCGACATAGTCACTTAATAAATAATTTGTGGATTGATATTGATTTAGAGACTATAATTTCTAATATATCTTTTTTTTAGAGACACAAAAATTGCATATTTTAGATGTGAACAAAAACAACAATGAAAAGAATAGGCTTAATGCATCTTTTAGTCCCTTAACTTAATTTAATGTTTCAATTTAGTCTCATATCTAAAAAATGTTACATGTTAGTCCCTTAAAATGATTTTGTTAGTCTAATTAGTCCTTTCCGTTAAATTTTGCGAAAAAACGTTAACTTTTACCTACATGACAATCTAGTTGGATTTTTTTTTATCTATGTGGCTCTAATTCTTTGGAAGTATTAATTATGTGATTTTATTGTCCTTCTCTACTAACATACAAATTCCTCTCTTTCTCTCCTCCCTTCTTCAAAATCCTAGCCGCCACCTTCTTCTCTCTTTCCTTTCTTAGACCTTCTTCTGACTTCAAGATATCTTCTTCTTTCTTTATTTTTATTCATCTTCTTCAACCGAATATTTTGAAATGTAACAAATCTGATTTCAACCATGACACTTACCACAACCTCTAAGAAATTACACATGAAAACCTTTGTAATGAATCTAGTTTGTTCTTCATCAACCACTTTTCTTCTTTCCCTATTTCATTTTAATTTTCAATAACCCTTTTTTGTTCAATCACTAATGCTTTCTTTTTATCTTTAATTTGATGTTGCAGAACAAGAAAGTTGTCATCTTTTGTCTCCCAGTAAATTAATGCGACAATTTTCTTATAAACATAATAATTTTTAATGTAGTGATTTTTATTTTATGTTTTGGTTATTTGTTAAAGTCATACACATGAGTCTGTTCAAAAAAATATGTTCCTCGTTATAAGGATAATATTGACAAATTTAAAGTTACATTTTAAAGTTTAAAACTTAAGGAATCACCTATATGTATGTTTATCTTTTAATATAACTAATTGAGATTTCAATTCTCATAAGAGTAGTTGTTGGTTTGGGGTAAATATCGGCATATGTGGTAGATAGAGAAGTAAAGGCTCTTAATGTTGAAGAATCTTCATGTGATTTCTAGTTTTGATGTATATTTCTTTTCAAAATGTATTTAGAGGTACATAAATATTCGAGACATATGTTCCCTTAGTTCATTCAAGAATATAATTGGTAGCTAGTTTGCTTTTCTAAAAAGTGGATTTTGTATTGATTCTAGTTAGTTATACTCCCTTCCTCCGTCCAAAATGAGCGAGTCATTTGGAATAAAATAGTGTTTCAAAATAAATGATCAATTTTAAAGTTTTAATTTTTTTTTTAATTTTATGTTCTAATTAATACTCTCACCGTCTCACAATGAGTGACCGAGTTGACTATTTCACATAGATCAAGAAAAATGAATAAATAAAAGAGAGAGAATGCTAATTTTCTAAACTACCCTTATCATGTATTGAGAGTGATGAAAATAATATTAATTAGAGGATAAAATTAGAAAAATTGTATTGGAAATTGAAATGCGTCATTCATTTTGGGGTATTATTTTATTCTAAATGAGTCACTCATTGCGGGACAAATGGAGTATTACTTTCATCGTTTTCAATACATGATAATGATACTTTAATAAAAATATCATTCTCTCTTTTATTTTTTTCCTTCTTAATTTGTAATGATCAACTGAGTCACTCATTATAAAACAGAGGATGTAAAAATAAGATAGTTTTATAGTTGAAATTTACAGTAGGTAGTCAATATTTTGTAGTTGACTACTTGGATTTTGGTAGCAAAGCATCATCATATTTCCATATTATGTTTTATAGGTTATTAGTAGTGTTTTTTTTACTCAGTTATGGTTGTGATATATTGATACATATATTTTGTTCATGACATATAATATAATGTTTATGTCAAGTGTTGACTCAAATGCTGAATTAGAGGTAATTAAAGTCACAATGATAAAGTAATATTGTTGAGGTTGTTAATGTTCACGAGATTCATTCTTTCCACATATGAATTTGAAAAAGGTTTGAATTTTAATTAAAGTAAGTATTTTTTGTTTTAAATTGATGTTTTAGAAATATATGTGAGCGTGATTGTAACTTTTAATTTAATTGAATTAATTATACACGAAATATAATGATGTTATTTCATGTGAGCATATGATTCAAGTATGAATGATTAGATATATAGGAAAAGAAAAAATCAAGATCTTGTAGCATACATCCATGTTCGCTTTATCTATTATAGCATTGAACGTGGAAAAATCTTCAACTTAAGTTAGCATGTGATTAATCTTATCCAATAATATTTATTGTAAAATAAATTTTGATATTGAATTATGTACAAAATAATATATTTAAATGATCAGAGGTATTTAATATTTTTTTTTACGTTGACTCAGTTTCTATGTAGTTAAATTATTATTATTCTTTTTTTTAATTTTTAACGGTAAATTTTTTTATATCACAGAACAATTTCTAGAAAATAATTAAATTAAGTTAAAGCATTTTGAAACTGAGTATTCCAATAAAAAAGGATCACATCTAAAAATAGCAAGAATCTTTGAATATAACTTTACAGCTGTTAAAACAGTAAACAGATGTTTGCTTTTGTAGCACGTTTAGGTGAAGGGCTTATAGTACGGAATGTACTTTACCCCCTCCTCTAGGAATCATTTGGATTCTTTCTTTCTGTTTTCCACTCTCCTTTGTTTGTACTAGTACTCACCAAGTGATAAGGATTGAGGGAGCAGAGTACAGTTTTTACAGCTTCATCCAGCTGTCTACAATCAATATTCTAATCTCAACAACTCTGTTTTCTTCGATTTGGATGTATTCAGCCAAGTTGGAGTCATTTCATCCCATACAGAAAAGAAACAATATTGGACCCGCTCTTGTCCTCTTCAACAAAAATTGTGCCAGAGTTGTAGGTGAAATACCAGATAAGCATCAGTTACTATATACTCATAGGTGATTTACAATATACCCCTTCTTTCCATAGTCATACACCCTTTTAGTCTCCAAACTTAGTGGGGATCCTCGCGGGATTGTCCAATTTGGATTATAATAAATAATAAAATTCTTTCAACAAATTTAAGAATTCCAACTTAAAATCTCTAATTAAATGAGAAATGATCTCAATTATCTCAAATTAGTGTTGTATTGTTATTTGTAATAATAATAATTAGATGACTTTTTAATCGATTGTTCTTTTTTTTTATTTTTTATTCCTTAAATATCCTACTATAAAATTAAATTTCCATAGTGCCCTTTTTTAGTATCCACTCGTCCAATGAATGGATGGATTGTTGAAGATATTTTGTTGTAGTATGGACTCGGTCAATGATTGACCGAGTTATTAAAGGAACAATTTTGTTTTTAATTTAAATAGATTTATTATTAATAAATATTTTTCAAATCTACACAGATATTATTGATTCTTCATGGAAGTCTACACAGATGTTATTGATTAAATTTTAGTATTAATAATAAATGTTTTTCAAATAAAATTATAATTATAAAAGTGGTATTTGAAAAACATTTATTATTAATAATAAAACCGCTAAGAATTTTTCATAGATACAATTAATGATATAAATAATTATATTAATTAAACATATAAATAATTATAATAAATAATGGATACTAGTAATGAAAATATATCTTCAAAAATATCCTTTTCACCTACTATTATAGAATTACAATCTCTACGTGTAATTTTAAACTATGGATAACAATTGGATTAAACATTATTGTCAAATTAAAATATATCTTTCAAGTATATAATTTAATTTAATACTTTATAATATTGTCAAATTAAAATAATTTTTATTATAAATCAATTATAATTTATCATACTTTATTGTTTAAACATTATTTTTCTGAAAATGTGTGGTTAAGATAAATGTTAAAGAGTATATTTTATACGTGGAAAAATTATTTTTCACTAATGTAATTATTTAATTTAACTTTTTTCCTATTTTTAAATAAAAATAATTATAATTATAATATCATAAAAATTATATACATATTTTATAAAGAGTATATTTTAACCACAAATATGTATCTTGTATATAACTTTTATAATATTATAATTAAAATTATTTTTATTTTTAAAAAAGTTAAATTAAATAATTACATTAGTGAAAAATGATTTTTCAATATATAAAATATACTCTTTAACCTCTATCTTAGCCATACATTTTCAGAAAAATAATGTTTAAACAATAAAGTATGATAAATTATAATTGATTTATAATCCTAATTATTTTAATTTGATAATATTATAAAGTATTAAATTAAATTATATACTTAAAAGATATATTTTAATTTGACAATAATGTTTAACTCAATTGTGATTTATTGTTTGAAATCAAATGTAGAGATTGCAATTCTATAATAGTACCTGAAAAAGATGTTTTGAAGATATATTTTCATTAATAGTATCCATTATTTATATGCTTAATTAATATAATTATTTATATCGTTAATAATTATTATAATTATGGAAAATTCTTAGCAGTTTTAATATTAATAATAAATGTTTTTCATATATCACTTTTATAATTATAATTTTATTTGAAAAATATTTATTATTAATAATAAAAATTAATCAATGATATTGGATAGACTTGAATATCATGAAGAATCAATAAGATTTGTATAGATTTGAAAAACATTTATTAATAATAAATATATTTAAATTAAAAAAATAATTAAAAAAATTGTTCATTTAATAGTTCGGCCAATCATTGGCCGAGTCCACACTCCAGAAAAATTTCTTCAACAAGTCATCCCTCCATTAGATGAGTGGATATTAAAAAAGATATTCTAAAAATTTAATTTAGGATAGATAGGGAATAAAAAAACAAAAAAAAAAAAGGGACAAGGGACTAAAAAAAAAGTCTAATTAGATAGAGGTGATTAATTGTTGAACCGACCCCATGATGTAAAAAGAAACACATAGTACCACTACTGCTCTGGAATTCGCTACAGAAAAGTCCAAAAGGCTAGAAATAAAAAAAAAACAATAATGTAACAAATATTGGGTCATGACAGTAATTTCAGCAACTTGCAAATGAGCTGTGTGACACTTTACACCTATATAAATAGCAGCATACAGAATTAGAAATGAATATCAACAAACTATAATACTCATCACAACTAAAACTGCTACAATATTCTGCAATGGCATTGCGTAACCTTTTTGTGCTGGGTTTATTGCTTCTAGTATGCCTCTCTAATCTGATGCAGGTTTCATCTGAGCATGAGATAGAAATGGAAGAAGAAGATGAAGAAGAACTTCAGCTACCTAATGAGTTGCTCACTGTGCGAGACGGCAACAGAAGGCTAATGCAAGACATAGGTAAAAACAAACAAACATTACAATCGATGTTTTAAATTTTGTTTTTTTTTAGTATGTCTTTTTTTTTTTATTTGAATTGGTTTTGGTGTTATGTTAGATTGTGGAGGATTGTGCAGTTCGAGATGCAGTGTACATTCAAGGCCAAACTTGTGTAACAGAGCATGTGGAACTTGTTGTGTGAGGTGCAAGTGTGTTCCACCTGGTACTTCTGGTAACAGGGAGCTTTGTGGAGCTTGTTACACTGATATGACAACCCATGGCAACAAAACCAAGTGCCCTTAGGGCCTTACTTGTTTGTTTGGGATCTTACTTAGTCTGTGTTTTGGTTTTAAAAAAGAGGTGTTTATGTTGTTGTTGTTGTAGTGTAGTATGTTACATGTTTGTATTAGTAGGTTTTTATCTGTTATGGTAGCTAAGTATGAATCAAATGTAATGTATACAATGTGGTTTTAAGATTGTTTGATATATAAAATTGTGCATTACATTTCGATTTCGTCTATCTTTTGTTCTTGTAAAACTGAAACAACATGACAAGGTACTCTGGGCATAAGTGACGTGTGAATTTTAGCTTGGGCTAGTAGTGAATTTATTCATCAAAGACTGTTGAGCTTGTGAGCTATTGATGTAGCAATTAAGATATGGATGCATAACATAAGATTCGAGATAGATCAGTCAAAAACAAGATAGACAACTTTACTTACTCATCTTTTACTCTTATTATACTTATTTAAAACTATTTTAGTATAATTTTTGTTTTAATAATTATGACGATATTTGATCTATATAATCCATTGTTTAGTGAAATAAAATTTGGATATTATTGACTTGTTGATATAATTTTTGTTTAAATAATGTTCCGACTTACATTTATATTTTTATTGCTGTTTTGATTACTTATTTTATAGGTAAATTATTAAGTTTTTTTTTAATAGTTTGATCTTTCAGTTTTTTTTTGGTAGCAATGATTTTTTTTAAGTAATCAAACGTGTACACCGTTATTCTTTTTTAATTAAGTGATGTTGGGCTGATATCTACAATGTAATGGAATAATCTAACAATACAATCTCACTATAATAAATGATGTTTTTTATGACGAAACTAACACCTCGGCAATAGAAAAAGATAAAATAAGTACTAGGAATGTCAACTTTTATTTTTTATTTTTTAAATTAACAAACCTTTACATAAAAGTGATGGAATAGATTTATAAGGGAGCTCGCTTCGACATGCTTTCTTTATATTTTATGTTTTTTTTTTCTTTCAGTTGTTTAGTTTATATTTCTCACTTGATGCCTTTCCAAGTTCCATTTTTATCATTGTTATTTTTTATTAGTATTTACCTCGGTTATATGGTCCAACTGAGAGGTGATATATTTTGTATTAATCAATTTTAAAATATTATTTTAATTTTTTTATTTGATATGTACAAACCCCTCGGTTATACTACAAAATCGACGTTATATATATTTTAATTGAATTTTTAGAATATGACTCTATTGGGTTTTTTATATTTGATATTTTTAATTAATATTGTCACGTTGGATTGTGTATAAAACCGACGTACAACATTTATTGCATGAGATACTTCAGACTACAATCTAGCTAGTTTCTAACTTTTCATTTACTTATCAACGCTCAAATGTCATTTCGCAAAAACTCTAGACGATTTTCAAGTTGATATTCATCAAAACTCTTCCAATAGATATTTATCAAATGTCATTTTCGCAATAGATTTGTTTTTCACTGAAATGAGTTATATATCACTTTGCTTTTCACTGATCATTTTGTCTAGGTTTTTACTTTAGTTTGTCTTTTGATCATTTTGTTTCTACGATTTTCCAATTATTTTTATTGAAATGTTAGTTAGTATAGTTTCTCTTGATCATTTTGAGGTTTATTTAAATAGTCATTTCGTCAATAAATATAATTTATATCATTTTGTTTTTCATTATGTGTCTCTTGATCATTTTGTTTTTACGTATTTTTCTCTTGATAGTCATGGCCGGTTCGACAAGCACCTCTCATACAACATCTACTGCAACATCTGTTAATACAAATCATAGAAGAAAAACTAGAGGTGCCACGATGTATGCCAAGGCGAAAAAAGCCCAAGAAACTTGTATTCGCTTCCCATTTACAATGGATGTTGCAACTGGTAGGGCTTATGGTGAACACGCTGACGATTTTATGGGTTACATTGCGTTACAAGGTAGAAGTAAAGTGAGCATTTTGATTGATAGTTGACATGATGTTGAAGATGAATTGAAAGACGCCATATGGCAAGATGTTCGGGTATATATGATCATTTATTTTTTGTTTAAACATATGATGTGTTCATTGTTACTAATAACATCTCTATTGTGTAAACATAAGATGTGTTCATTGTCTGTCCAAATAATGATTATGTGAAAAAGAAGATGATTACATATTGTGGTGAGCGTTGGAGAGGCTTTAAGACACAACTCACCCATAATTATATTAAACATAAAGAAGATAAAGAAAAACCTCCATACGATGTGTATCCATTTATTGATCAAGCTATTTGGGAGAAATTTGTAGAGTCTCGCACCACTCCTAACTTCTTGGCAAAGAGCCAAAAAGGAAAGGAAAACCGAGCTAGAAATATCTATCCACATAGATTGTCTCGTGGAGGATATCGTAAACTTGAAAAGACGATGATCGAAGAAAAAAGAAAACAAAGGGAGGAAGAGCTGTGAGGTTCTATAAGTCTTGACCGCACTCCATCTCCATCATCACACAATGAGAAATGGAAGAGGACACATCAAAGAAAAGACAGAGAGTTCATATCATATGCTACACATGAAGTGGCTCAAAGGATTGTAAGTAGATACTTTTTTCAATAATATTTATTTTATATTAATTTTAGTTACATAAATTTGTTAAAGATGAAATTTCATATGTGTTGTAGGATGATATGGTTGAACAAACCGAAACGGCCTCTTCACTTCACAAGATCGTCATGACATCTTGGTAAAAACGATTGGAACCGAGGAGCATCTTGGGCGTGTCCGTGGTGTTGGAAGAGGCGTTGGCTTCAAGGTATTTTTTGGACCATCTAAATCATCTAGTGGGAAAATCCATAAGATAGAGATTAAAGAGATTATTGTTGTTAAGTTGGAGAAGGAAAGGGAGAAGTAGGATAGGAAGTTATAGGAGGATAAAAAGAAGTTTAATGAGGAGAGGAAGAGGTGGATGAAAGAGCAGGATAGGAAATTGGAGGAGGATATGAAGAAGTTTAAGGAGGAGAAGAAGAGGTAGAGGGAGGAGCAGGATAGGAAGTTGAAGGAGGATGAGAGGGAGAGATTGTTGTAGATGGTGTGGGAGAGTGTCCAGAAGCAGCAGGAGGAGCGAGAGAGGATGACTGAGAAGAAGGTGTTCGAGAAGTGTACCCGTGATGTGCTTGAGGTATAAACTATATGTTGTTGTTATTATTGTTTGTGTATTTTAACTTTGAATTGTATTTATGTTGTTTTTATGATGCAGAAATTCAATTCATTTAGTCTATTAAGCTACACAAAGTCAAATCAGTTGGAAATTCAAGACAATGAAGTTCATAAAATTACGGGTGGTACAAGCACTAAAGAAAGTTTTTCTGCCAACCAGGGCAGTATTGAACCTACACCATCAATAGTAGATAACATTGAGATACGAAGAAAGATCGCTGACAGTCTTCCAGACACATTGTTGGGTATTAAATTAAGTCATTATCCAGAACAATTATTCATGCTTTTTAGGACTTCTTTCCATGAATTTTTGTCAGGAAATGTGTACCTAGACAACTCCGTATTACAAATTTGGTCCTCGTAAATATAGTTTTTATGTTGATCTCTATTTATATTCATATGTTCTTCTACTTTAACATAAAGATTTGCTCTTGCAGGTACATCCATGACTTATGTGTTGAAAGGAAACTTCAAAACATGTATTGTATCTTACAGGCGGTTCGACATGACACAATATCCGTAATTACTTAAAAGATAAATTGAAAGGGAACATAAAAAATTGTTATTTGGCCCCGTTTTACCGCAAGTAAGTATATATTAATTTGTGTTTTTATTTATAAATCAATTTTACAAATATTAATTATTCTGAATGTTTATGCAGTGAACATTGACAACTAATTGTTATATGTTCCAAGAGAAATACTATAGTTGTATTTTGCTCATTGCACTCTGAATTGTCCGAAGAAGCGGTTAACATTTTGAATGGGTAAGTGGTATTATTTTTATCTTTAGAGTTGAATAGTTTTTATTTATGTTTAATTTTAATTGATATATGTAGAACAATGGAGGAGTATAATTCATTCAAATATAATATACTTAGTAAAAGGCCTATCTATGTTTCCCCAAAAGTAAGTATGTTACTTGTGCATTTATTGATATTATATTATTTATGTGTATTAGTGTGATATAAATATATGAAAATTATTTGTAGTGGCGAAAACAATCTGACGGTCATTCATGTGGATACTATGTTATGAGATATATGCTTTATATTATCTCCACATGCATTAAAGAGGGATGGATAAAGCATAAAGTATTAACTTAATCCATATCTTCTTAAATTCAGGTTGTTGTTAGTTTATTATAATTTAATTTTTGTTCTAATTATAGGAGTTTAACAATAAAACACCATACTCAAAAGAAAATATGGATGACATTCGATCAAGTTGGGCTAGGGTCTTTTTATCTTATTATGATTCTCTAAAACAATAGTTTTTTCTTGGTTGTAAATGTGTAAATTTCATTAATTTGTTTTGTGTAAATATGTAAATGTGTGTATTCTGTCTTGATGATCAAAACAATGTAAATGATATGATAAATTCTAATTTTGTCGCATATTTTGTAGTTTCTGTGTAAAAAATGATACACACGGGTTAATAGATTTATAATGGTATTATCGCAGCTGGAAAAGTACAGAGTCTCCATCATCCTTTATTTGTTCTTAAGAAATGGGAAAATAATGATAAACCTAATGTTAAGGGTGAGACTTAGGGTTCGGGAGTCGTTTAAGTGAGGGGAAGGTATTAGGCACCTCTAACCTCCATTGTACTCAATAGGATCCTTCTCTAGTTATAGGGTTGATGTGTGTTTCTAAGGGAAGTTTTCTTAATCTACTTATTAATTGCTTAAATTATTTATTAACAGGAGATATGTCATCATTAAGGAAAATATTTTATTAAAAGAAGGACACAAAAAATGTTTTTGATTATTGTACTCGCTAGAGTGCTATGACTCTATGCCTACGTATCCTCATATTTAGCGAAGCATCAGAGCACCGTAGTTCTTCTAGAAAATATTTATTTTGTTAGTTGTTTTTTAGCCTTTGAAAAGTCTCAACGCATTAGGGGCATATATGTGTTTGATTTGAAAAAGTGCCTCTATGCACAAGGGTAGAGGACTTAAAATTTCAACTGTGTGGAATTGACTTTAGTTATTGGTTAATTTGCAAAAAAAATGATATGTTAATAGACTATTAATAATATATAATTATTTTAATCGAAAAAAAAGTATTATATCCCTTATCCCTGATTATTTATCCTTAATTAAGTTAATTAACCCCCTTGAATTAACCCTAAAATTATCCCAAAATTATTCCCAAAAATCCCAATTAATTAACTATAATTCCCAAATTAATATTCCTTAATTAATTATATTTTCCCCTTATTGCTTTAATGATTAAAAAGCTAAATAATTATTAAATTTTATCAATGTAAATAAAAACTATACTAATTAAAAAAAAATCCTAATCCTTAATCATATTAAAAAAAACTAATTACATCAATTATAATAATTTAAATAATTAAATAATTTAATCACCAATTAAATTAACTAAAATAAATAATAGAAAATAATAAGCGGGGGATGTATTTTAAGTTATAGAAGCAATGAGCCATTAATGTATGGGTGCGAATAACAATAGGAAAAAAGGTCGGGTCTGCAGGAAGCCTAATTGGGCGCATGAGGCAACTCAGGAGAGTCCAAGGTTGACTCCCTATTGAGGCCATTAGATGCGCTGACTATATGGTCAATTGTCATACCCAAAAATTTACCCTACCCCTTTTATGATTTTATCTGGTCCATGGCCTTAATCCATATGCATACATTCATACTTAACCATTTCATTTGCATAATCATTTTCAAATAATAGGGCAGGTATCTTGGATTCAAGGTGTGGTGTTTGTACTTGATGAAAGCTAGGGTTCCCCAAATCTATCTTGAGGTGTGCTCAACCAAATCTCAAAAACTCGAATTCCTAACTTGTTTTGCATTGATTTTCCTTAGGCCATTGCATTTAAGGTTGAGGACTAATCAATATCATTTTGTCAACCATATTGGGTCCATTTGCTTGATCATGTCCTTTATATGATCATTATCATCTTGGCCATTTCATTTGCTTGGTCAAGTTTATGGGGTGATCATCTTGGTCATGGAATTTGGTTGATCTGGATTGAAGTTCATTCCTATCCATCGTCCAAGTGGCATGTTTCATTTGATCCTCTATCCTAAGGCATATTGATTCATTCTAAGGCAAGGTCTAATTTGATTCAATTGTTTGCTTCGAAGGTGGATCATTCTAATCCAAAGTTCTATTTCATTTGATTTATACATTTCAATGTCTTTTGCAAAGTTTATTTGCAAGGTGCATTATTTAAATTCAAATCCTTGTTTTGGAGGGAAGTTATTGCTTGCTACTTAAGTCATATTTTCATCATTGGTAATTCACATTCAAATCCACGTGCCTTCAAATCCAAGTCCATTTCATTTCAAATAAAGGTAATTCATAGCATTACATCATTACACCATGAGTCTTTACATAAATTCAAACCTGTATAAAAAATTACATTTTTTATCTAAGTTGACTTTTGGTCAAATGTTGACTTTTTGGTCAACCATTTGACCGAAGTCTACTGACTAATTATGCCTAGCCTAATACTCTAACTCCGAATTTATTTATCCCACAAGCCACTCATTTGTTTGAGTTTTCGAGGTTTCCGCATTTTTGACCTTTAATGTTGTCTTCACCATTTTTTTAAAAAGCAAGTCACTTTGTTTGCCTTGTCCAATCCTCACGCGTGTGCATCATCCTGCAAAATAAGTCCAAAGCAGGGCATGATCATTATGAGTTCACCAAGACAATCATACATATAACCACATTACAAGCATAAGCATGATTCATTCACATATACACAAACCATTGCATGCATGAATCAATACATATACCATTACATTCATCCATATATCCATCAACACAAATTGAAAGTAATTACACTAATTTAAACAAGCTTCCATCACAAAGGTCATAAATTACACTGACTTATAACATAAAATTAATCACTAACATCTAACAAAGATGTACCATCTAACATGACATGATTAGTTACAATCCATACATGGCCACACATGATGCATACCAAACTAAGTTCATACGCACACATGGCCAATGCAAGACCATAGATTGCACATTTTCACCAATGCTAGCTCAGTAGTTTCACTAACAGCATCACACTTTAGATCAAGATCAAGTTCATTTCTAACTCTTCCTTAAACTAACTCATAACAACTTTACCCTAATAGCTAATTGAAAATGTTCAACATCAACTAACACCTTTCTTCATTAACATAAACTAACAATCAAAGACCAGGTTCTAACTAACCTAATTTCTTTAACAGAGACAACACAAACATTCAACCCTAACCACTCAAGCATAGGAATCACTAGAAATATTCACTTATGTACCAGTTTGGGGAACCACCTGAATCCACTGATGCATCACATGTTAAAGTAACCCCTAGTGTCAATCCTGTCATGATTGATGGTTATCTTGTTGATACACCTGTCATTGATAAGCTTATTAATGATGATTTCAATGATAACTATGTCTCCTCTGAAGATTTTGTTAATGATATCATCATTGAGAACCATTAAAATATAGAGGATGAAGTTTAGAGGAAGAATGGTCAAGTCAAACAAACCATTAAAATGTAGAGGATGAAGTTTAGAGGAAGAATGGTCAAGTCAAACAAACCATTAATACCCATGTTGTTGACTCAAGTATGAATGATAACCTTGAGTTAAATGAAGAGTCTAAGGGTTAAGAGAAAAGGAATGAAGAGGATGATGATGATGATGAGATTCCAATTTCTCATATCATGCAAACGGTTATTAAAAGTGTGTCCAAACCTCAAAACGATAATACTCAAGAAAAGAAGAAGGATATGTTGGCTCTGGATGACGAATCTCCTTTTATTACTGTAATGAAAGGCTTAGTCAGATCCATGATGTATCCAGGAAAAGAGAAGAAAAATAAGAAAGAGGTTCGTCACAATGAAAAACACTGATATAGTGAAGAAGGAAATCTCAAGATAAGCCTGCAAATAAGATAAAAAGTGTTGAAGTAAAAGCTGCTAAAAATAAGTATCTCAAGAGAAAACTTGTGCAAACAAGTGGCTATGAGACAAATGTTGAAGTTGATATTCTAGACATCGTTCCCTCTTCTAAGATAAAGATTGGAGGAAAAAGAGTTCCGGTCAATATTCCAGTTTCCCCATTGGACAATGTTTCATTCCACTCTGAAGGAAGCATGCAAAATGGAAGTATGTATGCCAAAGAAGAGTTGCTCCTAAAAGAAAGCTGAGCAAAAATGTCCTTGAGTGGCAAGAAATCATAAATCTACTGAAGGATGCTGGATTGATTAAGATTGTTTCAAATATTGGACCTTTCTATGAAAAGCTGGTTAAAGAGTTTCTTGTGAACCTAACACTTGATTGCAATGTTGAAAGAAGTCAAAAGTATATGAAGGTTTACATTAGAGGGAAGTGTTTGAAGTTTTCACTCTCCATTATTGATGCGTATTTGGGAATAAACAAGTCAGCAGAGTCTGAAAAAAGTTCTCTCCATGGACAAGATTGTAAAGGAAATCATTGTTGGGCAAGCGAAACAATGGTCCAACAAAAGGTTAATTTCTCGTGGTAAATTGAGTGTGAAGTATTCTATTACGAACATGATGGGTGTAACAATATGGGCACCCACTAATCACATTTCAAGAATCACAACTACCTTGGCCAAGTTGATATTTCAAATTGGAACCAAGTCCAAGCTCAACTTTGGAAAGTATGTGTTTAACGATCCCATGAAGCATGCTGATTCATTTGTTGTGAAGCTACCAATAGATTTTAGTTGCTTAATCACTGACATTATCTTGAAGCAAAAAGGTTGGTCCTCTGACTCTTGATGAGAAGATGTTTATGGGGACACATGTCCCAAACATTATGGTAAAGCATCATGGTCAAATTGCTTGTGGAAGTTCTTCACATGTATCCAAAGCCACTAGAAAAGATGTGTTATGTGAACTGATGGAAGTCTCAAGTCTCTACAAGAGATTATTATTACAAGTACCATTAGGAAGAGGAATGTGGATGAGTTGATTAAAATATTAGCCAAGGAAAAGGTAGTAGAAAAAGAAGAAGTTGTCAGTGATGAAGAAGAGGATACTACTAGTGAAGAGGAAGAGAAATATGCTGAGGAAGAGAAGGAAACCTCTGAAGAATGAATTCTTTTAGATAGCTTATTTTGACTGAATTTTTCGTTCCAGTTTTAATTTAGTCTGATTTTGGCCCTTGTGTATGGGCACACTTGTAGATTATTGATTTTGTAGTGATCTTGTAGCAACAATTATTATGCACTGTGTCATTGATCTAAGATGCACAAAATATGATTATTCAGTAATGATATTCTGGCATTATGTTCAACATATGTGCTCAGGGTTATTGTTTGTCTATTCTTGACTAATATGTTCATTGATTATGTTGACTATGCTACTAACTTTGCCAACTTGTGGCAAAAAGGGGGAGTAGTGGTTGCAGGGGGAGTAATGTGCTTGATGAGTAACTTGATACTAATTGAGGAGCTATTAACTGTGTTTATGGAGATATTATCATGTATGTGAAATATTATTTAGCAAGGTGTATGTGCTGCAATATTGATTTTTGTATGCTCACATGCTGGAGCATTTGGTCTAGCATCTGGCCCTCGAGCATGTGTGAGGTGGTCTATTGAATGTGTATGAACTTTGTTGTTCTGTAGCTTGATGTATAATAGTTGTGGTGGGTGCTGACTTCTGACCTGACTGGCAACTACTTAATGTGTGTGCATGTTGACTGATGTGTGTCTGGCTATATGGGAGCATTATGTGCTTTATGTAGCAACCATATCTTTGTTTACAGATTATGCTACTTTTGTTGTTGCTTCTGTTTGCTCTTTATGCTTGTGTATGGTGTGCTTAATGCTTAACTTATGTTGCACATCTTGTATGTTTTTGAAAGTGTTGTTTTACCAAATTTTTCCAAAAGGGGGATTGTTGTTCATTTTTGAATTGGATGCATTATGCAAAACAACATGGTATGATCAAGCTGTTTTGGTGAAGAGAGAACACATGTGGGACAATGATGTTGTAGCAGGTGTGGCACATCTAGCCCTTACTGCTGTTACTGCATTGACGCGTTTTCTGTTTGCATTTTGAGCGTGTTATTGGATTTATTTCTGATTTATTTGTTGCTATCTTTTAGCAACCTAATTAATTATATTTGTTTGATGATTTATTAAGATCAAATTTAAAGATTTGGAAATTTAAAGTTGAATTCAAATCAAATCATATATTATTGTAGAGTTGTTTTGAAAAACAAATCTTAACAAAATCTCCACTTTATCAACTGATTAAATCTTATGCCCATTAGCGGAAATCTTAACAAAAGAATTATATTTAAAGAGATTCAATTCCATCATTGAAGACAACGAACAAGTATTGAATATTCCAAGTGTTAGGGTTTTATTTGAGTCCTTTGTTTGTGTTGCTTGTACACCATACTAGTGCCATCATTCATATCATAAGGCATGATGTTGGGTTGTTTAGTTGAGTTGTAATTCAATATTTTTTAAGTTATTTATTGAAGTTGATCAATTGGGATTAGTGATTGAGAGAAAGTGAGATGGGTTCTCATATTTAGGGGGAGACCTAAATATAAAGTCACTAGGATTAGGAAGAGGCATTGAACAACATGAGGTTGTTGTTCTTATAAGACTAATTATACTAATTCAAAATAGTGAATTTCCTTTCTTGGGTAGAGTGCCCCCCAGACGTAGGTATGGTTTTACCGAACTGCGTTAACAATTCTTTGTATCTTTTTATTGCTTTCTGCATTGATCATCTTGTTTATAAATTATTTGTTAATTTTGGTGTAAGATGTTGAACACATTGGCTTAGGCGTTTGGTCCAACATCTATCCCATAGGAATAAAATTTCATACCAAAATTTTCTCCTCTGTTTGGAACAAGCTACCAAGGTAGAAGAAGAGGAAGGGACAACGCAAAAATCATAATGAGCAAGAGGAGAAAGGGGAGTAATCAAGAAATAATGCTCTTTGAAATTTTTCCAGTTGTCAATGTAAACATGGAAGATCTCATTTTTTAGTCGGTGAAGAGAAAAAAGCCCACAACCGTGACTCTTTGAGGAGGGGGGGGGATAACTTCAATAAGGTGAAATGTGAGATTCATGAAAGCCAAGTCCATGTTTCCTTGGTATTCTTACTAATATTGAAAGGCTCTCACGAAGCCCCAGGTGCAGGGATTAAGCGGCGACGAAGAAATACGAAGATGGTCCAACATTTCCTTCTCAAAGGAATTCGTACACCCAACATCTTAAAAATGCAGGAGTAGAAGGGGATATAACACCCTTCGAAATCGTGACACGCCATCTAGTCTGCAGGAATCGTTGAAACTGCCCAATTTGAAGATGACCCCACTTGGAAAGGAACCTACATTTCATCCTCTTCTCGAATAAAGTTAGTGGATGTCCTTAAATATATTGGATCTATCTAGGAATAATCCTCTACATTCGTCGTCATCATCAGAATGACGGAATCATGTGTTTGTATTACGAGTGGATCAGACGGGTTAGCTACGACGAGCATGCAATAAAGATGCTTGAGCTCCATAAATGAAAGGGGTAACAACATACTTGTGCAAATAGGAAAGAAAGTGCGACGGAGACCTGGTGTGGGGATAGTAAATTCAGTGGCAGAAACCCAGAAGGGGGTGATTATCAAAGAGCAACAGGGGAGCGAAATAAAACCCTGGGGGAAAACCCATTTCTTATAGAAAATTCAACCCGGAATCAAGGATCTAGATCAAAGGCAATACACAAATCCAATGGTTGTTAACACACCGATCTACCTCTCAAAATAAACTGACGAAAGTACCCAAGTATCCTAAATAGGAGAATAATTTCCTAGCCTTCTTCTCTAGGGCGATATGTTGAGAGTAGGTAGTGGAACATTTATGTGACAAGAAAGCATTCAATTCTCATGTCCCCCGTTACTTTTTGAATTGACTCCAAGCATTTCATTCCATGTACACCCTAAAGACAACCTTAGAGGCCGACCAAGATCCCTGAAGACTTCCCCGACCCCTTTAGCATCCGACAAAGACTTGGGGACAACTGTTTTGGACCATCAAGAAACCTAAATGGCTAAGGCCTGATTCTTCTCAAATCCACTCCACTTAACCCAACATATAAACTTAATCCACACGTAAGAAAGGTACATTTTATGATTTCTACTTTTCACTACACTCATCTTAAATTTTAAACTGACTTGCACGTTGGAATGATAATCATGTAGGTTCATCCCGCACGGTAGTGGCGGAGATTAGCATCACCGTTCAAGATCATCAAGCGTTCCGTTATTATATATATATATATATATATATATATATATATATATATTATATATATATATATATATATATATATATGAATTGCAAGATAAGAAAATAAAAATGATAATCTCTAAGAGAAAAACAAGCGTGCAAAAAAAGAAATAGTTTTTTTTAAAGATTGCGAGTAATAGGAAAGAAATATTTTTTTAAAGACGATGAATAATCATTTAATTTTAGATTAATTATGATTTTGGTCTTTTTATTTTCAATATATTTTTTTAATTCCAATCCTTTTCTTTTAAATTGAGGTTCTTTGTTCCATCATTTAATTCTTTTGAAGAGATTTTAGTTGCCTTTCAAATTTGAATTCATGACATTGATAGTAACATGACACTAAAATCCCGGAAAAAAACTAAATGAAGAATTTTTTTTTTGAAAATGAAGGATCAAACCGTGTGACACTTTATCTTACTTTAAGTAGATTTCTCCTATATTCTTCATCAGTTTAATCAGAAAGTTTGGATTTTTCTTGGTTTGAAACCTGGTTTTATGTTGTGACTTTCATGTTTTAACTTTCAAAATATTTCTTAAATCAACAAGTTTCCATGTATATTTCAAAACCTTAATTGTTCTGTTCTGACTGTGAGAGTTTGCTGTTACAAGATATGCGTTTCTATTTATCTTACATTTTATTAGATTGTGTTCCTCTTCCCTCTGTTGCTCTTAAAATCTGATTGCAACTTATAATGTGTATAAATAGGTTCTCAAATCAACAAGTTTGGATTTTGGTGTGTTTCAAATCCGGACTTTTGTTGTGTCATTTCCTACCCAGAATCTATACATATTTGTCGTTGTTAATTCTCAGTTGTTGGCATGCTTTACAATATAAAATGATGAACAACTGATCTTTTTAATTTGGTTTTAACATTACTCTTATTTTTTGGGCCAAAATTGATTTAAGATATACTTCATATTCTTACCACTGTCATTGGAATCACCATGATCAATATATGATTCATGTATAGAAAATAGGAGTAAGCAATATCTCCCATACATGTTTTAAGTTTGATTTGTGCAATTTTGATTTATAACAATGCAGTGAAAACGATTTCACAGCAGCAATCTAACACCTAACTTGTCATTTCTTTATTTGTCTAGGAAACTTGGATTAATGCTTCAGATAATCAAGTTATGACATCGTTTAATTTAGTGTTTTAATTACCTGGTTGCTGATAATGATAATAGCTCTTCTATTGTTTATCCACAAATGGAACATGGTATCTTGTCATTTGGATATACTGGCCTATATTGTCTTATACCTACTAACCAAATTTATAATTCATACATACCAGGTTTGAACAGAGTGAGGGAGTGAGCATTATTTAGTATTGAATATCATGTCTTGCTGATAGAACTATATGCCTTATCTTCAACATGTTTATGACTAATGCAAACACTCGTTAAAAGTTATGCTCATTGCTTATTTTTTTCCGGTTGAATTGTGATAAAAGAGATCATAAATACTTGGTTAAGTTATATGTTTGATAAGTTGGAAAAATAGTTTGATTTTAGTTCATAACTATCTTATATGCTCGGTAAAAGTTACGGTCACTGCTTATTTTTTCTTATAACAGAGTTCATGGACCTGCAAACTTCTTACGAGATAAATGGTTTGAAAGACTCAAAAGACACAACACAATCATGTAGATGTTAAGTACTTTGATTTGAAGTTGTAAGTCAATTTCATTGTATTGCAAATAGGGTGTGAAAGTTGTTGGTGCACAAGAAGGAAGAAGAAGATGAAAATGATGAAGATGGAAGAGAGAGAAGAGAGAAAAGTTGTAACTAACTTTTATGGTGGAAATAAAGTTTGTTATTGCATTCCTTGAGAAAACAGTTACACAATTGTTTAAATACACAAACTAAACTGTCATGTAGGTTAAGTTAAAAATTATATTATGCTGAAAATGAATTATATCTAACACCATCCCTTATCTCATATCCAGGTAATCATAATCTACAAAACCAATTCCATCTCTCAAGTGGATAAAGTGTTCAATCTTGATTGCTTTAGTCAGAACATCTGTCAGCTGCTTTTGAATGCTACAATGCATAACTTCATGCATTTCATTATGAACCTGGTTTCTCAGAAAGTGGAAATTTGTCTAAATGTGATTACTCTTTCCATATAGCAATGGATTCTTAGTAAGACTTATAGTTTATTTGTTGTTAATCATCAACTTCACAGGCTTGCTCATCGTGATCTTCAGATCCTGCAGCAAGTTCAGAATCCACACAGCTTGACAAGCAGACAAAGTACCTGCAATGTACTCAACTCTGGTTGCTTCTTGGAGCACCAAGAAATGGAACCTCTCAGATACTTAAATAAATATCAAGAAGTACTTCTTCTGTAAACTTTGTCTCCACACCAATCAGAGTATAGATAACATATCAACTCTGAATCAGATTCAACATCAGAAGGGAACAAAACTCCATATTTCATAGTCCCTATAGTATACCTCTGTATCTTGACAACAGCTTGATAACGTGACCACTTTGGTTTGTTCATAAACCTACTCACCATTCCAATTGCATAGAAAATATCAGGTATGGTATTACAAAGATATCTCAATGAGCCTACCAATTATTTAAAAGTTTTAACATCTACATCATCACCCTGAACATCAGAATTCAACTTGTGATTTGTTTTAGCAGGTGTGATTGCAGACTTGCAATTCATCAACTCAAATCTCTTCAGAAGCTTAAGTTCATACTCCAGATGATGCAAAATTATACCCTTATAAGAGTACATTATCTCCATCCCTAGAAAATATGTCATATTTCCTAGATCAGTCATCTCAAACTCATTCATCAACATCTTCTTGAACTTAGCTATCTCATATGAACAACTCCATGTTAGCAATATGTCATCAACATAAAGACACACCAAAATCATATTGCTATAAGAGTATGTTAAACATAGACATCATACTCCATCTCACATTTTCTAATTCCTTGAAGCTTGAAAAATGAATCAATTTTTAAATTCTAGACTCTAGGAGCTTGTTTCAGTCCATAAAAGGTTTTATGCAACTTGTACACCATCCCTTCCGGATTCTTTTTCACAAATCCAGGAGGTTGTGATACATAAACTTCCTATTGTAAAGGGCCATTAAAAAATGCAGACGTCACATCTAAATCCATCAGAGGTCAATTTCTATTAACAACTATAACAATCATCAGTCTAATTATTTCATGTCTAGCTACAAGAGCAAACATCTCAAAGTAATATAGTCCAAATTTTTATAGAAATCCTCTAGCTACTAACATTGCTTTGTGTTTGCCAATTGATCCATCTGGCTTTAGTTTGACCTTATAAACCCATCTCACGCTGATACATTTCTTGTCCTTTGGAAGCTCAGTCAACATCCAAGTCTTGTTTCTTTCTATAGCCCCAAGTTCTTCTTTCATAAGCCATCCCTGCATTCAAAATGTATTCAATGCATCATCATTAACATATCTAAACATTTCAAATCCAATAAATTAACATGACCTAATCATACCATGACCAAAGAACATGAGCATACCTATCATGTACATGGAGAAAGACCAAGCAAACTTGCAGCAAACATGGGATCAAGTGCAGACCTGTAATTCTACATAACACATCACCAAATCTGCAGTCATTATCCATATCTGAAGCGCAATGAAACAATGAAGCATCAACAAACAATCCCAACCAATCAAATCAATTTTTGCCTTAGGCCATCTTTCAAACCTTTTCAAAAAGGGCGTGTTACTCCCGCTCTACCGTGAACGGTGCTTAAGCCTTCACGCACGAGCAAGTAATGTTTAATTGCTATAATATGATCCAACCGCATCCATTCTACCGCAAAAAAGCAAACACGTAAGCCTCCCATGCTCGAGCATACAAGCAAGTGAATAGTAGCACGTGAACGTCAACACTGTTCATAAAAACAACCAAACAAATACTCAATTTATGAGTGAAACTACGGAGCTCTGACTTCTTCATTGCACGTATGAGGATGCGTAGGCACAAGGGCCCAAATCCTTGGCGAGAACACTAACCTAAAACTTATTTTCTTTCCCATATTATTCTTATTCATCTTATTTCATTGATAACAAGCAACATACAGATAAGCAACATCCATATGCATTGATACTGGTAAAGTGGTTCTCATCGAGTACGATGGATGTGAGGGGTGTTAATACCTTCCCCTTGCATATCTGACCTTTGAATCTTCTCTTGGTTACGTAGACCATTTTATTTTGGGGTTTATCACTATTTTTCCTTTCCTTTTGAATAAATAAAATTAAGTGGCAACTCTGTATTTTTCGCAGTGCAATAGGCAAAGAGGCAGATTTTATTGTCGATAGTTCTAGGTTTTCTTTCTCGACGTTTGATGCGGTCTCCACATTGGGTTGTTCAGCATTGGTTAAAGTTTCAGCAGTCTTGGGTTTTTGGTGAGCATCTCGAGTTGGCCGAGGGCTGTCAAGAGGTGTGGGTTGTCTAGGCCTTTCTTACTCGAAGGTATCCCCTAGAGAAGTTTCATCCATATCCATTTGGTTTTTTGCCTCTTTCGCAAATGTTGAAGAAGTTGATTAAGATGGTGGAGCTTTAACGGTCGAGTTGTGGAAGATGTTGTCATCAACTTCTTTAGGTTTCTTGACTTCTTTGATAATGTTTGCAGTAGGAGAAGGTTGTTGTGTCGGTGAGCTGGTAGTTAGTGGCATAATATGAGTAAAGGCCGATATAGGTTTAGCTGACGGTTTTCCCTGCATAAACCAATTGTTAATACTTCGGAAAAAAAGGATGCAGAAAGAGTTAAAATAATATACTTACCTTTAAGGTGTCTGCATATGGGCTTGAGTTAACGCTCTTATTAGAGGCTAATTTTCTTGTCGTACCTGTCGTCCTTTTAGCTTTCCCGAGGGAGATTCCTTCCATTTCTTCGCCTTTGGGGTAAGATCCATGTTAGGGCTAGTTGAGATTTTCTTGGTACTAGCGCTGATGCCTCGTGGTTTTTTCTTTTGTGGGGGAGGCTCAGGAGATGAGTTTTCGACATGGATTGGCTCAGGAATTGTCTCGACAGATTCACCATTTGCATTGGCATCATTAACCTTCATAATAATAAGAATAAAGAGAGTTCAAGTAAAGGAATGTTTAAGTTCAATATGTTGAGTAGTCTAAAGCTTAAAATCACAATTTAAAGCTTACCTGTGGAGGTTTGGAGGAGGTTACCTCGACCTTCGATTGTTTGAATGCTACCTTAGCACCAACAACATCTTTGGTCCTCTTTCTGTGCTCGACAACTGTGTGCAAACAAAATTGATTGTGAGTACAAAGAAAGTGTGTCAAAATTAGTAAAGATGAAGGCGAGATCTTTTGCTTTCCTCACCTTCATGTATATGGGGGTTTCTACCCTGACATGCTTTATATCGACATGAAGGTGACCTTTGAGACTGTATATGTCATGCTTAGTCGGAGTCACGCATTGAGCAGGTTTCAGGCATTCGTTCTTATGTACCTTAAAAAAATCCCCACAAATGAACCACCGTGGAAGCGAAGGGGCGAAAGCTACGACTATTTTGCTGGTGGGCAAAGGGGAAAATTTAGGAGGGTGATAATATAGAGAAAACATATATTTGTCCTTCACATATTCATGAATTTTTAAGTTGGGAAGCTTCGCCTGCATTTTTTATTTCAGAGTGAGAGCTACTTCACGAATCGTCTGACTATGGTCGTTTGGGTCATACACGGTTTCAAAGTATTTTTGGAAGGCTTGAATCTCTTTGATGTGCCAAGTTCTACCTTTGTTGAATTTTTGCTTCAAAGAAAAGAAAATGTCAGTTATGTGTTGACTTATTGTTGCATCATCCATAAATTCTTCAATATAGTAGGCCTTCCACCAAGTATCAAAATCTTGGGTGCAAAAATAGGATGGTTCAAAAGAAAATGGAGTAAGCATTGGGCGATCAACAACATGTCGAGCCATTTGTTGAAGGTAATCATATTCAGAATAGTCAACGGTGCTAAGGAACAAATCGCTTTTTCGTTTGAAGAATGGACGAGGCACCGTCTGGCTAATTCCAAATTGGCGCGACACCAAGTTGGATTGATAATTGAGGATCCTCGCATGGTCCTTGGAAGTCCCAAGTTTGGTAGAAAGAAGTTTGGGAGTCAAGAAGGCTTCTCATATCCTCTTTGATTCATTTTCCTGTTCGCCGATGGGTTGGAAATCACGAGTGAACCATTCAGGTCGTTATTTTATAAAAGGGATCCATTGTCTCATTAAAATAATAGCGTTTGGCGAACATCAGGAAGTACGCAAATAATGCATCTCGATCTGACCTATTCTTATCAGTCGGGGTCAGAAGGTTCAATCGAGTGCCTTCAATGCGTCTACCACTAATGGGCGTGTTGTTGTCATCATGTTTTTTAACATCCAAAGAAACTTTGAATGTGGCATTGAGCCATAGTTGAAGTAACCAAAATGTTCCAGATAGCAGTAAACTATCTTTGGGTTTGATATTCCTTAAGATTTCAGTAGCTTCCCTTAGGGATTCATAAAGGGATCTAGTATTAATTGGCTAATATAAATATATTTACCCTCATGCAATTGATTGGCCAAAGTTAAATATCCCTTCGCCACCTTTAACGACCTTTAACAAAAAATGCATCTAGATAGCCACAGTGCAAGGAAAGCAATGTGTTCTTCGACGGTAACTTTAGTGGTGCCAGAAACATGGTAGTCTTTGATGTACCTGCCAAAACTAACACGGTTGGTGTCGAAATCGATGGTGTCCTTGACGCATTCGTTCGGATCAAAAGCCAATCAGGCGAAGGCAAGTAATGGCCTCTACGTTGAAAAGTGTGGGTGTCAACATCCCACAGGGAAGTTGGAAGGTATTAGTGGTGCTTTCCCAAAATATAGGGACGCGACCAACATATTCTGACCATAAACTGGACCCGTTCTCGACAACTGGATCAAGTCAAAAATACCTTTCTCTTTCTAAATATCACTCACTTTGGCCTCTACTTTGTTCAACCAGAGGATGTAATCCTCATGTTTTTTGGTAGGGGGAGCTGAACGAAAGACATGAAAAATTATGATCATGTACTCAGGGTTCAGAGGCCCTTTAACACTAACTATGGGTTTTGTCCTATGGTAAGTGGGCAAAAAATCCCTAACTTTAGAAAGGTTTTCATAAGGATCATGCATAGGATCCATAAGAGCATGGGTGTTTTCAGAGATAGTATAAGAAATCATTACCTGAGACTTGTAAGTGCGTAGTGTTTCCTCATAGTTTGGAGGCTCCAAAACGTATTCTCGGTTGCCAATCACACTGGAGTAGGGGAGCACATTGGCCATGGGGAGAGGACCTTTGGTAGCTTTGGTGGTCTTGGTTGTGGAAGCCATTGTTATGAGCTTGGGAGTTATAGTAGCTTTGGAAGAGGAAAATTTATTTCAGAGTAGAAGTGTTGAAGACAACAGAGGAAAATGGGAGAAAAGTAAAGGAAATGCAATTTATAGTGAAGAAGAAAAAAAGACTCTTCAGTCTTTACACTTGACAAATGGCGCGAAGTAGGTGGCAAATGTTATTTCCTTAGAGGGAAGATCAAAACGATCTGGCGCACGTAGCCAAGCCACCCTATGAAGGCATAGCCATGATGATGAAAATTATGGGATGGTGGAAAATAAACGTTTTCGAGGTGACGGTTGATGGAAAAGTTATGATGATTATGACGTCAGCCCACCAAGCTGGATAGTGTCAAGGAAGGTCAAAAAAGCCCCTATCTCCTAGTCCATCGAAATAGGCTTTTTTGGGGGACAATTTATTAGCTGAGATTTTCAACAAGGGAAAAAACCTCAGCTACAGGTGAAAGTTAAAGACATATTAACTTTTGATGACGTGTACGCAGTTTGAGTCTCAGGCGAAAAGAAATTGGGACTTAGTATTTTTTAGGAATGTTGTGGAAACATTTCGACAACAAAGACTCTCGACATCATCAAGTGTGTCGAAGAAGCGGTTATTTGGGCGCGGTGATATCACGTTCAAATATAGACAACTACTTATGAGTTCCATTCTGAAGGACATGTGGAGAGAATGCAAAAGCGGAAGGCATGCATGCTTTTACGTGACGAAAACGGAAGATGTGAATGTGTGAAGTAGTTATTTCGCACTAGTATAAATAGAAATTTCATTTGTAGAACTCATGGTGTTCATTTCATTATAGAATCTCACATACATTCGAAGTACCAACGCTAAGAGAATTTTTTTTTCATTAAGAGAATGTATGAAACTTGAAACACCATATTTTACTTTAACGCAAAGTCTTTCAATTCAATTTACCTTTCTTGCCCATTTGCTTTTATCCATACTCTAGTAACATTTCTTTTTATTCTTGTTTTACTGTAACATTCTTGCTTTATCGTTATTAGAATTACATCTCTACATTTTTTTTATAACCTTTTTCGACTCAGTCGAAATCATACATTTTTTCAAAAAAAACTATAAACAGAAAACTTTAGTATTGTGTCATAGGATTCACTAGTTGATTATACCTATAACTTTTAATAAAAGATTAACCATTGTTTATCAATTTTTAGTATAAACACAAAAAGATACCTTTCAAATCATAAAACGGATTTTATAAAGATTACACACAGCTGAGACTTAAAAAAAAACAAGACAATAAATAGTCATAATGATATAACTGCCATAACAATCATAACATAAAAACTAAAGTAAATAGGGAGGGTCAAGAATAATTATCATTTATTCACATATATCAGATAAATCGAGACTTTATTTACTCTCCATTTCCATAAGCAATATCATAAATATTGTATTGACAACATACAAAACATTTCACATTCAAGTCTCCTTTAAATAAAATTAACTTTTGTTACTCCATAATTCAAACATACCCCAAGTATAGAACATAGAAATTCATTTGTCGAACACAAGAAACCCACTAAAAGCGCGTTGAACCGAAACAGTGGGTTAGGGCCCCAGTTTTACCAAGTCAGACAGACACAACAACACAAACACGCCTTATCAACGGTCCCACCCCCACTCTCCTCACCTCGCCATCTTCTCTTCCTCTAAGAAGTAACTAACACTCTTCCTCTTCATCAACCACGACAAATCTTCATACCCCAGAGAAACATCCCACGCCAAACAAACTAAGATACACAACACCCTAGTACCTGTTCTTCTTGTTCCAACCAGAAACATACTAGTTTCTTTTTTCTTGGACTTTTTTTATTGCTTTTGTCGTTTATTTGTTACTTCCTCTTTTTGGCGTCACGGTTCTTTATTATATATTGGTGTGGCATCTTTTGTTTCTTTCGTATCTTTTCTTTCTGTCTACACCCCCATGTTGTTGTTGTTGTTCGGTTTCGATTTTCAATACCCAATACAACACAACAACGCTGTTTTCTTCGACCATGTCGCTCAAAAGGGGTCCCGATGATAACAAGAGTTCAGATGATAAGCGTAGAAAGCCTCCTCCTTTTTGTAGGTAGGTTTCGTTATTTACTTTCCCTCTTGTTTTGAATTGTTCTTTTGTGGAAATGGGAATGGTGGAAGCTGAAAAGGATCAGTTTTGGTCTTAATACAAATGGGGTTTGTTTGTTATGTTAATGTGAATTGCGTTTTTATTTAATCGGGGCGCAAAAATTGGCTTCAAATTGATCCCCTTTTTTGCATTGAAGTAGGCTTGATTTCATGTTCAAAGATAAATGGCCAATGCCGTTGTTTGTGTATTATTGTGGATACTGATTAACTGTTGTAATATAGTTCTAAATTGAGGTCTGCAACTGTGATTCCAACTATCAGATAAAGGTTTTGAGGTGTTGTGATGATATTGCAACCATAATTGCAGCTGCATTTTGCTGCAATGTTAAGGTTTGCAGCGTGACTGAGGCTGAGATTTTGAGCAGATTATGTGTGCGGAGTTTATTTGACTGTTAATAGGACTGTGTTTATATGTTTTTGACCTTTTGTTTTGGTTGTAATAATGAATGTTAGTGTGGTGCGTGAGGTGATGAAGTTACAATCAGTTAGGAATTTGATGGAGCCGATTCTAGAGCCCTTGGTTCGTCGAGTGGTATGAGCTATGATCTCTCTTATTTTATTGCTCATTGCATTTATAGTTTTGTGTTTTAGTTTTTCAAATACTTGGATATATGAGTTTGTTTATTTGAAACCGCATATTAGTTCCCAATGGAAACACTTATACTGATATACAATGTGATCATATATCTTTGCAGGTTAAGGAGGAAGTTGAATTGGCTCTAAAGAAACATTTGAACAGCTTGAGACAGTAAGAAATAATCTTCAAATAATTGATTAGGATAAAAAGCTTTTGCTTAAATGGTCTGAAATTGTTTAGCTTGAATCGCTTCACACGCATCTTTTTTTTATTTTGTTTTCAGAACCTGTGGAAAGGAGTTGAATACTTCAGAATCAAGAACTTTGCAGCTGCAGTTTGAAAACAGCATTTCTCTCCCTGTCTTTACAGGAGCTCGAATTGAAGGAGAGGACGGCTCGAACTTAAGGATACGTTTAGTTGATGCCTTAACAGGAAAGGTTGTTTGTACAGGACCTGAATCTTCAGCTAAGGTGGAAATTGTAGTCCTTGAGGGTGATTTTGAAGAAGAAAGTGACATTTGGATGCCGGAAGATTTCAAGAACAATATTGTGAGAGAGAGGGAGGGGAAAAAGCCGCTCCTTACAGGAGAAGTGATTTTATATCTTAAAGACGGGATTTGTATGATGGGTGAAATTTCATATACAGATAATTCAAGCTGGACAAGGAGCCGTCGGTTCAGGCTTGGTGCAAGAGTAGTGGACAATTTTGATGGTATTAGAATAAGAGAAGCAAAGACAGATTCGTTTATCGTCAGGGATCACAGAGGAGAATGTGAGTATTTGAAATATAAACTTATATACTAATCTTTTTTTAGCTTAGGTGCATGATGCTATCACGATTGGCACGAAAGAATGTATTATGAATTATGTTATGACAGAACGTTTTTTAGCTTTTCAACTTACTGGTTGAAACAATAAAAGAAAACTTACTTTAGCATCTGATTTTCCGCTGCGCAGTGTACAAGAAACACCACCCTCCAAGTCTTTCGGATGAAATTTGGAGACTGGAAAAGATAGGCAAAGATGGAGCTTTCCACAGGCGTTTGAGTCGCGAAAAGATCCGAAGCGTTAAAGATTTTCTCACACTACTCAATCTCGATCCAGCAAAGTTGCGAACTGTAAGAGCTAATTTACTGCTAGTTGCTAAACCTGCCAAATTGTCTTAAGAGCGTCTTGACATTTGTTTTTTTATCGATTGTCTTTTAAAGGATTTTTTGAAACACTTTCATGGGACAGATTTAGATAAGTACTAGGTTTGTCTAGGGCAAATGACTAAGTTCTTTGGTTGGGAATGTGTAGATATTAGGCACTGGGATGTCGGCAAAGATGTGGGAAATAACTGTAGAGCATGCTCGAACCTGCGTCCTTGATACAACAAGGCATGTGTCATCCGCCGCTAATTCTCAACAACCTCGTGTGGTCTTCAATGCTGTGGGACAAGTGACAGGACTGCTCTCCGAATGCGAATATATCACTGTAGATAAGCTGTCTGAAACTGAAAAGGCATTTATCCCTAATCACTCGGGACTTTCTCATTTCCATTCATAGTTTTTATTAATTTTTTTACAAAATTTGATTTTTCCCCATCAGGCTGATGCTCAAATATCGGTTCTTTCTGCACTTAGCCAAGGCGATTATACCTCTTTCGAAGACGAAGCCTCCTTAATGGACGGTTATTCCCACTTAACTAATGCACATTACTCCCCGAGCTCTCCGAGAACCGAGGGATCAAGTGCCAACAAGCTTATGGCTTCTCAAAAGATCACAGGATTCAATTACACACAAGAAAGCGCGTCTTCTACTGATATCATGCCGTCCATTTATTCCGTTGGTGGAACTAGTGGCTTGGATGACTATGGTTTGCCAAATTTCGACAGCATCGGCCTTAGATACGATCAGAATCTTGGTTTTCCGCTCCAAGTACCCAACTCTTTGATCTGCGACACAGATTCAATAGTCCATGCTTTCACGGATGAAGATCATCTACAATTTTTCGAGGCTGATCTTCAATCTCAGTGTCAAATTGAAGCAGACTTACAGAGTGCCGTAGATAGCTTCATGCTAGCACCTTCTACCTCTATGGCCAACGGAAAAGCTCGGAGACGATGGAGAAAGGTAGTCAACGTACTAAAATGGTTCATGGTGAGGAAACGACGAAACCAATTATACAGGTAAGCTTTTGTACATTGCGTTCGCGAATGCAGCCGACAAAATAACAGTTTGCCGCGTTGATAAAGAAAAAGCTATGGTTTTCTCTCTTGTATGTAAATATACATCCTCCATGCATTGGTTTTTTAAGCTTGCCAGAGGTTAAAGAGCTGTTTGGCTCTTCTCTTTTGTTATCTAAAATTGAGTTTGTAAATAATTCATCTTCAGGAGAGGATTTCTGATTGTTGGCAAATGCTTAGTGAGGTAGTATAGTATGTAGTTTCATGATTGAGAAACCTTCATTATGAATCATATTTTTGTAAACGTATTTTGTCCATTTAATTCATCTTCTAATAAGGATCAGGTAAATAATAATTCATCATCACTTTCTATGCAAACTATAGATCCTTCTAGTAATGTGAAGAAACTAGAAAAGGATACCACACTTCTCTATCTATAAACCAACATGTATATCATACTAATTTTGTTCATCTAATCCAAATCTTCTTCTCTCTTACACATTTTCACATGTTTGCTATTGATACACTTTATCATAACTGCTTGTCATTTCCATGTGCATAACATGTGATTATAATTGGTATTGTTTGTTGTGGGGTAGAAAGAAGAACACAAACAACATGTATTTTGCAACTACTAGAAAGCACATAATTGTTTGTTTCTCTCCCTTAATCGTGGTCATGTTGCTGTAAGCAATTGAACCAAAGCAGCAATATTGCTCCTACAGAAAGCAGTTAAAAGATTCTTCTCGTCTTCTTTCCTAACATCATGGACTTTGACTAAAGCTTTGTGTTTTGCTTCCAGATGACCAAATTGAAGGTGTGCAAATAGTTCCTTTATATTGCTTTTTGTTGCAATATATAATTCTGCTATAGAACTATAAACAATGAGAGACAAAGTAGCTTCACCAAGCACAACAGTATTTGTGAGATTCAAATAAAGTTTTCCAGTTAATGCATCAAGATCACTCTACATCATTAGCTTACTTTCATACCCAAAGTTTCAAATGACGGCCGCGGTCGCGTTGCGATTGTGTTGTGGCAACAATGTTTCAAGGGGGTAACGGTGTTTCGCTGTCTTAACGACATTTTATCGCAGTAGTAACAACTTTTCGTTTGTGACTTTTTTCTCAGCATAAAAACGATTAATAATGGCATCGACACCTCTCGTAATAATTGAACGTTTTTTTAAAATCTTCTCAAATACCTCTCCTTCAAACACAACTCGGCTAACTAAAAAACTTCTCTTTGCAAAATGTAATATGACCAAACACTAACCATTGTTAAATATGTAATTTTTTATGTTAAGTAAGATTGTATTCGACAGTGTCGAACATTGTATGTAGTTGTCGAAAGAATTTACTTCGATGGAGTCTAAGAATACGTATATTCAATAGAGTTGAATCAGATAGAATTTGATAGAATTAAATTTAGTATTTCTGTGTATCAGTCGAGTTAGTTATTTTGAGATTATTTAGAGTGCAAGTAATCTCATTATAAATAGAAGGAGACTAATCACACTATGTAGTAACCTTTTTTTTCAAGTAATATAATTCAGTGCAGTTGCATAATACAATACATTCTTCTTCTTCCTCTAAGTTATGTATTCTCAGTACCAGAATTTATCTATTCAGAGGCACGATCAATCAGAAAGATTGATTCTTGTTCATCAAGGTTGATTCAGATTATCTCAAAGATTGAGGTTTAATTCCAACATCTGGTATCTAAAGTACTGACTGCGATTCTTTGGAGACATAGAACAACGACTTTTCATTCGAATGGATATATTCCAGGTTATCTTCTCATCTTAAATGGCAAGAATGATGATAATTGGTGTAAGCACGTGAAGGATGTCTTTTGCTACCAAGATGTTTGAGATTTTGTGAAGAATAGAGTAACACCGATTAGCGAGGATGTTACAAATGAACAAAAGGCTGCACATATATATTTGAAGAAGAAATATTATAAAGTTCTCTTTATAATTCACCAATGTGTTGATCCATACAACTTTGAGAAAGTTGGTGATGTAGACTCATCGAAGGAAGCATGAGATATCCTGGAGAAATCTTTTGGAGGTGTTGAGAAGGTGAAAGATGTGAGGTTCCAAACTCACAATATGAATTGCTTCAGATGGAAGAAAACGAAAGTTTTACTGATTTCTTCACCAGAGTAACGAGACTGGTGAATCAAATCAAGATGTATGGAGAAGTGTTGACATCAAGATCGATAGTTGCAAAGATCTTGAGGTCATTGATTCCTAAATTCGATCATGTGGTAGTAACCATAAAAGAATTAAAGGATATGTCAAGTATTACAATATAAGAGCTTCAAGGGATGCTTGAATCTCATGAACAAAGAATGACTGAAAGATCTGCAAGCAAGACAGAAAATGATGTAGCTCTACAAACACAATAAGCTAAAGTTAAGAAAGGCAAAGGAAAATGGAATAGAAACAAAGGCAGAGGAGGCTACAAGAATTCAAATGATAGAGAAAACCAACATGAAAGTAGTTCATCAAATCAGAGACAATCTTTAAACCAAAGCAATCACAGAGGTGATGGTGCAGGTAGAGGAAGAGATGATGGAAGAAAACCTGACAAAAGCCATATTCAGTGTTATAATTGTCAGAAATATAAACATTATGCATTTCAATGTCGAGGAGGAAAGAAAAAAATCAAGAAAGTGATGCAAGACTTGTAAGACAAGAAGAAGATGAAGTGGTGCTGATGGTAACAACAAAAGAAGAAGAAAGAATTAAAGAACGGTGGTATCTCAACTCAGGTTACTCATAACACATGACTGGAAGACATCATCCCCTCGATGAAGAACAAGGAGAAATTTGTTAATGACAATACTCTAGATGTTAGAGGTATTAGTGATGTTCTGGTCATGAGGAAGGATGACAAACAATAAGTAATTTGCAATGGTTGTATATACCTGGCATGAAAAGTAATCCTCTAAGTATAAGTCAGCTGATCGAGAAGAATTACAAGGTGGCGATGGAAGACAAGATGATGAGAGTACTAAAATCAAGTGACAAGTTAATCTTGAAGACTCCTATGTCTCATAGTAGAACCTTCAGGATTGAACTTAATGTGTTGGAACACAAGTGTCTGGCAACTGTAACTAGTAAGGATGAATGGTTATGACACTACCGACTTGACCATCTCAACTTCAAAGACATAAAAAATAAGAAGAGAATAAATATGGTTTCAGGTTTACCAGAAATCGACATTCCAAATGAAGTATGTGAAAAATATGTTCAGGAAAAGCAACATAAGAACAATTTTAGCAAAGATGCAGGAAGTAAGTCGAAATCAACCTTTGAGATCATATACTCAGATTTGTGTGGTCCTCTTCAAGTAAATTTGATTGGAATAACAAGTACTTTGTTACGTTCATAGTGATTTAAGTCGAAAATTATGGACATACATAATCAAGAAGAAAATTGATATGATTGAGGTATTTTCCAAGTTCAAAGTTATGGTGCGGAGAGAAAGTGGCCACAAGATCAAGGCTTTGAGGACTAATGGTGGTGGAGAACATGTGTCGAGGGATTTTGATGCATTATGTGAAAGAGAAAGAATTATGCATGAGGTGGTTCCATCCTACACTCCAAAATAAAATGGTAATGCTGAAAGGAAGAACAAAACCATTATGAATATGGTGAGAAGTATGTTAAAAGGAAAGCACTTATCAAATGAGTTATGGGATGCCGTTGTGTCCACTACAACTTACATACTGAATAGATGTCAAACAAAGAGGCTAGAAGGTATCACACCAGAAGAATGTTGGTTAGCTGTCAAACCTAGCATAAGTCACTTGAAGGTGTTTGGATCCATAACACATAGACATGTTTTTGATCAGTTGAGAAGAAAACTTGATAACAAGTAAATCCAGATGATCCTGATAGGATATCACTCAACTGGTGGATATTGAAGGTGTGAAAAACACAAGAAATATGGGGTTGAATTGGGTTTTAAAAACAAAAGATTTTACTTAACTCAAGAACACCACTCAAATGTTAAACAATAAAGAGATAAAAACGCAAGTATTTTTATCCTGGGTCGCTTAAAACTCAAAGCTACTCGAGTCCACCCGCCAAGGTGATTTTTCCTTATACACAAAGACTTAATCCATTATAATCAACTGATTACAATAATCACAAAGAATACCCTTCTCTGTCTTCTCAAGGATTTGACTATACCCTAGTCTCCTTAAGAAAAAGATCAAACAAACAGTTTGAATAAAAGTTTGTGTGCTTACAAGATGCTTCTACACAAGAAGATTTTACACAAATGAAATACAAACACTTAAAAAAAATGTGTACAAAAATTGATAGTTTTTCACAAAGAAAATATACTTGTCAAAAGTTGTAGCACTTCAACGTAAATCTTTTTCTTCAAGTCTCAAAGTCCTACTTATATAGCATAAGAAGAAGACCATTGAGGGGCAAAATAGGGAAACCAAATAAAGAGATTGTTCATTGTTGGATGGTGAAAGGAGTGATACTGCGTACTGTTCTTCGCCCATAAATTCAGTGACATGTGTGATGTATAGTATTGTCATTGCCCATGATATCAGGTAGCGGAAAATATATTTGATTTGTACTATGTACTATTTGATCACAAACCCATTTGATCTTATCTTCAATTTCATTGGCTTCTGATGAAAGTTAATGAAGCATGAAATGAAGAAAAATAAAGCTGGATTCAGACACTTCAGAATTTTCAGTCAGAACCTTGACAACGTCAGCAGTCTGGCTTGAGATTTTCAGTGTCTTCAGAACCTTCAGAGTCTACACTCGGAACCTTGATAACCTCAATTTTTGGCTTGAGATCTTCAGAAACTTCAGCTAAGTAACAAAACTTCAGAAGCTTTCCATTCTTTAGAAACTTGATAATCAAAGTCATGTCCAGAAGCAGAAGTGGAAAGAACGTTGCAGCAACAACCTATCGTCTCTTCAGAAACTTCTCAGGAGTGAATCAACACAGAAGCAGAAAGAACATTGCAACAACAATTTGATATCTTTCAGAACTTCTCATGATTAACGTAGAAGCGAAATTTAGAACACAATTGTTCAGAAACTTATGACGTTGCACGTCATATACTCAGAATTAGAACTGGATGTTAAAGCTATACAATAACAAATCACTAGGGTACCAAAATTGTTCTCACATGAATACAACATTTTTATCATCAAAATTCAAGGTATAGATGCATAACCAAATCTTATTCTAACAGATACAAACTATTCGACCCAGTTAACATACAAGTTGTGATCAACATGGATATGACCATAAATGATCTTAAGGAATGGGACTGTACTGAAAACATCAAGAAGGATTCAGTGAGAATCCTATGTGATGAACCAGCTAATGAAGCTGACACTGAAGTTCGACAAGAAGAAGTCAGAGGTCAAATAGGCACAAGCCGGCCTCAAAGAACAAGAAACGTGCCTGCAAGGTTGCAGGAATGTGTGATCACATTAGATAATATGGTAGATGATGAAGGTGAGCTAGTGCATTATGAATTTTATGTAGATACTGAGCATGTTAATGTAGTTGAGGCATTGAATGACTCAAAGTGGATGCACGCTATGATGGAGGAGTTAAAATCCACAGAAGACAACAAAACTTGGTCACTAGTTGAATTTCCACAAGGTAAGAAGGTAATTGATGTGAACTGGGTGTACAAGGTAAAGCTGAATCCAAAGGGAGAAGTAACCAGACACAAGGTAAGACTTGTAGCAAAGGGATTTCTTCAAAAAGAAGAAATTGACTATGATGAAGTTTTTGCACCAATTGCTATGATCTAAACAATCAGGTTGGTTGTTGGTCTAGCAAACATGAATAACTAGTCCATGTGTCCGATGGATGTGTTCCTAAATGGCCATATAGAGGAGGATGTTTGTGTAGTACAACCAGTCGGTTTTGTGAAGCAAGGCCAAGAAGGAAAAGTATAAAAGCTGCATAAAGCCATGTACAAACTCAAGCAAGCTCCAAGAGCATGAAACAAGAAGATAAATAGATTTCTAAGGGAGAAAGAGTTTATAAAACACATAAATGAGCATGGTGTATATGTCAGAAGAAGCAAGAATGAGTTTCTTATACTTGGTCTTTATGTAGATGACATGTTGATAACAGGAAGTTGCTATAAGGAGATCGAAGATTTCAAAAGTGAATTGAGTAAGGAATTTGAAATTTCTGACCTGGGTAACATTTTATATTTCCTTGACATCAAATTCTACAGGAGTAGTAAAGGATTGATGTTGCACCAAAGAAGATATGCAAGTGAGATATTCAAAATATTTGAAATGGAAGAATGCAATGCAACTTAGACACCATCTGAAACAAGATCACAAATAACTAAGGATCTAGACAAAGATGAAGTCGATCCAACTCAGTATAGAAGACTCATTGAATCATTAAGATATCTTTGTCACACGATGCATGATCTAACATACAATGCAGGTATGGTGAGTAGATTCATGCAAAAGCCAAATGTATCACATCTTGTAGCCACCAAGAGGATACTAAGGTATCTTAGAGGAATGCTATATTATGTAATTTTACTTCCTGTAGTGGATGAAGGAAAATAATGCAAACTTGTAAGATACACGAACTCTAGTTGGTGTGGTGATGCTTGTAACACCCTAAAAACCCCGATGATTTTTTTTTTCATTTTTAAGTCTCAAATTTCATTTAGAATATTAGAACATTCTTGCATTACACACTAAATCTCCACATTTATTTCAAGAAAATATAATAATCAGAGTATCATAAAACAAATAATCCATTCAAGTTGCAACAAATAACAAATAAAGGTTCCCGCACAATGTTACAATATCAGAGCTACAAGTACTACAACTATTTCTAAACATCGAGGTTTGGAAAAACATGAAAGACATGAAAACAAACGAACATCTCCTATTAGAAGCTGGATCACTCCTCAAAGTCAATTTGAGAGTCACCAGTACAGTTTCACAATTTTAACACCAAGAAACAACCAAGGGTGAGAATACGTCCGACACTTAACATTGACATAATAATAGTAGGGGTGATACATTTTACACATTTAGTCATAAACATATTACATGATTTATCATACGAATAACAAATACATTTTATATTACTCATTTAAACACCACATTCAATAATAAAATTCATTCAATCATGCAACATACTATGCCCAACTACTCTACTCCCACGTATGCGGTATCATCCTACAACACTGGGCTGAAGTCCTACATTGTCGGACCAAAGTCCATCATCATTGGACCTAAGTTCATCATTGTCGGACCCAAGTCCATCATCGTCGAACCAAAGTCCTAACATAAACTTTGGTATACATAATGCATGGATCAAACAAATGTAAACAACCTCCATTTGAACCTCTTACTCCCATTATCAAGTAACCATCACAACACTAGACGAAAGTCCTACATCGCCAGACCGAAGTCCATCATTGTCGTTCCTCATGAACCAATCTTAACAATTATACTTACAGACGTAAACAACACAACATCAATATGCCTCAATTAACAAATATTCCTCAACATGTAACCAATTACATCAAATTCATCATTTAACATCAAAAAATCATCATTGATTCTCATGAACCTAAACCTATCAACACATCAACATATAAACATTGGTTTGCCTTGAACCTTAACATATCACTGCCTACTCACAAGGCAGTAAAAAATTTAATTATTAACAATCAACTCTACTAATATTTCTTAATAAAGCATCACCTAACCGAATACACTAAATCAATCCAAGGGTTTCCCAAACCCTTGTCTTTTTGGTTTACCCTTAGGACTATGAGCCTTTGATTTAACTCTAAAATTATCTCATTGTAACCAATATGATTATATGCTCTAAAATTGTCAAACTCTAACAAAATCACTATAAGGCTAAAAGCATAATCCTAAAAGAAAAAAGATCACCAAATCGAATTGACAAGTCTTGAAAACATGAAAACCGAGACATCTGGCACGAAAACCCAAATGGGACTCGAAACCGTACAGACGGGGTGGCGAACCGCTACCAACCCTCCCGCGGCTCCTCTATCGATCATGACATTTTTTTCGCAGTGAGGTTTGGCCATCGCTGCCACTGAACGCATCGCGATTTATTTTTTTCACGGCGTTGTTTGGCCGCCAATGTTCCGCCGTTGATTTTGCTGCTGACCCAACTCGATTCCATGTTTTTGGCTCGATTCAGCCCGATTCATAATTTTTGCGATTTCGTTGTTTTTCCCAACCCGATTTTCTACAGTACCTTCACGACCGATTCACTATAGTACTTCCGCACCTCGATTTTTCTACAGTATCGTCATTGTCGATTCGCTACAGTACCGTCACGATCGGATTTTCCCAATTTTCACAAATCACAAATTATCCTTACTGGCAAGTTAACAGGATCAACAATTCATAATAATTCAATTAGCAATTCATAATAATCTAATCAACAATTCATGTTAATTACATCAATAATTTAACTCATATCATAACAGATATCAATAATATATAATAGATAAATCAACGATTCAACTCATGGTATAACATAGATCAACAATTCAATTATAGATTGTCATGTATGTCCTAAAGGGGTTAAGGAATCCTCATTATCCCATAGTTACAAGCCACAAAATTTTCCCGTTATCTCGATTAAGCAGAAAAATAAGAATTATTGGTGGTTAAGGCTGCCTCTATTATGCTATGATTGTCTCTTCCCTTATCCTCTTTCTCTAAAATAATATGTGTTTATGCCTCTTCTCACAATACTATTCCCTATATTTATATTAGTTATTAAAATTTGTTTTTCCAATTAGCCCCCTTTAATTTTTCTCTATGCCTCTTTTACCCCCTCTATTTTACACTTTATAGTTTATTTTAAATAATTACAATTATTTATTATAATATTTTAACAATACTACTAATAACCCAAAATTCCCAAAATTCGTTATTACAACTTATTATTCTTCATAATTCAATTATTTCAGCATCAACACCTCACTTATATTATTTATAAAATATTTAAGGGTTAATACCTAATTTTCCTCTGCGATATGAGCGGTTTTTGAAAAAAATAGTTTTGGATTTCCTCTTTACCTTATGAATATTCTCCTGTTTTGTCCCAAGAAACTCAATCATAAAAAATAATGACGTGACACTCCTTTGTAGTTTTATTTTTTATTTTTCAAAATATGATATGGATTGCTTAGTTAGAATTTTTATTTAATTTTTTTTTTTGAAATACTGGTTTGTTATTTTCTTTTTACTTATTTTTAAATATTAATATTTCAATTAAACAAAAACAAGCAAAATTTTACCAAAGCAAAGATTTGAACCAACTACCATAACTATGCAAAACACACCTCATTGCACTAGGCTATGCTACATTAATAATTTATATTTTCCAACATTCATACTTTATATATATATATATATATATATATATATATATATATATATGGTCAGGATTAAAGGACACAAAAATATCAAACTTATTATATATTTGAACATCTTATTTATCATTTGCTTATCTTTGTAGATGTCATGCTTGAACATCTTCTTTATCATGTACTTACCTTTGTGGATATCATGCTTGAGCATCTTCTTCATACTTGTTTGTCCTTGTTGATGTCATGCTTGAACATCTTCTTTATCATTTGTTTATCTTTGTTGATGTCTTGCTTGAACATCTTCTTTCTTCATTTGCTTATCTTTATGGATGTCATGCTTGAACATCTTTCTTTACCATTTGTTTATCTTTGATGTCATGCTTGAACATCTTATTTATCGTGTGCTTATCTTTATTGATGCCATGCTTGAACATCTTCTTCATTTGCTTATCTTTGTGGATGTCATGCTTGAACATCTTTCTTTACCATTTGTTTACCTTTGATGCCATGCTTGAATATATTTCTTTATCATTTGCTTATCTTTGTGGATGTCATGCTTGAATATCTTGCTTATTTTTTATTTATCTTTTTTCCCAAATCCAAGGGAAAGAACTCTTTATTGACTTAATGTCATAGGTAGTTTAGTAATCCCTAGTTCCCCTTTGACCTTGTTAGAGTCATTTTCACTTTCAACTTAGATTTAAGTAAGAGTTTGTAACTCTTGTAAGTGTGTTTGTTATGAACACTTACTCCCCCCTTTGGAACCTTGATCACTATCAAGTGTTCTTTCATCCTTAATTAGGTGAACTATGGTATGATTCTATCCTTATAAGGATACGTAGGCACATGACCGCAAAGTTTTTGCGAGCAAACTTAATAAAACCTTTCGGTCTTTCCCAATAAAATATTTCCAAACAATAGCAAACAAAAAATAACATAACACAAATAATTTCAAAAGGTTCCTATAGGATACTATAGATGCTTAGGATGTTAATACTCTCCCTTAGTATAACCAATCCCCTAACCTTAGATCTCTTCACATTGTTTTTACATTGCACAATTAGGGTTTTATTCGATCTTTTTCCTTTCTCTTGGATAAATTAAAGTTCGGTGGTGAACATTCAATGTTTTGTGATTCAAGTTAATACAATAGCTTGATATTCGATTCTCACCGCGACACTTATTGTGATAACTCTTCTGTCGGATCTGCGATGCCCACATCTTTTTTTGAATCATCTTTGCGTATTGAACCTTTTGCATTCCTATATCTGGAGTTCTACACTAGTTTAACATACAACATAATGGAATTAAGTTTTTCCTTTATCTCATTCCTTTTTGCATCTTTGGTTGCACATACTTTGTTCATGACCTCAATACATGTAAATACAAACTTTCTATCAAATCTCTCAAATGTATTTTTCTAGACTACTCACGTATACAAAAAGGATATCATTGTTTTGTCCCCAACTTCAACGATATATTGTTTTATCTGATGTCACATTCTTTGAAACTTCCCCATTTTCCCTGCCTCTGATTCACCTGATGAGAATTGTACTTCAAATGTTCCAGATATCCCTTATATCATCCCCATACCCATTGTATCCCCTAGACTTCCATTGTGTATCTACCGATGATGGAAACCCCTCCATCGGAAGTAAGAGATGATATTGATCCACCAACACCACATCCTACTCCAATTATTCCTCTAGTTACATCACCTGAACTTGACCTTCCAATAGGATTACGAAAATGTATTCTGTCTCATCATCCTAATCCTAAATATGCTTTTGTTTTAAATTATGATTGTCCCTCTACTTCCTAAGTCTACAGGTGAAGCTATGATTGATCTCGAATGGTGTCAGGAGATGGTGGAAGAAATTGATGCTTTGTATTCAAATAACACTTGGTACATTGTCTCTTTACCTCCAGACAAAACTATAGTGGAATATCAATGGGTTTATATAGTGAAAGGTCGGCCACATGGGCAGATCGATCGTTTTAATTCCCGGTTGTTAGCTAAAGGATACACACATATATTTGGTCTCGATTATGGTGACACTTTTTCTTTGGTGGCCAAGATTAGTTAAGTCATCCTTTTCCTTACAATGACTACCATTCACCATTGGCCATTTCATCAGTCGGACATTAAAAATGCTTGTTTACATGGAGAGCTGAAGGAGGAAGTTTATATGGACCATTCTCTAGGTTTTACTATTCTTGGAAATTCTAAACTTGTTTGTCAGCTTCAACATTCTCTTTATGGTTTAAAACAGTCCCCACATGATTAGTTTGGTCTCTTCAGCTCTGCCTCGATACAATTTGGTATGACTAGATGTAAAAAAGGTCACTCTATTTTCTCCCTCCACTCATTTACTAGTTGGTGTATCTTTCTTATTGTGTATGTTGATGACATTATTATCATTGGAGATGACCCAAATGGTATCCAATGAATCAAAACTCATTTTTCAAAAACTTTCAGACAAAATATTTGGGTCTACTCAAATACTTCTTAGGCATTGAAGTTGCCAGTCCTCATCAGGCATTGCAATTAACCAACATAAGTATGCATTGGACATCCTAAGTGAAACTAGTATGCTTGATTGTCGTCCTATTGATACTTATATGGATCCAAACATCAAGCTTCTTCCAGGTCAAGGGGAGCCATTGAAATACCCAGGAAGATATTGACGTCTTATGGGTAGACTCAATTATCTTACCCTTACTAGATCAAATATTACATTTGCAGTGAGCATTGTGAGCCAATTTTTGAATGCTCATTGTGAGAGTCATTAGAACACAGTTATTCAGATTCTCAAATATATATAAAGAATACATCAGGAAGATGACTATTATATGAAGATAAAGTGATGCTAAAATCACTTGTTATTCAAATGAAGATTGGATTGGGTCACTGTCAAATAAGAGATCCACTTATGGATATCATGTTCTTATTGGAGGAAATATGATCTCATAGAGAGGCAAGAAACAAAACACAGTTGCACTTTCTTGTGCTAAAGTTGAATACCGTGTTATGGCAGCAGGCTCAAAGAAGCTGACATGACTTAAAAATTTACTCTTAGAGCTCAGGTTGGGAGATATTTAGACCATAAAAATCATATGCGACAATCAAGCGATACTCCACATTACATCCAATCCGGTTTTCCATGAATGGACCAAACACATAGAAGTAAACTGTCATTATGTAAGAGATAATGTACTTTCAGGAGAAATAACCATACATTTCATCAAGTCTGAAGACCAATTGGCTGATATGTTTACTAAGTCTCTCAAGGCTACTCGAGTGAATTACATTTGCAACAAGCTTGAATCATATGACATATATGACATATATGATCTAACTTGAAGGGGGGGGGGGGGGGGGGGGGGGGGGGGGGGGGTGGGGGGGGAGGGTGGTGGTTAAGAATCAAATCATAGTCAATATGTATTAATTAGAATAAATGTGTATCAATTGTATTACCTTATTGTATGCAACTCATGAATATAAATATACCCTAGTATGGTTTCATTAGACACACAACATTATACAGAAAATACTTTTTTAATATGAATCATACTTAGTGTTTGAAATAGTGCGAATGAAAGTGGTTTTGCAATTGACAAGTGTGCCCCCTTCCTTAGATTGGGATTGATGTGTATAGTTTTGTAACGGTCTTAGTCTTCACTTACCTACTAAGAATAATTTACCTTATGAGATTAACATATACAATGCTAAATTAATATTACTTTAAATCACTAACTCGATGGAAACTTCTAGTGCTTATTTTTTGTTCTAACTATAACTTTCTCTGGATCATATTGTCATTTTCCTTATTCTTTATCACATTCAAGAACATTGGATTGCAAAAGAAGTAAAAACAACTCGATCTGCAGTTGTTTATCATTAGTTTGGTGATTCTCACACCGAACACCTCCTAGAGTAATGCAAAATTTGATACCTCGATATGAATATTATGGCATATCACCCCTAAAATGTCCAAATGCTGCATTTTGTTATGTGTTTCATGTTCTTGGTTGCTTTTAATTTAGACTGTTATAGATTTCATCTTGACTAATCATCTTAAGCATCTTACTATTATATGCATCTTGCTTAAGGGATTGTGAACCATTATTTCATCTCGACTTATCATCTTAAGAATCTCACCCTTATCAGCCTCATGCTTGAGAGTTGTAGATCCTTATAGATTTTTACTTTGACTTATTATCTTAAGCATAATGGCCAACGTATCTTCATAGCCAAACTATTACACAGTAACAATGAGATGTTATAATGTAACAAAAATAAATGTAATAATGAGGACATATTGATGGTATTGAAATAATTATTTTTATTCAAAGATAAAAACCAACATAATAACTAAAGTAATCATTAATTATTTGTTTGTTATAAAAAAAACAAAAAGAATGGTAGTAGTTTTTGGATATATCCAATTAGGGGTAGCAAAACAGGCATGGCCCACCAGACATGTCCATTTTGTCGGCAGTTTTTTGTGGGACATACCAAGGATTTAAGTCTGCACTCTCTAGTATGTCTGTCGTGTTCCACTCCGTTTTTTCTTGCGTACTTTTTTGGACACATGCATTAACATAAGTTTTGACAACTTTTAGACTCAAAAGATGTGGTGTACGTAGGCCCGTGCCGCCCCGTCCTCATATTTTTTAGGGGTGGACAAATGTTTTAAGTTTGCACTCTACAAAATGCTTGTTCCACCATGCTTTAGTGTTTTGCGGGCTTTTACGGGATAAGTCTAAACTAGACAAACATGTTCATTTGCCACACATATATCCAGCTAGACCCAATCAATCCAAATCCATTTAAAGAATCATGGTGACCAAAATACGCGAATTTTATCCGCCACCATTTTAATTGGTCCTGACACCTCCACATGAACCTTGATTTTACCATAATACCTTTGATTTGAAGCTTATTAGATTTTTTAAAAATATTCGATAATACATGTTGGAGATGCCAAATTTTTGAAAAAATATGGTAAATTAACCATTTCTTTCAATAACATTTTCAGTTTAACTTTTTTATCCATGGAATTTGTTGCCTTGCAATTTTTTTCTAGATTTTGGATTATATGCATTTTATAAATTTATTTTTGGATTAAAAAAGATTGGTATCTAATTTTATACATTTTCATTAAATTTTCTTTTTAAAATATTCAGTAATATACCTATACATGGAATGTATGTGATTTTCTTAAAATCAGATAAAATTATACTTTAATGGTTTGATGTTTTATCAGGGGTATTTATTGTAGAATTTGTTAGAGATATATGTTACCTGCGATTTTAGATTATGAAATTTGTTTAGGACAATACCATATTTCTATGTATGGTCTACCGAATTTTTGTGTTTGAGAGAACAAATTTTAACATATTAAAAAAGATATTTTTAATATTACAAAAATATAGTGGTGTCATATATGATTTTTGGAGTGGCATGTATGATTTTAAGGGTGTGGATAAACTGTTTTTCAAATACATGGGTAGCCCGAGATATAATTTGAGAAAATTTTATCCCTTATCCCATTATTTATACTCCTATATTATGTTTTTAATCAAAATACTCTCGTATAAATAATTTATTAAAAATTAAAAAATATTAAAAAAATAAATATCGAAACTTTTCCGATTAGTTAAAAAATTTAAACACTAACATTCATAATTTTTTTCAAAGTATTTCGATACATAAAATAAAACTTAATATTAAAACTAACTATTAAAATTCTTTTACAAAATTTTCTAATATACAAAATAAAAATTAAAAAATATTAAAAAATTGATTATCAGATCTCTTATGTAAAAAAATTTGGTACATAAAATAAAACTTAAAAAATATGTAAAAATTAACAACCAAAACTTTTTTACAAAGTCTTTCGATACATAAAATAAAATTTAATATTAAAAATTGACTACCAATTTACAAAAATTTTCAATATACAATCTAAAAAAAAAATTGACAGTCAAAACTTTTTTGCAAAGTATATCGGTATACAAAATAAAAATTAATGTTAAAAACAGACTATCGAAACTCTTTTATAAAATCTTTCAATATATAAAATAAAAATTAAAAAATATTAAAAAGTTAATTATCAAAACTCTTTTATAAAGAATTTCGAAATACAAAATAAAAATTAAAAAATATTTTAAAATAAATAATAAATTAATTAAAAATATATTAAAACAGATATTTTTATAAACCGTAAAAGTACACGAATAAAGATAAAAATATGAAGAAAATTTTACCCTATACCCCTACAATTGTACCCATACCCCTACATTAATTTTTTTTTGACCAAAATACCCTCATTTCTGTAAAAAAAAAATTAAAAAAAAAAAATTAAAAAAAAAACGTACCGGAAGACTTTAGGAAAGACTTCCGGAACACACATAATGCATACCGGAACACTTCTCCAAAGAGTTCCGGTATGCAAATTTTTTTGAATTTTTTTTTTATTTGAACCGGAACTCTTTTCTTAAGTGTTCCGGTTTGCTTTTTTTGTGTTCCGGAAGTCTTTCCTAAAGTCTTCCGGTTTGGAAAAATACATACCGGAAGTCTTTTTGCAAGAGTTCCGGTGCGAGGGGTGTGAAAGTGTAATTTTTGCAATTTTCAACTGAATGGTAAAAATAAAATGGTAAATTGATTAAAACCAATTAAGGATAAAATGAGAATTTTTAAATTTTTGTAGGGGTATGGGGTTAATTGTAGGGGTACAAGGTAAAATTTTCAAATATGAAATAAAACTTTCTTAATGGAAAGTGAAAAGCCCATGAAACCAAATCCATACATGAAAAATGAGCAGGTGAGAGTGTAAAAAGGAGTATAATAGACGCTGACACTACAAGTAGCAAATAATAATAATAATAATAATAATAATAATAATAATAATAATAATTAATAATAATAATAATAATAATAATAATAAAAATAAAGATTGGTTCAAAATCTATTCATCAAAGTCATTCTTTTTGTATTAATTAAGACATTCATTAAGATTTTGACACCAATATTTTCTTTTTGGGTCTGTTTTTGACACTAATATTTATTCCTTATTTCCTTTTAGCTTATGGAGTTTAATTTGGTAAAAAGAAAAGAGAAAAGAATCTAATGGATTTCAATTCAGTAAAAAAAAGATATGGAGTTTAATACTAAAAAGATTAAAGAAAAATGTAGTAAAAATCAGTATTATAAAGAAATTTTAAAGCAAATGCGAAGTTATTGACTTCCTTTTTGTTTTATTATAGATTCATTTTTATCTTTTTCATTGGTTTTATTTTTATGTTAAAAAACACTTATTTCCTTTAAATTAGTTAATATGCAATCCAACGTTTTTGACCATTCTTTAAATCCAACTCATAGACTTTTAGCTAGACATTTTAAAAAAAAAACTAAAGAGATAAAATCATTAGTCCATAATATTTTTTCTTAATGATCGTTTCATTTAGTTTTTCCTAAATATAAAGATAATTTAATCACCTCACTCTTATCATATTTAGTGTTGATTTATTTTATCTTTTAAAATAGATTTTTTTTATTTTTATTTTTTAAATGATTTTTATTAAAATATTTTTAAAATAGTAGAAAAAAATTAAATTTGTATTTATAAAAAATTAAAACACAGTCAAAATTATAATTTTTAAAAAATATACATTTTAATTTTTTTTATGAACTGTTATTTGAGATAATTTCAAATTTAATTGATTTTTTTTTTAAATTTTAGTATTAAAATAACTATGACAAAAGATTATAATATCTAATTTAACATTCTAATAATAAATTTTTAAATCAATTTTTCATTTAATTTTTTAACTTTTTAGTAAATTTTTCAACAAAAATACTTACTATGAAAATCATTTCTAAGAAAAAATTGAAACAACTATCCTTATTCTTTTGTTATTCATTTAATTTATATTTACTTTTTTTATAACCTTTTTATTCTCATTCAACTAATTTCATGAGAGGCAATTTTAAAATTACAATTATTTTATTATTTAATATATTAAAGAAGACTAACTACTTTATTTAATAAGTGGAAAAGTTAGTTATTTAGGACCATATCCATAATTTTTCAATTAAGAGTTACATATTAGTCAAAAAGAAACTAAAAGTCACTCATGGTTTTACATCCTCATGTCCATATATAAAAAAAAGTGTCTGGTTTTCCTTAGTTTCAATTATAAAAAAAAAGTCACATGTTATTAATTGATTATTTGACATATACACCCTTATTTTATTTTCAATTAAAAATATCTATTTATATAATCCAGTCCTAGTTTTCTAAAATCATTTAATGTAGGATCATGTTTAGAATAAAATATTTTTTTTATAGTATTTATTGATTTTAGTGACTTTTACTTGTTATAAATAGAACCAAATGTAATAATTATAAACAAAAATTAACTCTTTGATTCATTCAAACCTCAAGATGGCTTCATTTGCAGGCACTACACAGAAATGTAAGGTATGTGAAAAGAAAGTCTACTGGATGGAACAACTCACAGCTGATCATAAAGTGTACCACAAATCTTGCTTTAGATGCCACCATTGCAAGGGTAACCTCAAGGTAGAACACCATCTTTTCATATTTTGTTTTCCTTTTTTTTTTACGAAGGTTTCTTACGACAGAAAACACTGATACGGACATCAATAATAATTTTAATATATATATATATATATAAATTAAAAATACTCACAAGTCTTGATATCAATATCTGATTATGACATCAACACCTACCTGTTTTTTTTTATTTTTTATCTTAGAACTTATTTTATGATATTTAGAAATGTTAATCCTCTTATTATTATGTTTGGTGCAGCTGAGTAACTATTGTTCCTTTGAGAGTGATGTTTATTGTAAGCCTCATTTTGATCAACTCTTTAAGATGACTGGCTATTTGGACAAAAGCTTTGAAGGTGAATATAGTTCATATATATTTTTTTCTCACGCATTAATAAACATTTTTTTTAAAGTTCTTATATTTGACCTTTACATAAATTGGTTATAGGTATTGCAAGAATTTATAGAGCTGAAAGATTTGGTGATCAGGTTCAAGCCAATAACAAGGTTTCAAAATTGTTTGCTGGAACTCAAGAAAAATGTGTTGGTTGCTGCAAAACATTGTACCCAATTGAAAAGGTATATAACTTAATTTATAGGGAATTTATCTACAAATCAAGGACACTAAATATATGAATGATTGGTGTCGTGTTGATACATGTCAAATATCAGACATATTTTTTTAAATCAAAAGTAGCGTTGGTGGAAGTATTTTTCATCAAAAGTATTGAGCTCTTATAGTAACATTAACTATATTCATTTGGATTGTTCATTTTAAGGTGACTGTTGATGGGAAATCATACCATAAGGTTTGCTTTAGGTGTACACATGGAGGTTGTTTGATTAGTCCATCAAATTATGTGGCTCATGAGAATCGTTTTTACTGTAAACACCATCATACTCAGCTATTCAGACAGAAGGGTGATTTCAGCCAATTTGACAAGATTGAACGAGTTCTTGGGGTTCAAAATACCATCATTTGAGTGATATGCATGATTCTTTTTTAGCATTAAATGGCACTTTAAATAATACCTAGTTATTCTATTTGTTTGATTATGTAAAGTTATAATAATTGTGAGGCAAGTTTGTAGAGGACTTTACCATTGTGGTGAGTTTTGTAAGGCTCATAAGTGAGTGGAAATTATCATTGCTTGATTTATTATTTCATAAATAAATTGTTGTAATCATATATATTTTTTAAATATTCTCTTTTCTTTCCCTCTACATAAACTTTCTCATTTCTCTTTTTTCTATGCATGCACAAAATTATAACACACAACCTCTTTTTCTTCACAATCACAAACTTTCTCTTCATCACGATTGAAATAGAATTTGTGTTGTCCTCTTCATCACGAATGAATTAAAACTTTTGTTATTGTCTTCTTCACGTGTGGACTACGTTTTAGATTCTTCTTCATGCATGAATACTAACACTCAAAACTTTTGTTATTTACTTTTTAGTCATTAGAGATGAATTCTTCCAATGATTAGATGCTTGAATGCTTATACTCTTACATACGCACACTTAGTGATAGTCGTTTTATAAGTGATTTATAATGAGTTATTTCTGTAACTTCTATCTCAGTAATTATCCTCCACATATATATATATATATATATATATATATATATATATGCAAGTTTGTTATTTGATCTTGTATATAAAGGGAGTTCATCCCCTCTAATCATAATAAGAAAACAATTATTTTCTCACTGTGTATAATGAAGACACACATTGTTATGGTATTAGAGATAAAAATATCTCTTGTTACTTTCTCTCCTTGCAATTTGGCTCCACGTGCCCCATTTTAGTTTGTCACCTATCCTTGACGCATTCTCTTTCAACTTGTGAAAAATCTACATTATAACTGGTTTCCCCAAATTCTCGTCAGAATCCACCTCTCTCATCTCTATCTTATTCAACACTTTTACCACACGTTGTCTCTTCTTTGGCCTTTCAAGATTGCAATTTTATCTTATCACAGGTTTTCTTTCATTATCTTATCTATCAACTTTCATTATTTTCCTTTATTTCTCTCTCTTCATCTCTACTCCTCACCGTTCTCTCACCAAATTCACCCCAAAGCCAGTTTTATCTTCTCTTTCTTCAAACCTTCAAACCCATATTCATCAATATCAAGAATTTTCGCCAAAAAATTACTTCTTTCACCCCAAAATTCATCATATACAACACCTTCTTCATACATTCATCCTCACAAATTCAACCACTTTCCACACAATTTCATCCCTATCCATAAATTTGAACCTTTTTCCAAGAAATTTGTTCCTTTCCCCCCAAATCTTCAAACCCTAACAAAACCCTTCATGGAAATTTGAGCCTTTTTTTCCAGAATTTCAAACCTTTTTCAAGAAATTCGTTCCTTTTTCCCAAATCTTCAAACATTAACAAAAATATTCAAAACTTTCAACCCCCACCCTCCTCAAATCAAATATGGCAATTCCCTATTTTCTTGACTTTGCAACAAACCCCTCCAACCCTTACTACATTCATCCTAATGAAAACCACACCCTAATTCTTGTTTCTCCCTTTCTAGACAACAAAAAATAGAGTTGTTTCCTGTCTTGCCCCTATTTTAAAAAAATTATCCCAATATACCCCATTCTGAAAAAAAAAATTCCCAGACTATCCCTTTTTTAGTTGGGCCTCGTCACTTGATTTGACGAGGGGATGCTGAATTCTTTTTCCCTTGTAGGCTCGTCACTTCAAGTGACGAGGTGTTAAAGATTTTCGTTTATTTATTTATTTATATTTTAAATAGTATATTAAATACTAATGTAATTGTTTTTTAAATATTAATTCTATATTTTATTAAATATTAATTCTATATTTAATGATAATAAGGAAATTGTGATATTATTATTAAATAGTAAATAATTATATTTGAAATAGTAAATAATTATAGTTTTTAATTGATTTAATTATATAATTGTAGTTATAGTTTTTAATTGATTTAATTGATATAATTGTGATAATTATAATTTTTAATTGATATAATTGTGATAATTTTTAATTGATTTAAATAAATTGTAATTAATTATAGTTTTTATTGATAACAAAAAAATTGTGATATTATTAGTTTTGAAATATTAATAATAAATATGATTAATTGATATAATGAAAGCAAATACATTTTATTGATATAATGGAAGAAATACATTTTATTGATTTAATGGAAGCAATACATTTTATCTATAGTGATCGCCTGTTCCACATCTTGTGCCAACTTTTTTTCGTTTTCCCTTGCCCAATTCTTCTTGTCTTTGTCTTACGGGAGACGAAGATGAGTCGGAAGACAATTCATCAAGGGCGTTTTGTTGTTGTTGTTGACTTTGACGTTGCTGTGATGTGTTAGGAGGCATATCCATAACGTCGAGTTCTTGAACGCCAAAAGAAGGCATACTCATTAAATGGTCATCGGTGAGGTCAAAGTTGGGTAGTGAATGTGTGGTTTGTGTGTAGGTTTGGGGTGGGGTGTGTTGGATAGGAGGATAATACACATCATCAGGGTTGTATATGGGAGTGGGATGTGCGTATGTGGTGTTAGAAGGTTGGGGTTGAGAATGAGGGTTTGAGTATTCGAAGTTGGGTTGAGGAATTGGAGTGTATTGTATGGGTGGGCGTAGGTTGGGTTGTTGTTGATATTGTTGGTTGTAAAAGTAGTTTGTTGGAGGGAATGGAGTTTGGGGATTATGGTGTTGGGTTGAGGTGGAATAAAAGGTGTGTTGTTGGGTGGTCTGGATGTGTTGGTATGTTTGTTGAGCTGAGGATGATGGTTGGTTATGTTGTTGTGGGGGTGATGTTATGTGTTGGGTTTTGGGTGTTGGGTTGAGGAAGCTACACGTTGACGGGGATCATCCAAAATTATGTCGGAGCAACGTGCATAAAAGGAATGATAAAAACCAATTCATGTATTGTCTACCCGGCTTAGACTCACCAATGACCGAGTTTCCTTGTAACACCAAATGCCTTCTTCTTTTCCATTCTTTCAGCTCTTCTTTATTTAAATCTTGCCAATGCGTGTCCCAAGCTTTGACCATAGTCATGTTATGGTGTTCACTTAGACATCTTGGCGAAGACGGTATTTGTTGTTCAAATCCAAATTGGAGTTTGACTCGATCCGTCTGGTGCATCTCAACGGTATAGAAACATATGATATATGTTATTGCACTCCAGACTCGGCTGTCATTATAATCAGGCACTGGATATTGTATGTACGACCTCCAAATAAACTGTTAAAAGAAATATAACTATTAGAATGTATAAAATAAATAACTTTAATATTATAATTAATATTAGAATGTATACAATAAATTTAAATAAGTTTAATATTATAATTAATATTAGAATGTATATAATAAATTTAAATAAGTTAAATATTATAAATAATCATTCTTACATCTTTTTCTTCCATGTGTTCTAATGCAACACGGTACCCTTGTAAATGATGTCGAGGATTAGTTCGATAATTCATACCTCGTTTGCACCATCTTGCATATTAAAAAAAAATACGTTAAAGTGATGTATAAATAATTTGAATAAATTTAAATTGCATTTAAATGAAAATCGTTACCTTAATGCATAAGGAAATGATGGAACCTCGTTACTAACTGGGGCTATCAAGGGTATGCGTGTGAATGCCCATACAGTTAGTAATACCACACATCCTCCTATGCTCTTTACTCCTCTATGGGCCGCCTTGCACATATGTCTATATAATGTAGCCAAACAAGCAGAACCCCAATGTATGAATTACATTTTTCAAGGTCTCCTACTAAAGGTAACCAAGAAGAATGCAACAAATTGTGACTTTTATCTGGCATTAAAAAAGTAGCAATTAAAAGTAAAATATAAATTTTTGCATGTAAAATATTTTCTACCTCGGACGGGTTAGGGTTATTTTTGAGTTGCGTTAATACTGCTTCTAGCCAAACAATTTTGATAGAAGCCCCATTTTTATCCGAGGCGGTTGGTTGGATTCCCAAATTTTCCATGTAAACGTCATTGGTTACGTTTGTTGGCCCATTGACAGCTTTTCCATGGATTCGGAGACCGAATAACATGCTCACATCCTCTAATGTGATGGTACATTCACCGGTTGGTAAATGAAATGTATGTGTCTCCGGTCTCCATCTCTCTAACAATGCCACAATGAGTTTAGAGTCTACTTTTAGACTTGTAATTTTTTCCACATTCGCAAAACCTGCTAGCTCCAAGTACAGTATTATAACCGCACTTGGTTGAATATATGAATGCGAATGAACCCGAAAATTTCCATCTTGCTGAAATTAAAATAAATAACAGTAATGAATATTTGGTCTAATAAAGAACGGAAATAAAAAACGATAATAAAAATGAATATTTGAATGAGACTTACGTATTCGGCGATGTTTGCCGCCGTCCCACGGTGTGATTCGCCCATCCATAGGAAAGACATCTTGAAAGGAAGTGTAGAAATTGAAGAGAGTAAATATTTGAAGAGGGTAAGAATGTGTGAAATAGAAATTGTAGGTAGATGATGAGTAAGAAGTGTAGAAGTATTGAATATTTATAGTGGTAAAATTATAATAAAAAACTTTGGTAAAATTTTGAATAGGGTTTTGGATTAGACTCTTGCATGGCATGTAATGCATGCAAAAAAAATTGTAAGTATTCCCTACAACGTTAGATTCCCACGCTGAAGGGAAAACTCAATGCCAATTTCCTGCACCAATGGCTCATCACTTTGATTGATGAGCTGTACCTACTTCTTCATCCCCTCGTCAAATGGAATGACGAGTGCAAGCGTTCTCTTTGTTGCCTCGTCAAATGGAATGGCGAGGGCTTTATGCCTAGGGTTTTGGCTCGTCACTCCAAGTGACGAGGTATCACATGCAATTTTCAGCACGCGTTTCCCTCTCTCTCTATTGAATATTTATGTGATTTGGATTTTGTTTTATTATGCTTACCAAATCAAATTGATATTTCCTATAAATACTACTACTACCTCATTTACATTCACCAAACCAAATCCTCATATATATTCACACCAACTAAAATTCTCATTTATAATCACACCAACTCAAATCCTCATTTTACACATCCATGGCTCAAAGAAATTTAATTGTTTCTATCCATTCCGAAGGATCACTTTTCACAGATGAAAGTGAGGGATTCTCATTTTGCAATACGAATGTAACTATGTTCAAAATCCACATCAACTCCGACTATCATCATTTAAAAGACCGTATTGAAAAGAAATTGCAACGTTATGTTGAAGACATCATTTACCGTCAACCATTATTTAATGGAGATGATAATACCGTCTTTCACATAATGACACCGATTAAGACCGACGAAGATGTCAGGTCGATGTCTCAATGTCATGTAACATTATCTCAATTACCCAGCATTGAGATATATGTTCGTCTAGTCGATAATCTTGAAGAACAACCGAGTGACAATGTTGAGGAACAACCGTCTCACAACGAAAATCACTGTTATCCAACGCAATTTGTACAGTCACACGACTATGGAATGAGTCAAGCCATTGACGAAGAGCCGACTCAAAATAATGAACCTTTCATACCAAATGAAGAGGTGGGAGAGAATAGTGAGGATGATCTTGAGGAGGTTCGATTTGAAGATCTATTCGGTGTTAGCGATGACGATGACAATGAGGACATATTCGACACACCGGCCGTTGCACTAAGAGCGCAAACAATTAGTTTGTACAACCCACCTGCGCACATGCAAAACATAAGTTTGGATGATGCTGAACCAATCTCCGTTTTCGGCAGTTTCATACCAACTCACAACTTTGACGAAATAGAGGAGGGCATAGAGTATGAAGATAAGGAAGAGTGTCTTCTGGCGTTGCAACAATGGCATATAAAACGTAGTCTAGATTTTTCTGTGGTTAAATCTGACAGTGTACGTTTTGTCATCAAATGTAGAAATTCAACATGCAATTTCAAATGCAGGGTCTCTTTGCGCAAGGGAAACTCAAGGTGGAGAGTTGGTAAGTCTAGTGGGCCTCATACGTGCACAACCACTTCCATGTCACAAGACCATACAAAACTCAGTTCAGAAATGATTAGCAAGAGCATAATGGAGCTTGTAAATCGGGACGCTTCTCTTAAGGTGAAGGTTATCATTGCTCATGTTGTTGAGAAATACCGGTATATCATATCATACAAAAAGGCATGGATTGCAAAGTGTAAGGCGGTTGAGTCGCTCTATGGAAATTGGGAGACATCTTACAACGATCTTCCGCAGTGGATACTTGTAATGAAACATATCTGCCAGGTACCATTATAGAATTACAAACCCTACCTGTGATTTCAAATGATGGTTCATACTTGGGTGACCAAAGGATATTTCATCGTCTGTTTTGGGCGTTTAGACCATGTATACGTGGCTTCGCGTATTGTAAACCAATTGTGCAGGTTGATGGAACTTGGTTGTATGGCAAGTACAGAGGGACTCTACTGATGGCTGTGGCACAGGATGGGAACGGGAACATATTTCCGATAGCGTTCGCATTGGTTGAAAGTGAGACAAAGGAAGCCTGGAGTTTCTTTCTTAAGAATTTGAGAATGCATGTTACCCCCAAGCAAATCTATGCCTAATATCAGACAGGCATGAATCAATAAAGAGTGCATACAACAACCCGGAAAATGGATGGCAGTTTCCTCCTTCATCACACGTCTATTGCATCAGACATATCGCGCAAAACTTCATGCGGGAGATTAAAGACAAGGATCTGCGGAAAATAGTTGTTAACATGGGTTATGCGTTAACAGAGGCAACGTTTAACTACTATCGGGGGGAAATCCGAAGAACAAACAACGACGCTTTATCATGGATAGACAACATCCCTCGCGAGAAGTGGGCAAGGGCATTTGACGGAGGGCAACGCTGGGGTCACATGACAACTAACCTAGCAGAAGCAATGAATGCGGTGTTGAAAGAAACCCGGAACCTTCCAATCACTGCATTGGTCAAATCTACGTACTATCGTTTAGGATCACTATTTGGTAGAAGAGGCCATCAGTGGACAAAAATGTTAGCCTCTGGGAAGGTTTTCACTGATAACTGCAACAAGGGGATGGCTGAGGAAGTCATCAAAGCTAACACGCATAACGTCATGCAGTTCGACCGAGAGAGATTTTATTTCATGGTCCAAGAGAAGATTAATCATAACGACGGTCGACCAACCGGAACGTTCAGCGTTGATCTGAGGAAACAACACTGTGACTGTGGGAAATTTCAGGCATTTCACTTACCTTGCTCCCATGTAATCGCAGCATGTTCGAGCATACGCCAGGACTATTCCATTCACATTCCAGACGTCTTCAAAATTCGTAACGTCTTCAAGGTCTATCAGGAGAGTTTCCTAGGACTTCCCCATGAGGAGAATTGACCATAATATGAAGGATTTACTCTTTGCCACGGCGACTCTATGAGAAGGAGGAAGAAAGGGCACCCAAACAGCACCAGGATTAGAACCGAGATGGATGACGTTGAGAAGGAGAAGAGAAGGTGTGGAATTTGTCGCGAAATAGGACACATGCATAGGAAATGTCCTAATGTTGCAGGATCATCCCAAAGACCTTCCAAATGATTATCTTGTTGTTTTAAATATCCGTTCAGATGACTATGTTTATTTATTTATTTATTAACTACTATGCACATAATATATATAAACCATTTTGTATTTCTAATGTCTTTTGGGAACAAACATTTATGAAATACATTTGTTAATCAAAGGGTTATGGTTACAAAGTAAGACCACATTAACTAAACAACAACAACAACCAACACAACTAGTAATTAAAAAACTAATCAACAACAACAACCAACACAAGTGGACCTTCAACTCCTCTATTAACTTCACCACTATGTGCCGAAAACATACGTTGGACATCTTCATCATTTTCTATACGATCCAGGTAATACATGTACGTACCATCGGGGCTTGCATCAGTCAACGTTATGTATGGACAACGATACTCTAGTTTCCTCACCTTCATACGACGCCCGCCCAACTGTCGGAAGCCAGTGTGGATGGCAGAAATCAGTGTTCTGAAATTCCATTGCGGATCAAGGCAAACACTCATTTTTTCACCGTGTCCATAAAATACAAGACCACAAACAGACATTATGAACTAAAGAAAGGATTTGGTGGTCTGAGTTACATTTCTACAAGTTCTGCTACTTATACAAAAATTAATAGTTGAATACTCGGCAAATCATTGGCCGAGACAGTACAAACACAAAAACTTTTTGGCGGGAAAGATATCATTCCCAAAAAAATATTGACATTTTGGAGGGAAAAATAACAATTTTATTATTAATATATAAAACACCAACTATTTCTATTATTAATATTCTAAAAATTATTCATTTTTATTATTAATATTTCAAAAATAATAATATCACAAATTATTATAATAATAATAATAATAATAATAATAATAATAATAATTATTTACTATTTACTATTTATTATAAATTATTTACTATTTATTTTAAATATTTTCTTATAAACAAATTATTATTATTTTTAATTAAATCAATTATATTAATTAAATATAGAATTAATATTTAAAAAATAATTATATTAATTATTATTAGATTTTTAATATACTATTTAAAATATAAATAAAAAAAAACGAAAATCTTTAACACCTCGTCACTTCAAGTGACGAGCCTACAAGGGAAAAAAAAATCAGCATCCCCGCGTCAAACCAAGTGACGAGGCCCAACTAAAAAAGGGGGTAGACTGGGATTTTTTTTTCAGAATGGGGGTATATTGGGATAATTTTTTCAAAATAGGGGCATTTCAAGCAAAAACTCCAAAAAATACCTCCCTTAGGCTTGTTCCATGAAGGTAGCTCTGATTTCTAAAAATAAGATATGTTTCGTCGATGACACCTTCAATAAACCCATCGTAAATCACACTCTACAAGATTCTTGGGTTCGTTGCAACAACCTTGTCCTTTCATGGATCCAAAATTCTGTCTCTAAAAGTATTGTGCAATTTATCCTTTGGTTCAATAATTCCTCCACCGTTTAGAAGAATCTCTGAAATTCTGTTTTTGAAGGTGATATACTTCGGCTCTCTGATCTCCAAGACAATCTTGTTCGTCTCCAACAGGGGTCTCTTGACATCTCCACTTACTTCACTCAATTACCCTCTATATGAGAACAAATTGTAAGTTTAAGGAGTGCCTTAGAGGGGGGGATGAACGAGGCACTTAGACGATTTTCCGGATTTTTTTTGGTTTATTGAACTTTCTTGAGATGCTTATGTGATGAAAAGCGGTAAAGTGCAGAAAGTAAAGAATACCATGATGTATAGTGGTTCCCCTCACAGATTGAGAGTACTCCACTCCCCTTTCAACACGAAAGAGAATTCACTATAATATTAGATTCCTAGACAAGACACCTTAAGGCCTTTCTATCTAATTCTAATACACCAAGAACAATCTTCTTGGACTTACAATGTTTAAAGTCCAATCGAGACTCAAATTCTCACAAAAGGACCTCTTGCATCCACACACCGGATAGCAAGGATAAAACCTTACAAACTTATTCTTAACAATCCTAAAAATAAGTTGTAATTAAGAGATACAATTCTGAATTTTTGTAGAAGATGAAATAGTTGAAAATTTGAAGTATATCAATTTATCAATTGATCTTCTCATTTGTAACACTTAATTCTCACAATAATTATACAAGTGTTCTTTGTATGGAATGAAACTATGATGCTTAAAAAGAAGGTTTATACAAGGTTTCACTCTTAAGAAAATTTGGAAGAACACTTGAAAAATGTTTGAAAGAATATGAGTAATTGATTTGAAATTTTTGCAAGGAGGTCAATTTGAAATCTGAAAAAAATGATGTATATATGTTGTCTAAACACCTCCTCAAATGGATGCAATTACCCAAAGGATGTCATGGTTCATGGTAAAGAAAATAGAAAAGTTTCCATGAAGAGATGCACTGATTTTTGCCTCTGGTTCAGTGGTAATCGATTACCTTAATATGGGTAATCGGTTACTTGCCTCCAACGTGCAAAGATATTTTAATTTTTCACAGAGTAATCGATTACCTTAAAATGGATAGTTGATTACTTCATCCCAGATTTGAAAAATAGCTTAAAATAATGAAGTGTTATGATTTCTTTGATGCATAAAATTACTTCCAATGATTATGGCATGAATGAGACATGTTTTGAACACTTGTATAATCATCTAGAGGTCAAGTGTTATACCTATTCATTTGAAATACGAATCTTCATGAGTTTCATCGAGACTTGATCATTTAGTTGAAAACTTCCTTCATGAGCTTGAATCTTGATCAATCCTTTTTGTTAATCAATCTTAGATTTGTAGAGAAGTTTGTCATCATCAAAACATTTGAGAAGTCATGTCTTCACAATCTCCCCCTTTTTGATGATGATAACCTCAAAAAAATGAAAGTTCGATCCAAACATGTTTCTCTAGCAAATGCTCCCCCTTAATTGATGCTCCCCCTTAATTTATGATTTAAGGAGTCTTTTGAAATCTGCATTTTGTTAGAGAGAAACAGAAAACAAAGAAATAACACAATAACAATCTCTTCTCCCCCTTTGTCATTAACAAAAAGGGTAAAATAAGTAACAATATGCAAACAGTAACAGTGGTAATCGATTACTCTAAAAAGGGTAATCGATTACATAGATGAAAAACACGTGAGGAAGGCAAAAATAGGCAGGATAATCGATTACCCAATTTGGAGTAACCGATTACTCTAAGAAAAAAGTGAAAAAAGAGTAGCTTTGCACAACCCAAAATATGAAGGATTTTAAAAAAAAAAAAAGTTTGACAAGGTAATATACATACTAATGCAATTTTGAGTGAATTTTTTTTTTAATCAAAAAATTAAATTTACCTAATATAAAATCAACAAAAGGCAAAAATTTCATATACACATTTTAAAGAGAAATTTCAAAAATTAAAAACTTATGTACCTTGGCCTCATTATAATGTATAGTGAATAATTATGGAAGATTTATGATCGGTCACCATTTCCATTGAATTCCCACCTTTGATCCGACATATTTTCATCTGTTTGGTAAGATTTGTGGTTGTTTTTAGTTGTTTTATAGTCATTTAACATGTTTTGTTAGTTTATTATCGCATTGCATTTTGTTACATGTTTGTGTCAAAAAGTCTCTTTTATGCTTCGATTTGGTAGTGTTATTGTTACAGGTTATTGCATAGGTTCAAAAGGGCTAATAGCTGATTGTTGGATGCTCAGAAAGACAAAAATATGAAGATACAACAGGTCAACACGAGCCCCCATGTGCATCAACACGGCCCGTGTTGTTTGCCAGGAAAAGAGAGCTCAAAGAGGTAAAACAAAGGGTTAACACGGGCACCCGTGTGAATCCACACGGCCCGTGTTGATGCCCCTGTAGCTTTCTCTAAAAATTACACCTTTTGAAGATCAACACGGGCACCCGTGTGAATCAACACGGCCCGTGTTGATGGGCGCGACTGGGAATTTCTACTTCATGTTGTGTGGATCTGCCCTGTTCATTAAGGGTATTTTGGACTTTTTGCTGGGGGAAAATCCATCTGAGGCTATTAGAAGACTTGGGAGAGAAAGAGAAGAGGATTTTTTGTCGTACGAAAGAAAATATTTCACTGGAGAAGATAGCTACTACGGAGGATTTGAAGACGTCGAGATTCAAGGGCATCAATCATTGAAGATCAAAATCTCCTAATTCTTTGTAATGTTTAATTTCCATACTATGATTTCTTTGCATACTATGAGAGGATAAACCCCCAATGCTAGGGGGGTGGTCCTGATTTGATCTGATGTTATGAATTCTAACTATGGATTTCCTTATTACTATGTTACGAATTTCAATTCAATTGTGTGATGTGCTTATGCTTTTGTATCGGACAAATACAATTAGATCTATGACTATCAATAACAGGATTGTGATTGTTAGGGTTTTCACACAATTTGATTTATAATTGAATCACCTAGGACTAGGAACTTTTGTAATTCACCATAAACCTTGATATTGTTTATGATTAAAACCAATGATTAATTGAATGGACATTTGAGTAAGAATTGGTAGTTTAATGGGTTCTTCTTTAAGGACTTAAGGAAGAACATTCTGAGGTTAGGTAATTGAATGTTTCATGTGTATTAAGGAAATCTTGACTAAATTCATAACTGGTTAAATCAACCACTCACCCTAGCATGTTTCATCTTAATCAATTATTCTTCACTATCTTTTTGTGTTTACTGTTATAAATTCCCAAAACCAACCAAACCATTGTGTTTTTGTTCAAATAGAATCAGAAGTAAAATAAGTATTTCCTACGCAATCCCTGAGATCGATACTTGGGAATAAAACTCCTTATTACTACATCGATACTTGGGAATAAAACTCCTTATTACTACATCGGTAAAAATAGTACACTTGTTACTTTTCCGATCAAGTTTTTGGCGCCGTTACCGGGGAGGACCACTTCCCCTTACCTTTTATTGATCAGATGTTGGAAAGATCAGCAGGTCATGATTTCTATTGTTTTCTGGATGGGTATTGTAACACCCCGATAAAAATAAGATAATTATTTAATTTAAGTTAATATTATATTTATTAATTTAATTAAATAATTGGAATTATTGGATTATTATTATTATTATTGGAATAATAATTATTGGAAAATATATATAAGTTGGAAATAAAGAAAAAGAGTCCATTTGGTAAATAAAAGGGTTTTACGTGAAAAACAGAGAAGCGGCTGAAAAGAGGAAAAGAGCAAGAGGGAGAGCAAGAGAACGAAGGTTGGAGAAGAGAAGAGCTTGAAGCTTAAAGATTGCCGGATTAACTCAGGTAAGGGGGGTTTATCGTCGTTTAATGGGTATTATGGGTTAACATGTAATGGGTAGTGATAAGCCGTTGAATTGACCCTAATTGGGATTGTTGAATGCTGAGAAATTGTGTTGGATAAGTTGCGTTAAAGCTGTAATTGAATCTGTATTTGTGTGAGTTGTGTATTCCCGAACGTATAGCTTTTTACGGAATCGGAATCGGAGGTCCGGAAGTCCTCCAACGGCGGAAAATGCGGATAATTCTGCATTCTGCTTCGTGTTAGCGCAGGAACAGCTTTCTGTCTTGCGTTAACCGGTTAACCCAGGGCGTTAACCGGTTAACACTGTTATGAATTGTGAAAAATTGATGTTTTGTCTGCGTTAACCGGTTAACCCAGGGTGTTAACCGGTTAACACTGTTGTGATTTCTGAGAAATTGCTGTTCTGTCTGCGTTAACCGGTTAACCCAGGGCGTTAACCGGTTAACACTGTTAAATTGGCCAGGAAGCGTGTTTTGGTCTGCGTTAACCGTTAACCCAGGGCGTTAACCGGTTAACACTGTTGAAAAATGGGAAAATTGGTACTTTAATATTGTGAACATAATTGGTGATTGGCCTATATCGGTGTGTGATATAGTAGGGATTATTTCCCGTTGTTTTGAGTAGGATAGGTATTAGTAGAGTGTGCTAATGCTGTGACTGAATTATTTGGCATGACATAATATGATTATGTGATAAATATGATGATATGTAAAATATGCATAATGTTGTGACTGTATATATTATGTGTGTAATTGTGGATGGACTGTTTTATGGCTTAGAGTGTGAGCATATGTCCATTGTGGATTGTTATTGATGTTGCATGCTAGGTGATTTGGCATAGCATAATGTGGCCTTTATGGTGGTAGCTAATTCCCATGGTGAGGAATTAGTGATGTTAGTCATTTTGGACTGTTGTTGATGTTGCATGCTAGGTGATTAGCGTGCATAGCATGGCCCTTGGGGTGGTAGCTAATTCCCATGGTGAGGAATTAGTGATGTGAGTCACTAGGTCTCAAATGAGTGGGACTAGTGAGCTTGGTAGCCGTACCTGGATTTGGTCGGTGAAGTTGAACTATATGTTCACGAATAGTCGGTACCGCATGCATGGAGTCTCATTGCATAATGTATGTATGGCGTATAATATGAATGGATGTATTCCAATATTATACGTGTGTTTTATGTTGGTGTTGAGTATGAATTGAGATTATACGTGTGCCTTATGTTGGTGTTGAGTATGAAGGTTGAGTTGTTGTGCCGTTACTGAATGTGTGTTATGATTAGGGTGATGAAATGTGTTAAATTACTTAACATTGCATGATATTTTATAATGCTTATTATATCGATTGAGGAACTCACCCTTACAACTGTTTTTCAGGTAACGAGCATTGATTGAGTAGGAGCTAGTGCTTGGAGTCTAGTGTAGTTCCTTAGTGGGTCATGCTCTGGTAGATGTAACATCGGGATGGGATGTTTTAAATGTTTATTGTTGGTTGTGAACCAGTTTACATGTAATATGCTACATGTTTTGAATGATTGATTTGATCTCTATCCGCTGCGTATTGTGCAATGCTTTATGTTTTGAATTAAATAATGAGCATGACTAAATATTATGGTGAATGGTGTGAAGTATTTGTGTGACACCCTTAATTGCACCTTTACTCTGATGTATATATTTGTTGTTTTAATTAAATAATTGGGGTAATTTAGAAGGGTGTTACATTAGTGGTATCAGAGCATAGTCGGTCGTGTCGAGTCGTAATTATTATGTTTCCCTGTATGTGATAGGTGTTGTGTAACCCTATCCGTACTTATTGTTTTAGCTTGTTGGGTTTTCAGAATAGAGATGGCTGGAAGAGGTAGAGATGATGCTGCGATTGCTGAGGCTCTGGGTATGCTAGCTGGAGTACTTGGAGGAAATCCGAATGTTGCAGGAATGGGAGCTGCTCGTCAACTGAGTGAGTTCCAGAAGAACAATCCTCCAATGTTCAAGGGAGCATACGATCCAGATGGTGCTCAGAAGTGGTTGAAGGAGATCGAGAGGATCTTCCGAGTGACTGAGTGTGCCGATAACCAGAAGGTCAGGTTCGGTACGCATATGCTGTCAGAAGAAGCAGATGATTGGTGGGTTGCTACCCGCACTGAGTTGGAATCTGCTGGGAATGCTGAGATCACTTGGGCTGTGTTCAGAGAGAGATTTCTGAGGAAGTATTTTCCAGAGGATGTTAGAGGAAAGAAAGAGATAGAGTTCTTAGAATTGAAGCAGGGCAATCGGTCTGTTACTGAGTATGCTGCTAAGTTCACAGAGCTGTCGAAGTATTACACTCCCTATGATGAGGCTACTGGGGAATTTTCAAAATGTGTGAAGTTTGAGAACGGGTTGCGTCCCGAGATCAAGCAGGCTATTGGATATCAGCGGATTAGAGTGTTTTCTGATTTGGTTGACTGTTGCAGGATTTTTGAACAGGATACCAAGGCCAGAGCGGAGAGCTATCAGCAGAGGGTTGATAGGAAAGGCAAGAATCAGAATGATCGTGGGAAACCGTATGCAGCTGGCAAAGGTTTCCAGCGACAGAGTGGGATGAAGAGGCCTAGTGGGGGAGACTCTAGTGCCCCTGCTAAGTGTTACAGATGTGGTCAGGCTGGACATCGTTTCCATGAGTGTACCAGTGCTGAGAAGAAGTGTTTCAAGTGTGGCAAAGGTGGTCACTTGGCTGCAGAGTGCCGGTTGAAGACTATGACTTGTTTCAACTGTGGAGAGGTGGGTCATATCAGTCCACAGTGTCCTAAGCCGAAGAAAGAGAACCAGTCGGGAGGCAAGGTCTTTGCTTTATCGGGTTCCGAGACTTCTGCAGATGATCGTTTGATCCGAGGTACGTGTTATATTAATGGCTTTCCTCTTGTAGCTATTATTGACACAGGTGCGACTCATTCTTTTATATCTTTGGATTGTGCTGTGAAACTTAAGTTAGAGATATCTGAGATGCGTGGTAGTATGGTGATTGATACTCCTGCGAAGGGTTCAGTGACTACTACTTCAGTTTGTTTGAATTGTCCGTTGAGTATTTTTGGTAGAGACTTTGGGATAGACCTTGTGTGTCTTCCACTAGTGCAGATTGATGTTATTCTGGGTATGAACTGGTTGGTGTGTAACCGAGTCTATATCAATTGTTTTGATAAGACTGTAATCTTTCCTGAGATTGAGGAAGGGAAGAGTTTGTTTCTATCTGCAAGGCAGGTGAATGAGGCAGTAGCAGATGGGGCAGAGTTGTTCATGCTGTTAGCGACTTTGGAGGCTAAAGATAAACTGGTGATTCGCGATCTAGCCGTGGTGTGTGATTTTCCTGATGTGTTTCCGGAAGAAGTGAATGAATTACCGCCGGAGCGTGAAGTTGAGTTCTCGATTGATTTGGTACCTGGTACTAGGCCGATATCGATGGCTCCGTACCGTATGTCTACTGTTGAGTTAACTGAATTGAAGAGTCAGCTGGAAGATCTGTTGGATAAGAAATTTATTCGTCCGAGTGTGTCACCGTGGGGTGCACCAGTGTTATTGGTTAAGAAGAAAGAAGGTACTATGAGGTTGTGTGTGGACTACAGGCAACTGAATAAAGTGACGATAAAGAATCGGTATCCTTTGCCGAGGATTGATGATTTGATGGATCAGTTGGTTGGTGCGAGTGTGTTCAGCAAAATAGATTTGAGATCGGGGTATCATCAGATACGTGTGAAGACTGAGGATATTCAGAAGACTGCTTTCAGAACGAGGTATGGACATTATGAGTATTCTGTAATGCCTTTTGGTGTGACTAATGCGCCTGGAGTGTTTATGGAGTATATGAATAGGATTTTCCATCCGTACCTAGATCAGTTTGTTGTGGTGTTTATTGACGATATTTTGGTGTATTCGAAATCTGAAGAAGAGCATGCTGAACATTTGAGAGTGGTTTTGGGAGTCCTGCGAGAAAAGAAGTTATTTGCTAAACTGTCTAAGTGTGAATTTTGGTTAGAAGAGGTTAGTTTTCTTGGTCATGTAATTTCAAGAGGTGGTGTTGCTGTTGATCCTTCTAAGATAGAAGCGGTATCTAAGTGGGAAGCTCCGAAGTCAGTTTCTGAGATAAGGAGTTTTCTTGGGCTTGCAGGTTATTATAGGAAATTCATTGAGGGATTTTCTAGGTTGGCGTTACCGTTGACGATGTTGACTAGAAAGGGGCAAGCGTTTGTTTGGGATTCAAAATGTGAAGAAGGTTTCCAAGAGTTAAAGAGAAGGTTGACTACTGCTCCTATTCTGATATTACCGAGTTCGTCGGAATTATTTGAAGTTTACTGTGATGCTTCATTGTTGGGTTTGGGTGGTGTGTTGATGCAGAATAAGCAGGTTATAGCTTATGCTTCGAGACAACTGAGGGTTCATGAGAGGAACTATCCGACACACGATTTAGAGTTGGCAGCTGTGGTATTTGTTCTGAAGTTATGGAGGCATTACTTGTACGGGTCAAGATTTGAGGTTTTCAGTGACCATAAAAGTTTAAAGTATTTGTTTGATCAGAAAGAGCTGAATATGAGACAGAGGAGATGGTTAGAGTTTCTGAAGGATTATGACTTTGGTTTGAATTACCATCCGGGTAAAGCAAACGTAGTAGCTGATGCATTGAGTCGGAAATCATTGCATATGTCTATGTTAATGGTTAGAGAATTGGATTTAATTGAGCAGTTTAGAGACTTGAGTTTGGTGTGTGAGAGTACTCACAATAGTGTTAAATTGGGAATGTTGAAGTTAACGAGTGGTATTCTGGATGAGATTAGAGAGGGTCAGAAATCCGATGTGCTTTTGGTTGATAAGTTGACTCTAGTGAATCAAGGTCAAGGTGGTGAATTCAGAGTTGATGAGAATGGTGTTTTGAAATTTGGTAATCGGGTGTGTATTCCGGATGTTACCGAGCTTAAGAAGAGTATTCTTGAGGAAGGACATCGTAGTGGCCTGAGTATTCATCCTGGGGCTACGAAGATGTACCATGATTTGAAAAAGTTATTTTGGTGGCCGGGAATGAAAAGAGAAATTGCGAGTTTTGTTTATTCTTGTTTGACTTGTCAGAAGTCAAAGATTGAGCATCAGAAGCCGTCTGGGCTAATGCAACCGTTGGCTATTCCAGAGTGGAAGTGGGATAGTATCAGTATGGATTTTGTTTCTGGTTTACCGAGGACAATTAAGAATTTTGAAGCTATTTGGGTGATTGTTGACAGACTGACGAAATCGGCTCATTTCATTCCGATCAGAATGGATTGTCCGTTAGAGAGATTAGCCGAGTTGTATATTGAGAAGATTGTAAGTTTGCATGGTATTCCGTCTAGTATTGTTTCGGACAGAGATCCTAGATTTACATCGAAGTTCTGGGAAGGTTTGCAGAGGGCTTTGGGAACTAAGCTGAGATTGAGTTCTGCATATCATCCGCAGACTGATGGTCAGACTGAGAGGACGATTCAGTCATTGGAAGATCTTTTGAGAGCATGTGTTTTGGAAAAGGGAGGTGCTTGGGATCGTTATTTACCTTTGATTGAGTTTACCTACAACAATAGTTTTCATTCGAGCATTGGTATGACACCGTTTGAAGCTTTGTATGGTAGGAGATGTCGGACGCCTTTATGTTGGTATGAGTCCGGTGAGAGTGCCGTGGTTGGACCGGAGATTGTTCAACAAACTACGGAAAAGATTAAGATGATTCAGGAGAAGATGAGAATTGCTCAGAGTCGTCAGAAGAGTTATCACGACAAGAGAAGGAAGTCACTTGAGTTCCAAGAGGGAGATCATGTGTTTCTTCGTGTTACTCCGATAACTGGTGTTGGTCGAGCTTTGAAGTCAAAGAAGTTGACACCTCGATTTATTGGTCCTTATCAGATTTTGGAGAGGATAGGGGAGGTAGCCTATCGTATCGCTTTACCGCCGTCGCTTGCGAATTTGCATGAGGTTTTTCATGTGTCTCAGTTGAGGAGGTACATTCATGATTCGTCGCATGTAGTCCAAATAGATGATGTACAGGTGAGAGATAACCTGACTGTTGAAACATCACCTATGAGGATCGAGGATAGAGAGTTGAAGCAGTTACGGGGTAAAGAGATTGCTTTGGTAAAGGTAGCTTGGGGAGGACCAGCAGGTGGCAACGTAACTTGGGAACTTGAGAGTCAGATGAAGGAGTCTTATCCAGAGTTATTCGCTTGAGGTATGTTTTCGAGGACGAAAACTCTTTTAGTGGGGGAGAGTTGTAACACCCCGATAAAAATAAGATAATTATTTAATTTAAGTTAATATTATATTTATTAATTTAATTAAATAATTGGAATTATTGGATTATTATTATTATTATTATTGGAATAATAATTATTGGAAAATATATATAAGTTGGAAATAAAGAAAAAGAGTCCATTTGGTAAATAAAAGGGTTTTACGTGAAAAACAGAGAAGCGGCTGAAAAGAGGAAAAGAGCAAGAGGGAGAGCAAGAGAACGAAGGTTGGAGAAGAGAAGAGCTTGAAGCTTAAAGATTGCCGGATTAACTCAGGTAAGGGGGGTTTATCGTCGTTTAATGGGTATTATGGGTTAACATGTAATGGGTAGTGATAAGCCGTTGAATTGACCCTAATTGGGATTGTTGAATGCTGAGAAATTGTGTTGGATAAGTTGCGTTAAAGCTGTAATTGAATCTGTATTTGTGTGAGTTGTGTATTCCCGAACGTATAGCTTTTTACGGAATCGGAATCGGAGGTCCGGAAGTCCTCCAACGGCGGAAAATGCGGATAATTCTGCATTCTGCTTCGTGTTAGCGCAGGAACAGCTTTCTGTCTTGCGTTAACCGGTTAACCCAGGGCGTTAACCGGTTAACACTGTTATGAATTGTGAAAAATTGATGTTTTGTCTGTGTTAACCGGTTAACCCAGGGTGTTAACCGGTTAACACTGTTGTGATTTCTGAGAAATTGCTGTTCTGTCTGCGTTAACCGGTTAACCCAGGGCGTTAACCGGTTAACACTGTTAAATTTGGCCAGGAAGCGTGTTTTGGTCTGCGTTAACCGGTTAACCCAGGGCGTTAACCGGTTAACACTGTTGAAAAATGGGAAAATTGGTACTTTAATATTGTGAACATAATTGGTGATTGGCCTATATCGGTGTGTGATATAGTAGGGATTATTTCCCGTTGTTTTGAGTAGGATAGGTATTAGTAGAGTGTGCTAATGCTGTGACTGAATTATTTGGCATGACATAATATGATTATGTGATAAATATGATGATATGTGAAAATATGCATAATGTTGTGACTGTATATATTATGTGTGTAATTGTGGATGGACTGTTTTATGGCTTAGAGTGTGAGCATATGTCCATTGTGGATTGTTATTGATGTTGCATGCTAGGTGATTTGGCATAGCATAATGTGGCCTTTATGGTGGTAGCTAATTCCCATGGTGAGGAATTAGTGATGTTAGTCATTTTGGACTGTTGTTGATGTTGCATGCTAGGTGATTAGCGTGCATAGCATGGCCCTTGGGGTGGTAGCTAATTCCCATGGTGAGGAATTAGTGATGTGAGTCACTAGGTCTCAAATGAGTGGGACTAGTGAGCTTGGTAGCCGTACCTGGATTTGGTCGGTGAAGTTGAACTATATGTTCACGAATAGTCGGTACCGCATGCATGGAGTCTCATTGCATAATGTATGTATGGCGTATAATATGAATGGATGTATTCCAATATTATACGTGTGTTTTATGTTGGTGTTGAGTATGAATTGAGATTATACGTGTGCCTTATGTTGGTGTTGAGTATGAAGGTTGAGTTGTTGTGCCGTTACTGAATGTGTGTTATGATTAGGGTGATGAAATATGTTAAATTACTTAACATTGCATGATATTTTATAATGCTTATTATATCGATTGAGGAACTCACCCTTACAACTGTTTTTCAGGTAACAAGCATTGATTGAGTAGGAGCTAGTGCTTGGAGTCTAGTGTAGTTCCTTAGTGGGTCATGCTCTGGTAGATGTAACATCGGGATGGGATGTTTTAAATGTTTATTGTTGGTTGTGAACCAGTTTACATGTAATATGCTACATGTTTTGAATGATTGATTTGATCTCTATCCGCTGCGTATTGTGCAATGCTTTATGTTTTGAATTAAATAATGAGCATGACTAAATATTATGGTGAATGGTGTGAAGTATTTGTGTGACACCCTTAATTGCACCTTTACTCTGATGTATATATTTGTTGTTTTAATTAAATAATTGGGGTAATTTAGAAGGGTGTTACAGGTATTCACGGTACAACCAAATTGCGGTGGCACCCGAAGATCAAGAGAAAACGGCGTTCACATGTCCGTATGGAATCTTTGCTTATAGAAGAATGTCGTTTGGATTCTGTAATGCACCAACAACATTTCAGAGGTGCATGACATCAATATTTGCCGATATGCTTGAGAAACATATGGAGGTATTTATGGATGATTTTTCTGTGTTTGGATCATCTTTTGAAAATTGTCTGTATAATCTGTCACTTGTGATGGAAAGATGTCAACAAACCAATCTGATCCTGAATTGGGAGAAGTGTCATTTCATGGTGAGAGAAGGGATAATGCTAGGCCATAAAATCTCCCATAAAGTAATTGAAGTTGACAAGGCAAAAGTGGAGGTGATAGCCAATCTCCCCCATCCAATTAATGAGAAAGGTATACAGAGTTTCTTGGGACATGCGGGATTCTACCGTAGGCTCATCAAAGATTTCTCCAAGATCGCCAAACCATTAACTAGTCTGCTTGTGAAGGATATTCCGTTTCTGTTTGACAAAAAGTGCAACGAGGCCTTCGATACTCTGAAGCATAAATTGGTGTCTGCTCCTATAGTGATCTCGCCTGACTGGTCTCTACCCTTTGAGATCATGTGCGATGCGAGTGACATAGCAGTAGGGGCAGTCTTGGGGCAAAGAAGAGACAAACTCCTACACGTGATCTATTATGCCAGCCATGTGTTGAATCCAGCTCAGATGAATTATGCAACCACAGAAAAGGAGCTACTGGCTATGGTGTATGCCTTTGAAAAATTCAGGTCATACATGTTGGGAACAAAGGTAATTGTTTATACTGACCATGCTGCTTTGAAATATCTTTTTTCTAAACAGGACTCGAAGCCAAGGCTGCTCAGGTGGATTTTGCTGTTGCAAGAATTTGATCTAGAAATTTGAGACAAAAAGGGGTGTGAAATCACAGTAGCTGACCACCTATCTCGAATGTCCCCGATAGAAGAGACTGAAGAAGAACACCCAATCAAGGATGAGTTTATTGATGAACGAATCCTCGCTGTGGTGGGTGTTCCATGGTTTGCCGATTACGCAAACTATCTGGTAGGTGGCATAATTCCTAAAGACTTTGATTATAAAAAAAAGAAAAAGTTTCTTCATGATTGCAGGTTCTATTTATGGGACGAACCATTCTTGTATAAGAAAGGGGTAGACGGACTGATTCGTCGATGTGTCCCGGAAGAAGAGCAAAATGAAATCTTGAAAGCTTGTCATGATTCAGATTATGGGGGACATTTTAGTGGAGATAGGACAACCGCAAAAGTTCTCCAATCGGGGTTGTACTGGCCTACTTTGTTTAAAGATGCCCAAGTCATTGTGAAGGAATGTGACAGATGCCAAAGGACAGGGAATATTTCTAGGAGGAATCAAATGCCCCAAAAGGGCATGCTTGAAGTGGAATTATTTGATGTTTGGGGGATTGACTTTATGGGACCATTTCCACCCTCATTCGGGAAGAATTGTATTCTGGTAGCTGTGGACTACGTCTCAAAATGGGTGGAAGTTGTTGCCCTCCCTACTAATGATGCGAGAGTAGTGGTAAACTTTCTCAAGCAAAACATCTTCTCAAGGTTTGGTGTGCCAAGGGCACTTATCAGTGATGAAGGAACACATTTCTTAAATAAGCTAATGGAGAACTTATTGAAGAAGTATAATGTGAAGCACAAGATTGCCACTCCGTATCATCCTCAAACGAGTGGGCAAGTTGAAGTGTCCAATAGACAAATAAAACAGATTTTGGAAAAGACAGTGAGTGCTTCAAGAAAAGATTGGGCGATCAAATTAGATGACGCATTATGGGCGTACTGAACCGCCTTCAAAACCCCAATCGGCATGTCTCCTTATCAACTGATTTATGGTAAGGCTTGTCATCTCCCTCTGGAATTAGAGCACAAAGCCTTTTGGGCATCCAAGTTCTTGAATTGTGATCTTGCAAAAGCCGGTGAATCCCGAATTCTTCAACTTCACGAGTTAGAGGAATTTCGTAATCATGCCTATGAGAATGCGAAGATGTACAAGGAGCAAACACGGAAGTGGCATGATCAGAGAATCATCAAGAAAGACTTCTGGGAAGGACAACTGGTGTTGTTGTTCAATTCAAGGCTCAAGTTGTTTCCTGGTAAATTGAAATCAAGATGGTCCGGGCCATTTGTTGTGCATAAGGTATCTCCCCACGGAGCGATAGAAATCAAGAATCAAACCAATGGGGATATATTCAAGGTGAATGGCCAGAGGTTAAAGCCCTATTACATAGGCCAAGAGTCTGGATTGATTGACCATGTGCGCCTCACCTAATGAGGTGGACGACTGTCGAGCCATGCAACGTTAAACGAAGAGCTTCGTGGGAGGCAACCCACGCGTTTGATTTCTAACTTATTTCGTTTTTCTTTTCTTTGTGTGTGTTAGAATTTTGTTGTAGGTGAGGAGGAGAACTAGAAGGGCAAAGTCACCAACACCTCCAAATGGAAGGACACCACACAAATACAGTAAAACAACACAACAAATTTCAAAAGTTAAGGGAAACAGATCAGCAACACGGGCACCCGTGTTGATCAACACGGCCCGTGTTGATTGCCATGAACCAGAGAAGTGGGCGTGTGCAAGAGGAAAAAACAGATCATTAACACGGGCACCCGTGTGGATGCACACGGCCCGTGTTGTTGGCCCTGAACCAAAGAAGAAAAGAACAAAAATAGTTCATTAACACGGGCACCCGTGTGGATGCACACGACCCGTGTTGTTTCATACGGGTTGGATTTTTGAAAATTTTGAATTGTTGTTGTTTTTAATGGTGGGACCCACTGGACTTATATCTCATCTCCACCACTTATTTTTCATTATTCTGGTTTTGCAAGCATCTCACTCTCTCTTCCTCCATTGTTAACCTAGCCTCCACCACCTAAAGCTTCACTTTTCACCACTACCCACTCCATAAAACCTCATCTCCCTTTCATAAAAACTGTTCTACTCTCCGTCCTCTACGTAGTGACGGTGACCGTTTTCACTAATTTGTTATTTGGGTTTTGAGATTTTTTTGTAGGTACCCATTATGCCCCCGAAGAGAGCAAGCAAAGGAAAGGCTGTGGCCACATCTTCCAGGCCAAAGCAATGTGCGAGACGCACCCTGAATGCACATGGCATCCTATTTGAGGAACCGGATCACCATGATAGGTATGTGATACTTTCTCAATGAAAACCCATTCCTATAAGATATATGTGTGATGCTACACTTGATGAGCTAGTATTAAAGGAAGAAGTGCATCGCATGTTTCACAACATCGGTATGCTAGAATTTATGCAATTCGAAGCACCGACTTTTGCATACATCACACTTGAACTTTTGAGCACTGTTGAGTTTAAGATGAGACGCAGGTGGACCGGTTCCGAAATGGAATTTTATGGCCAGTTAACTTTCCGATTGTTTGATGAGGACCATGAGTTATCTGTGGAGGAACTTGGGGGGATTCTGAGACTCCCAGTATCTGGACCCGGAGCACCCCCAAATACTTTTTCAGCGGTTGATTTCTGGAGGGCCATTACAGGTAAAAATGGTTACAACCCGAGTTCTGGCAAGGCTTCCGGGATTCATAACCCTTGTTTCAGGTATGCATAGAAGGGGTTAACTTACACCTTGTTTGGACGGGGTGATAGCACCGGGGTGGCCGCAAAGAGAGAGTTGCTTTTCTTACATTGCATGACCAACCATGAGAGAGTCAATGCAGCCGCTTTTGCTGCTAATCATTTGAAACAAGTTGGCTATGCAAGTACAGGTGATATTTCTGTGGGTGGCGTGATCACTCAGATTGCAGACCACTTTGGTTATGGTCAGCTCTTGATGGAAGAATCAGCAGTGGTAGGTAAGACAAAGATCGACATGAACACTATTGTCAATCAACAAATGATTGCAATCATGCCGAATTATTACTCTCTGGTTATTCATAATGTGGAAGTTCTTGCTTTACCAGCACCTGGTTCCATTAGTATTGCAAATGTTGCTAACTGGCTTTATGCAGCTTCTGCCCCATCTGTAGGGGACAATGTTCAGTATGACCAGGATTTTTCAGGTGATGACATGGAGGAAGATGATAGACCAGAAGAGCAATTTGTGCCACCCCCACAAGATTCAAACCTACATGGTGAAGGGCCCTCTTCTATGTCTCAGGACCAATGGGGTTGGATCCAAACTGAGATGGGTATCCTACGAACCGAGCAAACCAGAAAAGGTGTGGAATTGTCCAGACAAGGTGTGGAATTGTTCCGTCAAGGGACGGTCATGGATGACATGCAAGCTATGATGCAACGTCTGATGTTGCATTTCCCGCATGATCCTCCACCTCCTCCACAACAGTAGTCGCTGTAAGTCCCCTTTGTATTTGGATTTAAACATTGAGGTCAATGTTTAGTTCAGGTGTGGGGGGGGGGGGGGGTTCCTTTCATGTTTTATTTCGTTTTCAATTTGTTTATGTTTTTGGCTTTTGTTTTTGCTTCTGTTGTCGTAGTATTTTGTTTTTATTGTTTACTTGTGTGTACAGAGTGATGAGAAATTGTTGGACGAATCCGAGATCGATTGTAGTGGATGAAAGACACCCCTCATACTTGTTCTGATAAGGTACCCCGGAAGTTGATGCAACCATGAGAAAGTAAAAGTCAGACACAATTTGGTGACACTGGACCAAGAGAGCGGTATGGTAGAACCGAATCGGAAAAGAAACCACATGACACTAGGAGGCTTCAAAGCTTGTAAGTTTAACCAACATGGTGAGAATACAAAGACCAAACACTAAATATCAGCATGAGAGTTCATCCAGGTATGACTCTATCACTCTGATTTTGCGTATGTTCTTTTGACACTTCACAGCATGACAACACACACTGAGGCAAGTTGCTTGTTTAGCCTAGAGCTTTTCTAGCCATCCCTATTTGTATGTTTACCCTTCGTGAACCCCGTTGAGTGTTAGCCATTTTGTTCGTAATAAACCCCATTTTAACCATTAATCATTCATTTCTTCCATTAACCGGCATGATTGTTGTGAGTTACATGATGTGCAAAAAGCTAAGTTTGGGGTGGTAATCGTGAAAGAAAGGGCAAGTGCATAATAAGAGATCTAAAAGTAATACAAAAAGAAGAGACATGTGTATGTCCAAAAAGAAAAAAAAAAAGAGAAAAATGCACTTGCCAAGATTGAAGACTCTAACACCTGTAAAATGCTCACAGAGAATTGAGTAAAAAGAGTCAAAAGTGAATAAACCCCCAGAGTTACATGATGTGCAAAAAGCTAAGTTTGGGGTGGTAATCGTGAAAGAAAGGGCAAGTGCATAATAAGAGATCTAAAAGTAATACAAAAAGAAGAGACATGTGTATGTCCAAAAAGAAAAAAAAAAGAGAAAAATGCACTTGCCAAGATTGAAGACTCTAACACCTGTAAAATGCTCACAGAGAATTGAGTAAAAAGAGTCAAAAGTGAATAAACCCCCAGAGCTATGAGTTAAGCACGAAAAGAAAAAGAGAAAATCAAACAACATGAATGCCGAGTTCAAAACCATTTGTTATCCATTTCTGTGTTTATCCTACCGCACCCAAGCCCCGTTACAACCGAAAAGACCTCATAAAGTGTGTGGAATCTGTTGTTGCAGTGAAATTAGAATGTATTCAAATTTAAGAGTTTGGTATTGCATGTTGTGCTGTGAGTGTAAACACCCTAACCATGAGAGATGTTGTGAGTATGTGAAAAAGCTTGCAGGTAACGAGGCTTCTGATGTGAAAATGTGGTGAACAATCTGAGTCGGGAAAACCGGAAACTTGATTGGAAAGGAAGAACACAAGTTGTAAAGGATAAGGTTGCATTGTGGAAAATGAATTCGTGGGTGACCTTTGTTTGGACTCAATACATCACTTGAGGACAAGCAATTAGACAAGTTTGGGGTTGTGATCGGTCACCATTTCCATTGAATTCCCACCTTTGATCCGACATATTTTCATCTGTTTGGTAAGATTTGTGGTTGTTTTTAGTTTTTTTATAGTCATTTAACATGTTTTGTTAGTTTATTATCGCATTGCATTTTGTTACATGTTTGTGTCAAAAAGTCTCTTTTATGCTTCGATTTGGTAGTGTTATTGTTACAGGTTGTTGCATAGGTTCAAAAGGGCTAATAACTGATTGTTGGATGCTCAGAAAGGCAAAAATATGAAGATACAGCAGGTCAACATGGGCCCCCATGTGCATCAACATGGCCTGTGTTGTTTTCCAGGAAAAGAGAGCTCAAAGAGGTAAAACAGAGGGTTAACACGGGCAACCGTGTGAATCCACACGGCCCGTGTTGATGCCCCTGTAGCTTGCTCTAAAAATTACACCTTTTGAAGATCAACACGGGCACCCGTGTGAATCAACACGGCCCGTGTTGATGGGAGCGACTGGGAATTTCTACTTCATGTTGTGTGGATCTGCCCTGTTCATTAAGGGTATTTTGGACTTTTTGCTGGGGGAAAATCCATGTGAGGCTATTAGAAGACTTGGGAGAGAAAGAGAAGAGGATTTTTTGACGTACGAAAGAAAAGATTGCACTAGAGAAGATAGCTACTACGGAGGATTTGAAGACGGCGAGATTCAAGGGCATCAACCATTGAAGATCAAAATCTCCTAATTCTTTGTAATGTTTAATTCCCATACTATGATTTCTTTGCATACTATGAGAGGCTAAACCCCCAATGCTAGGGGGTGGTCCTGATTTGATCTGATGTTATGAATTCTAACTATGGATTTCCTTATTACTATGTTACGAATTTCAATTCAATTGTGTGATGTGCTTATGCTTTTGTATCGGACAAATACAATTAGATCTATGACTATCAATAACAGGATTGTGATTGTTAGGGTTTTCACACAGTTGGATTTATAATTGAATCACCTAGGACTAGGAACTTTTGTAATTCACCATAAACCTTGATATTGTTTATGATTAAAACCAATGATTAATTGAATGGACATTTGAGTAAGAATTGGTAGTTTAATAGTTTCTTCTTTAAGGACTTAAGGAAGAACATTCTGAGGTTAGGTAATTGAATGTTTCATATGTATTAAGGAAATCTTGACTGAATTCATAACTGGTTAAATCAACCACTCACCCTAGCATGTTTCATCTTAATCAATTATTCTTCACTATCTTTTTGTGTTTACTGTTATAAATTCCCAAAACCAACCAAACCATTGTGTTTTTGTTCAAATAGAATCAGAAGTAAAATAAGTATTTCCTACGCAATCCCTGAGATCGATACTTGGGAATAAAACTCCTTATTACTACATCGATACTTGGGAATAAAACTCCTTATTACTACATCGGTAAAAATAGTACACTTGTTACTTTTCCGATCAAGTTTTTGGCGCCGTTACCGGGGAGGACCACTTCCCCTTACCTTTTATTGATCAGATGTTGGAAAGATCAGCAGGTCATGATTTCTATTGTTTTCTGGATGGGTATTCAGGGTACAACCAAATTGCGGTGGCACCCGAAGATCAAGGGAAAACAGCCAAGTTCTCTTCGAATCTTATAAAATGGTTCTTTTGCGAGTGGTTTTACGAAAACGTACGCTAGTTGATTATGAGTATCGACAAAGGTAGCTTCGACATCACCTTTAAGCACATGATCACGAAGGAAATGGTGTCGAATCACTACGCCAAAAACTGGAATAGACAGCGCACCTTAGAGGGCGCTTTCTTAAAGAAGCGCACTCTAAAGTGAAGAGAAAAATAAGGAGGAATAGACAGCGCACTTTAGAGGGTGCTTTTGAAACAAAGCGCCCTCTAAAGTGAAGCAAAAAAATAATGAGGAAATGGAGGGACACCAATAGAGGGCGCGTTTATGAAAGTGCCCTCTAAGGGTACCCTTAGAGGGCGCTTTTAAAAAAGCGCTCTCTAAGTCCATGTACAACAGCGCACTTTAGAGAGCGCTTGTGTAACAAAGCGCCCTCTAAAGTGAAGCGAAAAAATAATGAGGAAATGGAGGGACAACAATAGAGGGCGCGTTTATGCAAGCGCCCTCTAAGGATACCCTTAGAGGGCGCTTCTAAGGAAGCACTCTCTAAGTCCATGTACAACAACGCACTTTAGAGGGCGCTTTATTACAAAAGCGCTGTCTAAAGTGAAGCGAAAAAATAAGGAGCAATAGACAGCGCACCTTAGAGGGCGCTTTTTTTCCACAAGCGCCCTCTAAGGTCCCGTTTAGTAAACATTAAAATTATAACATACTGCGCGTTTTGTTATTTCACTCTCTGTTATTTTCGTTCTTTTTCACGTTAGGGTTCTAAGGCGTTCTCCTTCCACCTCTGTTAGATCTACGACGTTTCCTCCTTCTGGCACCAAAGGTACGTTTGTTTCGTTTTAGCTTTGCCCTATTTCTTGCTTTGTTTTAGCTTTGCCCCATTTCAGTTTTTTGTTATTGTTGTCTATGCGTTGTCTATGCTACGTTTGTTTCAACCTGTAAAGTTTCAATATTCATAGTCATTTTAAATTTGATAGCGCATGCGTTAAATTTCAAGCCCTACGTTTGTTTGGGTTTATTAGGCAATTTCAAGCCCTATGAATATCTGATTTTGTGTCAACACCAATATCATTAGAAACCTAGGTCCGAATGTGTTTGAACTCTTCTGAAATTGTTTTTTGTTTATTCTAATTAGTAATGGATAATACATGGATGTCTTCCAATCGATTGTCGAGAGAGTACGAGAATGGGGTATTAGAATTCGTTAAGTTTGCCGTTGCGAACGCCGAAGACCCCAGTAGAATGATATGTCCTTGCTTGGGTTGTTGTTATGGGAAACGGGTTGACGCAGTTCAGTTGACATCGCATCTAATGAGGCATGGAATTGATCGAAGTTATACATGTTGGAATTTGCATGGTGAGAAAAGTAACGAAAATGTTGAACCGGGGGATAGTACGACCTATGCCTCAAACTATAGTGGCGCAGATACATACGATTGTGATCGAGTTGAAGAGATTGCAGAAGCACTTGAAGGAGATCTTAAGGATTGTCCCGAAATGTTTGAGAGGTTGGTAAGTGATGCAGAGAAACCTTTGTATGATGGTTGCACTAAATTCACAAGATTGTCTGCGGTATTAAAGTTGTACAACTTAAAGGCGGGCAATGGGTGGTCGGATAAAAGTTTCACAGAGTTATTAGCCCTTTTGAAAGATATGCTTCCTGAGGATAATGTTCTTCCCAATCGAACATATGAGACCAAAAAGATGTTGTGCTCTATTGGCATGAGCTATGATAAGATACATGCATGTCCAAACGATTGCGTTTTGTTTCGAAATGAGTATGCATCGTTAAATGAGTGTCCTAAATGCGGTGTCTCGCGATATAAGAACAAGTTGTCTCCAGCAAAGGTCTTGTGGTATTTTCCTGTTATTCCGAGATTTAGACGCATGTTTCGTAGTGAAACCGATTCAAGACACTTGACCTGGCATGCAGATGAAAGAATTATAGATGGAAAGTATCGACATCCGGCAGATTCACCACAGTGGTTGAAAATTGATAATGATTATCCTGAATTTGGAGAAGAATCAAGAAACCTTCGCTTGGCATTATCTACTGATGGAATGAACCCACACGGTATCCAGAGTATCTCACACAGTACATGGCCTGTGATTATTATGATTTATAACCTACCTCCATGGCTATGTATGAAGCGTAAGTACATGATGTTGTCTATGTTGATTTCTGGACCTAAACAACCAGGGAATGACATAGACGTGTACTTGAAGCCCTTAATCGAAGATTTAAAGATTTTGTGGGAGACCGGTGTGGAGGTTTATGATGGATATAGGAAAGAAAGTTTCAACTTGAGGGCGATGTTGTTTGGCACAATTAATGATTTTCCTGCATACGGAAATCTATCAGGGTATAGCATAAAAGGTCAATGTGCGTGTCCTATTTGTGAAGATAAAACAGATTGGAAGCGCTTGGAGTTTGGTCAGAAGAATGTCTTTCTCGGTCATCGGAGATTCTTAAATTCAAATCATCACTACCGTGGATGGAGAAAGGGGTTCAATGGAGAGACAGAACAAGGCAGAGCTCCACCTATATTGACGGGTGATCAAATTTTTGAAAAGGTGAAAGATTTGGATACTCAGTTTGGCAAGCCTTTTGCCCACACACTTGTCAAAAGTGGGTGGAAGAAGAGGTCAGTTTTTTTGAATTGCCGTATTGGAAGTCCTTGTATGTGAGACATTTTCTTGATGTTATGCATATTGAAAAAAATGTATTTGAAAGTGTTATTGGCACGTTACTCAATATACAAGGAAAGTCTAAGGATGGCCTTAAGGCAAGAAAGGACTTGATAGCGATGGGAATAAGAACTGAATTAGGACCCTTGAAGAAAGGAAAACGAACATATCTACCGCCTGCTGCTTATACTCTATCTAGAAAGGAGAAAAAAACATTGTGTAAGTTTCTAAGTGAAGTTAAAGTTCCAGAAGGGTACTCTTCAGATATTAGAAGACTTGTGTCTATGAAAGACCTCAAGTTAAAGAGTTTAAAGACCCATGATTGCCATGTTACAATGGAACATTTTCTCCCAATAGGTATACGTTCTATTCTTCCAGAAAAAGTAAGAAGCTCTATAACTAAGTTGTGTTCTTTCTTCAAGTCAATTTGCAGTAAGGTGATCAATCCTGTGATCTTACCAATGTTGCAAAAAGAAATCGTTATTACTTTGTGTGAGCTTGAAATGTTTTTTCCTCCATCATTTTTTGACATAATGGTACATCTAGTTGTTCATCTTGTGAAAGAGACACAATTGTGTGGACCAGCTTATATGAGATGGATGTACCCTGTTGAACGTTATATGAAAATATTAAAAGGGTACGTGAAGAACCGAAGTCGACCAGAAGGTTGTATGGTTGAAAGATACATTGTTGAAGAAGCGATTGAGTTTTGTACTGAATATTTGTCTAATGTTCAGTCAATCGGACTCCCCAAGTCTCAGCTTGT